>NC_081565.1:38557757-38566337 GCF_022355385.1 Mustela nigripes | reverse complement strand
AAAATACACTAACACTTCTCATGGATGTCAGTGTGGTATAATGGAAATAACATAGTCTTTTGAATCAAATGGACTTTGGCCAAACCACAGTAGTATTACCGAGCCAGGTATAACCAGTCAGATATACTTGGGGAAGCCTTCTGACAAGTTCAGTTTCTAATTTTATTATTTTTAAAATGGGAATATTCATGCCTGCCTTGTGAAATTGTTTTGAGAATTAGAAGAGATCATGTATGTGAAGTGCTACACACAGTGACTAGTCATAGTAGGTCCATACTCTGTCAGTTCCCTCTCGCTTGAACAGGGACAAACATGCCATTCTATGGCAGCACCTTCCTTCTGATTCTCCCATTGTCCACTTGCTGCTTCTCATCATAAGATCTTAATACAAATAAAAACATGAGTGTTTTCTACCACCAGATGGTCATTTGTTTTATCTGTACCTTGTCTACTTCTCAATTAAAAATAATAAAGGCTAGAATGCACTGAACTGGGTGCAAGGGGAAGTGGGCAAGGGGAAGAAGTAGGAAGGAAAAGCACAGAGGGGGTGTACCAGACAGCCTGAAAGTTCAGAGATCTCAAAGCCAAAGCTGCTCCTCAACAGAAGTCTTGCTACTCACCATGAGTAAATCCTGCTATTTCCACTCATGGACAAACGGAGTCTCTTCTCAAAAAGTTATCGCTGAAATGTATGGCTATGGTTTATGTTTTCTGTGGGGCCACTCTCTGACAGAGCACAACAATGTTCTCTTGCTTCTTCCCACCCATCAGCCTCTATTCTGAGTTTCAGAAGATTAGCTGACCCATTTCTACAACAAATTGTGATAGTACTATATTCTTTAGCACAATCTTGGGTCAAGCCACATTTTGACTAGTTGTTTTGGGTTTTAGGGTTTTTTTTTTTTCCCAAACTGCTCCTGAAAACCTTCAAACTTAACCTCCTATCCAATTTCCTCGCCAGCTACTTTATTAGGAAGGCTGAAGGAACCTAAAGTGAGTCCTTCCTATATCCTCCATATTTCTCCTTACCTAGACTGGTCTTCCACCATTCAATTTTTTATAACTTAGGGGAAGGAGGTGACTTATTTACACCCCTTTTCAATCTCAGCCTCTCTTGTTACACTCTGATAGCCTCAGACTAATTTCTCAGTCCCTGCTACACCAATATTTAGGACAGTCATTCTCATTAGACAAGTCAGAACATGTCATTCCTTTCTCCAAAACATTTCCATAGATCTTTATGCCCTAAGGTCAAGTGCCAGATCTATATGATGGCATGTGATAGCACAAGTTCCATCTGCTTTCTCCAACATCAGTATCTGCTACATGTTCTTCCCTTTTCAGGTTAACCAATAATTTTCTGGATCCGAACCATTCTGCGGTCTTACACCTTTCCATGCATTTGCTCATAAGTTTTCCCTTTCAATTTTATAGATCCTCTCCACCTCTTCTCCACCAAGGTTGAACTCAGAATTACCTATTTCATATGTTTTCTCTGATTTCCCAAACTGGAATTAATCCTCTTTATATTTTTTGCTGCTTCTTTCTCAATTCTAAGATGTCTATTTACCTATCTTCTTCTTTCTGTCTCTCACTCTCTCTCTTTCTCTCTTCCTCCAGGAGACTATAGCTCCTTGATGTGAAAATAAGTGTTAGTGATCTACTTTCCCAGAGTACAGAGGATAATGGTTTGATTATAGCAAGTGTCAATAAAGGCTTGGTGAATGAGTAAACACAAAAGGAGGTGCTATTTATTTATACTTCCCTTGCTATAACCAATTCTCATAGCAGAGATTAAGATGGTAAAATTTGTGATGAAACACAAAGTGAACATTTTCTTCTTGACAATCTTATGGATAAACTTGAAGGACTTTGAGGGATGGACGGCCCCCTTCCAGATGTCCTCATCCTGAAAAATTCCTAACTTGGGACTGAATTAAAGGAACTGCTCCCTAAGTCCAGGATACCGGAACTATGTTAAGAGTCATAAACCCAGTAAGGGGCCAACTGCTTTCTGCTCTAAGGAAAATCCCTAGAACTCTGCAGACTTTATTGTCACTTCCAAGATGGAATGTAGGCTTGAAACTCTTAAAAACACTAGGGCCTTTTGCCAGATAAAACCTAAAACTAGCAGGAAATGGCAAGGAGAGTGAACGATCATGGATGACATTTAAATTTGTCTTATTTGACCTGCAAGGGACAGAATTTATTGTGTGAAACCAGTGACATCTGAAGATACAGTTTATCTAGAAGACCAAGTGGGTATTAAGCCCCTTGGAATCTATATTTCCAGACTAGTACCTAGTTGATTAACCCCATATTACAACCATGTATCACCTATGAACTTAGGCATTTCCTAAAGCAGAGGAAGGTTCCCACAGAAAGTGGAGGCTGGCGACTGCCTGGTTGAATTAGCACGTATTTGGTGGGATAAATGAACAAGTTTGAAGAGTTTACCCATTTCTCCTCTAATAAGACAAACAGAACCAATTCTACCAATATATCTGCTTTAGACTATATAAAAATGAAAAAGGGGGAGATAAAAGCCTCCAAGGGCAGTTGTTCCACATATTACTCCACCTTCCACTTGTGTCTGCTCAAGGCCTTGGTGTTAATTTTAGGGAATTATAAATACGTGCTTAGGGCTCAGCTACTTTCTGACCTTACCAAAAAGTTCTAGTAATAAGTGACAAACTGTGTTGAAGGGACTTGAACTTTTTATGGGAAAATGACTAAATCTAAATGAATTGCAATTATTAAACCACTACTAACAGCAAACAGTCACTCCTTCGGATACAGACAATACCCCAACTACTATTAATGAGTGTATTCTCCAACTTACAAATCAGAATAGGTCTGTTAATTCTCCAGGAATTCCTGCAATTACAAGAACTGATAGATGGTTCTCTGGCTTCCGTGGCCCTTCTGTGGCTAAAATAATAGAATTGTAATTATCGTTACTAAAATGAAACATTTTTATTTACCCACTGTAGGACATGTCTCTCATCTCTGAGTTATGAACTACCAAAGAGAAGTTTCCCATCTAACACATAATGGTGCTGGGAATTCTTTTTTTTTTTTTTTTAAGATTTTTTCTTTATTTATCTGACAGAGATCACAAGTAGGCAGAGAGGCAGGCAGAGAGAAAGGAGGAAGCAGGCTCCCTGCAGAGCAGAGAGCCCGATGATCATGACCTGAGCCGAAGGCAGGTGCCCCTGGTGCTGGGAATTCTTAAAACTAAAAACAGGCCATAACTTTGTTATAAACTTGACTTATGAGCTTCTTCACACAAAGAGATGTTAATACATGAATTTTTCCACTTACCATAAATTCAGATTGCAACTAAGTGGTTCTGGGATAATGCCTAATATCTCTCCACAAAATATAATCTCACTTCTCCTTTAAGGGATTTCTCTGTAATCCATGCTAATCTGGTTTTCCTGTTCTCCACTCATGGGTTGCCCCCAAATCTTAGTGCATTTATATGTTTGAGATTTTCCACTAAAAATTTTAAATATATAAAAAGTTGGATCAAATTATATTATTTGAAAAGTAGACTTGAGAATATAAAAGATGTATTGCTGCTCCAGTGAGAGAAAACCCATAATGTTTCTAACATAAAACTGTATGTATGTACCCTGTAAAAATGTTTTTTTAGCCAGATTTTATACTAGTTCAAGTATATTATTTAAATGGAAAATACTTCAGATTTAAGTTTGTAAAAATAAATTCTCTTCACCAAACTATTTGTGTTATAATATATTATGAAAGATGTTTATTTAGCTTCAATATTTCTATTTTCATAACCTTGAATTAAGTTGTGTGTCATAAAGCTTGAACCCTTCCTGTTTTTATACTGTAGTTATCTTGTCATTATAAATCTTCAGGGATTTCATTTTTACACCTACAGTAAAAAGCAATGCAAATTGTAAAATGTAATATCTATCTTAGTGAGTTGAGGGAAAATAGCTAGTAATTTGCTTGGTAAGTGAAGCAAAAATATTAAATGATTTATTATGAGATTTTATATTGTATTGAGAACTGTGAAATAAATCTTACTATATTTGAATAATAACGGTGGGCAAATCACTTTCTATGACTTCTCTATCATAGTAAAGGAACCATGATTATCCTTCATTGATTCAGGAATGGATCTATTTGTCACTTTCAACATGACAGAGCTAAGTGATGTTAGGACATAATAAGCTTCCCCTAACCATTTTGAATGTCTGTATTAGGGAGGGGGAAAAGTGGAGGGAAAAAAAGCAGTAAATAGTAAGGACAGTGAAGAGAAGTTTGAAGGACTTTAAAAAGATGCAATAGAGGGGGAATATATCGTGTTAAGAGTACAAGCCAAATGCATTTATGTGTGGGTGACTGATAGTGATGTGAAATCCCACAGGTCTTAGATGAAGAAAACCACAAAAAGTCTCTTAAGTGTGATTCAGATGTACATGCATGGAGAAGGCAGACACTGTTCTTCATGAAAATTAAATACTATAAAGATGTCCATTTATCTCAAAATAATTTAAAAGTTCAATGTGTAACACTAAACTTGTAAACATATTTTTTAAATTAACAAAAATTTTAAAACATCCGAGATTAGCTAAAAATTTGAAAAAAATGAAAAGAAGTTTAATTTCTCTGTCAGATAATGAATACACTATAAAGCTATAATTATAATAGTTTAGTCTGGAAACAAGAACAAACCAACAGGCCAACTGAGCAGAGAGTAAAAGAACTCCAATCTATCATACTAGAATCTATTTGTATTTGTATCTTAAATTTATATAATCTCTTGTTATTAATTTTATATAGAATGGAGGCAGGAATATAATGCCAAATATTTAGAAAATAATATTATTCAGTAAGTATAGTATTGGTTACCTCCATAAAAGAAAAAAAAAATATTTAGATCTTCAACAAAGAGTTATTTGTGGGAAAATAAACCATAAGAATAGTGGAAGACTCTACATCTGGAAGGAAACTAAGCTGTAAGTTTAAGAACAAAGGTAGGATTCTGAAAAATGGTTAATATGAATATGACACCTTTCAGCATATCAAAAACACCCCAAGAAGACTAAGGAGAAAGTAGGAAAATACCTGTAGGGTAAAAACGGTCATTCACGTAACATAGAAAATGCTAAAACCCCAAGAGACAGATTGGCAAAATTGTTGAAACAATGAACTGCAAGCACTGGAAGTATTTATAGCTAAGAAACATGTTCAACTTGTAATAATAATTTTAAAAATCTAATTAAAATAACAATGCTGTATCACATTTTAAAGAAGTTAACTTTCTATTCCAAACACATTTTGAAAAGTGTGGGGGGAGGAGGAATGAAATCAGTTTTTATTTAGCCTAAGGTTTAGAAAACCTCAGCCAGAGCATTTACTAAGAGGAAATCACAATAACACGGTCTCAAGTCCTAAAAAAGGAATTACTTTTAAAATTTTTATCATATACAAGCCTTATTCATATTTAGTACTGGTATGCATACCTATAAACAGAAAGTAAATGTGTAGAGAGAAAGAAAAGTGGGTCATTAATGACAATTGCCTCTTATGATACAATATAATGGGTTCTTAATGAACTATTCTAAACAGGATATAAGTTTTAGAAACCTCTTCAAAGACCTAAACTAACAGAAAAACCTAGACATTCCCCTTTCTGTTTACACTTTGAATTTAAACCATGGGTCAGGAGTAAAGCATGATAGATTTTAATAGAACCTTCTGCTAAAGCCTTTCCTCCAGCTCTGGTCCCTGTCCTAAGCAAAGTAGTGGCAACTCTGTGATCCTTTGTTAATAGCCTACTTCACTGCCTAATTAGGAAGGTCACACATAAAAATACTCCTATCTCCACACTCTTTCAACTGCATGTGTATTACATTAATTCCATTTAATTTATTTAAATCCATAATATATGTCAAAGATTGTACAGCATATTATATCTATCTTACAGTTCAGCCATAAAATGAATTACTGAAAGGTCAGCCTGATGCTGGGTTTCACTAATTTAATTATGAATTGCTTTTCCATTTACTACTGAATGACTAGAATAATGCAACATTGGGTGATGTTTTATAATAACAGAATGCATTAATACAGCCATAATTCAAATAAAACATGATTATTCTAACATTCTCATTCTGGCCTGTGACTTCATTTCACTGCAGAGTGATGAAAATAAAAAGAGAATACCTGGCATTACTTTCATGACCCCCCCCAAACATCAACAGGTACACATAACACAAGGATGGTGGAAACTTTTTATTATCTTGAAAATACAGTCAGTTTATCTAACTGATAACTAATAATTATTTATTATAACTAATAAATCACAAGTTTTATTATTTTTTGAATGATCCAACTACAATATCCACCTACCCAAAGCCCATATATAATGCAAGCTCCCCATTAAAGCTGTTCTCCTTAGAAATAGGGAGTATACATGAGTGAGCAAATAATAAAAATACAACATTTATAGCACTTCATTATGATCAACTATATTATTTCAATTTTTTTGTGACTTCTTCCTGATTTCTTCATCTCTTTATCATTCAGAATTGTAAGACTGGAAATTTCTCTCAGTTGTGCTTCTCTCCACTTTAGAAAGACAATTTGGGAAAGATTCTCTTTCTCTTTACCATATACTTGCTCTATCCAATTTTTCTCCTTTCATACTTTCTTTTTTTTTTAAGATTTTATTTATTTATTTGAGAGAAAGAGAGAATGAGAGAGAGCACAAGAGAGGAGAAGGTCAGAGGAAGAAGCAGACTCCGCACAGTCCTGGGACTCCGGGATCATGATCTGAGCCGAAGGCAGTGGCTTAACCAACTGAGCCCCCCAGGCACCCCTAAAGTGTATTTTTTTTTTTTTTTTTTTTTTTAGTAATCTCCATACCCAACATAGGACTTGAACTCACAACACTGAGATTAAGAGTTGCACACTCTTCTGACTGAGCCACCCCGGCGCCCTTCTTCCATACTTTCTTGAAAGCCAAGCCATCAGTCCAATATCCACATAATCCCCCAAAACTACTTTTCAAGATCATTAGTAAGGTCTCCGTTTTCATCTTACGTGAAGCTCTACAGCATTTAAAAGAGTTTTCTCCTCTTCTCCCTGACACATGACCTTATATGACATGTGGGACTAGTCAGTGCTCTGTGAAGAAGTCTTTGGTGGAGACCGTGCAGACTGGTCTGAACCCTGGTAAGCTGCCCATACAGGAGCACAGGCAGGCCTTACACAGACCCAGCATGCCCTGTAGGCTCCACTGCTAGATCTGGGGGTGTTTGTGAAATCTATAAACAAATGGAATGGATTTCCCTGATACTCCTAGTTGTCCTTAAGAGCATCCCAGAGGCTCCTGGGTGGCACAGTTGGTTGAGTGTTGGACTCTTGGTTTGGGCCCAGGTCCTGATCTTAGGGTCATGAGACCCAGCCCCCTGAGGGCTCTGTGCTCAGTGGGGAGTCTGCTTCAGATTCTCTCTCTCTCTCTCCCTCTGGCCCTTCAGCTTGTGTGCGCTCTCTCTCTCTCTCTTTCTCTCTCTCTCCCTCCCTCTCTCAAATAAATAACTAAATCTTTAAAAAATGGAGGAGGAAGCAGCATCCCATGATCATATTGTTTATCAGTTCCTAGATAACAAGTTTTCCCCCAAATTGTACAAACAAGATCCAGAGAGGAACTCAGTGAAAGAGAAAAAAAATAAAATAAAATAAAATAAACCAAACCAAACCAAACAAATGCAGTATCAGGGGTCTTGCACACCATCATGAGGAGAACACACAGTAACAGGCATGTGAATGACTTAACTCCTTGCAACTCTGGTGCTCAAAGACAGGAAATATGTCATGTTCTCTTTAGAAATACGGTGTGAGGGTTTCAAAGATAAGAACAAAAACTACCAACTAAAGGAGTCCAAAAAGTCTTTGTGGAAGAGGTGGTACTTCACCAGGGCATCACATTCATTCATGACTTGGCAGGGCCTTGAGTGTAGAGAAGAGGAGTTACCAGAACAAGATATTGAAGGAACAAAGGAAAAGTGAAAACAAAATCCAGAGAATGATAGAGAAGCGATGAGAATTTTGGTTAGCCTGGGTCATAGCGTGCCTATAAAAAGTGATGCTTATGTAACAGCCTCCTCACTGCTGCTGTTACTTCCATGTTCTACCATCTCTAATCCATCCTATGCTCCACTATGAGAAAAAGTATCTCAGATGCAACCTTCCCTATGTGTCCTCCCAAAACACCATCCTCACTTTTCATGACTTAGGCAATGAAATGCAAATACTCGAATAGCTAAAGGGATATTGAAAAAGAAAGCCAACGTTGGTGGCATCACAATTCCGGACTTCAAGCTCTATTACAAAGCTGTCATCATCAAGACAGCATGGTACTGGCACAAAAACAGACACATAGATCAATGGAACAGAATAGAGAGCCCAGAAATAGACTCTCAACTCTATGGTCAACTAATCTTCGACAAAGCAGGAAAGAATGTCCAATGGAAAAAAGACAGCCTCTTCATAAATGGTGTTGGGAAAATTGGACAGCCACATGCAGAAAAATGAAAT
>NC_081565.1:38556708-38557657 GCF_022355385.1 Mustela nigripes | reverse complement strand
ACATGCAGAAAAATGAAATTGGACCATTTCCTTACACCACACATGAAAATAGATTCAAAATGGATGAAGGACCTCAATGTGCGAAAGGAATCCATCAAAATCCTTGAGGAGAACACAGGCAGCAACCTCTTCAACCTCAAACGCAGCAACATCTTCCTAGGAACATCACCAAAGGCAAGGGAAGCAAGGGCAAAAATGAACTATTGGGATTTCATCAAGATCAAAAGTTTTTGCACAGCAAAGGAAACAGTTGACAAAACCAAAAAACAACTGACAGAATGGGAGAAGATATTTGCAAACGACATATCAGATAAAAGGCTAGTGTCCAAAATCTATAAAGAACTTAGCAAACTCAACACCCAAAGAACAAATAATCCAATCAAGAAATGGGCAGAGGACATGAACAGACATTTCTGCAAAGAAGACATCCAGATGGCCAACAGACACATGAAAAAGTGCTCCATATCACTTGGTATCAGGGAACTACAAATCAAAACCACAATGAGATATCACCTCACACCAGGCAGAATGGCTAAAATTAACAAGTCAGGAAATGACAGATGCTGGTGAGGATGCGGAGAAAGGGTAACCCTCCTACACTGTTGGTGGGAATGCAAGCTGGTGCAACCTCTCTGGAAAACAACATAGATGTTCCTCAAAATGTTGAAAATAGAACCACCCTATGACCCAGCAATAGCACTACTGGGTATTTACCCTAAAGATACAAACGTAGTGATCTGAAGGGGCACGTGCACCCGAATGTTTATAGCAGCAATGTCCACAATAGCCAAACTATGGAAAGAACCTAGATGTCCATCAACAGATGAATGGATCAAGAAGATGTGGTATATATACACAATGGAATACTATGCAGCCATCAAAAGAAATGAAATCTTGCCATTTGCGACAACGTGGATGGAACTAGAGCATATCATGCTTAGCGAAATAA
>NC_081565.1:38550509-38556308 GCF_022355385.1 Mustela nigripes | reverse complement strand
CTCACAAAACAAACTGAGGGTTGCTGGGGGGAGGGGGTTTGGGAGAAAGGGGTGGTATTATGGACATTGGGGAGGGTATGTGTTTTGGTGAGTGCTGTGAAGTGTGTAAACCTGGTGATTCACAGACCTGTACCCCTGGGGATAAAAATATATGTTTATAAAAAATAAAAAATTATATTAAAAAAAAAAAGAAATGCAAATACTCTGACACAATATCCAAGACCCTCTATAACCCCATTTTTATTTATTTTTTGTTATCACAGAAAATATGCCCTGCATATAATTACATAATGTAATTACCATTACATCATGGTAAGCGATGTATAAGACAGTAACAATGCCTCAACCAGGGGCTTTTCTGGGAAGTCATCTCTTCCATTACCCCACTCACATAAGATTGAAACTGAAGTGAAAATTAAGGTAGCTTTTGTTTAAATACCAATCATTAGAACTGCCAATAATTACTATAGAAATTAAGAAAATAGAAAACCAGTATATGCTCAAGGGGGAAAGTGAACTTTCTTTAAAATATCATTCAGTTTGACTTCATTTATAATTAATAACAACTGTGATGGTTTCCCTAAAGCCCAGGGATGAGTTAAATTTTTCCCCTTTGTTTATGAGCAAATGAATAATGTTTCTTAAAATTTGACTTGGTTTCTGCATAAAGGAGAAACTAAGATTTGGGGCTCTAATTCTTAACTATGATAAGTTCTCAGAAATTCAAAGAAGCCAACTAATTGTTAACTACTATTTTAATTTCTGTCATGCATTATGAAGGACAATGAGTTTTGTCTACCTAACAAGGTGTATTAGGATATTAAATCAAAAACTTATACTCAACAGCACAATTCTTTAAAAAAAAAAAAAAAGCCATTGCCCATATTAAAGATAAGAATAGGTTTAATTACAGAAAAAGATTTTGAAAGTATAATATTTGTCCCCATTGGTCTAATTATGAATATGCATAATAGTTTGAGAATTACCACAGGTATTTCTTTAATTCTATATGTAAAGTCTTCCCTACACACTACAAAACATGGATAATTAACTTTCACTGATGGCATGAATCGAATGTTTTGAACATACCCAAACCCCAATCTTCTACATTGACGACCAAAGAAATATTCAAAGACAGGTGAAAAAAAAAATCTTCCATTGCTAAAAACTCAGAAGGTGGTGTAAGTCCACAGTCTAGCCTTTGGGAAGAGAAAATATGCCCACCAAAGAATCAAGAAAAATCCCCCCCAAACTTAGAAACTCAAAGACATAGGAGCAAAGAGCAGATCCCAAGCCTTTGGGTAATGAAGAGGCACCACAGCTGCTCATTACCCCCAGCTAACTCTTGGGTTGCTAGGCTTAATAAAAAGAGAAGAAGGTAGTGACAACAAACTCACAATAGTGAAGTGCCACATGGAGGACCGCAGCTAACTCTGGACTTTCCTAAATATGCAGAAATGAAATGTCTTAGGTAGAGTGACGCTTTCTCATTTGGTATGATTGTTCCTTACATACTTAATATAGGCCACTACATTTTCATGCTAACAGCCTAGCTTGTATTCCCTCATTTTTTTTCACACTCACATGAACAGAGGCAATATTTATTTAATGAATTTGAAGCCATTACATTTAAAACAGTGGATCCTCATTTTCTCGATCACGTAGAATTTGAGAATTTAAGCTAATAAGACAAATACAATCAGAATCCCAGTAATGTCTTCCTCTTTTCTGAATTCTTACCGAAAGGGCATACTGATAACCCAGTTTAATATATCAAGGCTTTTAAAAATATAAATGTTAGAAAGATTTATTTATTTATTCATTCATTCATTCATTCGTTTATATTTATTTGATAGAGAGAGAGAGCGTGCACATTAGTGGGAGGGACAGAGAGAGAGGGAGACAGAATCTCAAGCGGGCTCCCTGCTGAGTGAGGGAGGGTTCAATCTCATCACCCTGAGATCACGACCTGAGCTAAAACCAAGAGTCCTACTCTTAGCTGACTGTGCTACCCTGGTACCCCTCAAAACTCTCTTGAATAACAAGACAATGTTAGCTCTTGTTGATTGAATCTCCTCATAGGCAAATACGTATCTCCCAGGGCAGCATTGTTCAAAGCCCTGCAGATAAAAGACCAGACTAATTGACAGCACCATTCATCTGCCAGCTCTAGGTATACACTTGACCTTATTCATAATGTTTTTTTGGTTTTTTGGTTTTTTAAAGATTTTATTTATTTATTTGACAGACAGAGATCATGAGCAGGCAGAAAGGCAGGCAGAGAGAGAGAGCAGGCTCCCTACTGGGCAGAGAGCCCGATGCGGGGCTTGATCCCAGGACCCTGGGATCATGACCTGAGCCAAAGGCAGAGGCTTTAACCCACTGAGCCACCCAAGCACCCCTCACAATGTCTTTGCATGTGCTTTAGATATGTTCAAGTTCCATGAGGATTAGGAGTGATTTTCACAAATTCTTTATGTGTCTTTATCTGGAATTTCAAGTTTCTAAAATGAATACTTATTAATTTAAATTCTTTTAAAAACATATATAAATATGAAAAGGAAGCTAGCTACATGCAAAACCATGTTTAACCATAATCTACTATCTTGAAATTGAGAATCAAATTTGGAAGATTTGTATTACCAGACTTAAACAAGATCATATGGTATTGGCATATGGATAGATAGATAAATGGGGCAGGTAGAGTTCAAAAACAAGCACAAAGTTATATGAATAACTGCTTTTCAACAAAGGCAACAATTGAATGTGGAAAGAAAAGTCTTTACAGAAATGGGGAAGAGCAATTGAACATCCATGTAGATAAAAAAATCAATCTTAACCTTGACCTCATATCATACATAATAATTATTCTAAACAGGATCATAGATTGGAATCCGAGAGATTAAACTATGAGGTTTTTAGAAGAAATCATAAAAGGATAACTTTGTGACTCTGGAAAGGAAAACATTTCCTAGGACCCAGAAAGCAAAAACTTAAAATTACAATATTCTCATTAAAATTATCTCATCAAAAAAATGTTTGTAAATGAAGGCAAGGCATAGATTCAGAGAAAATTCTTGTGAAACATAAACCAGACAAGGGACTTCCGTCGGGAAGGTATACGTCACTACTACCAATAAATAAGGCCAATGGCCCCCTTTTTTAAAATACACAAAACACTAAACCAAGAGTTCACATGTGAACCTACATGAATAGCCAATCAGCAAATGCAAAAGTGCTGGACATCATTCGTCGTGAAGAAAATGCAAATTAAAACCATAACAAGCGGGACACCTGGGTGGCTCAGTTGGTTGAGCAGCTGCCTTCAGCTCAGGTCATGATCCCAGCGTCCTGGAATCGAGTCCTCATCGGACTCCTTGCTTGGCAGGGAGCCTGCTTCTCCCTCTGCCTCTGCCTGCCACTCTGTCTGCCTGTGCTCGCTCTCGCTCCTCTCTCTCTGACAAATCAATAAATAAAATCTTTAAAAAAAAAAAAATAACAAGCTGCAACCATATACCCACTAGAATGGCTAAAATTAAATACACTGACCGCACTAATTATTGGCAAGAATGTGTAGCTAGCAGAACACTAACACACTTCTAGTGGGAATGTAAAATGGTACAATCTCCTTGGGAAAAGTCCTGGCAGTTTCTTACGGTAAACATACTCCTACTTTTGACTCTGCAATTCTACTCCTAGGCATACAAAACAAGAAATGAAAACATAAGCTCATGATAAGATTTATAGAAGAATGGTTATAATAGATTTATTCTTAATATCCGAAACTGGAAGTCATGCAAATGTCCATCAACAGAAGAGTAGAGAAGCAGTTGGTGGTATATTCTTACCACGGAGCACTACTCAGTGGAGAAAAGGAACGAATCACTAATATATACAACAGCATGGATGAGTCTCATACCCATTATGCTGTGTAAAAGAAGCCAGTGCAAGTAAGTGCAAATTGTATGATTATATATATATTTTTTTTAAAGATTTTATTTATTTACTTGAGAGAGAGACAGTGAGAGAGAGCATGAACGAGGAGAAGGTCAGAGAGAGAAGCAGACTCCCCATGGAGCTGGGAGTCCGATGCGGGACTCGATCCCGGGACTCCAGGATCATGGCCTGAGCCGAAGGCAGTCGTCCAACCAACTGAGCCACCCAGGCGTCCCTGTATGATTATATTAATCTTAAGTTCTAGAACAGACAAAATTAATCCATGGCAGGGATGGGGGCCCTTGATTGGCAGGGAATAGACATAAGGAAAGTTTCCAGATGATAGACATATTTTACATCTTGATAGGGTGTGGGTTACATTTGTGCATCTCAATGTAGTGAATTTTACCTTTAAAAAACTATTTAAAAAATTCAATAAAAATGGGAAGAGAGACTAAATTAAAATGATCAGAATATTAGAAAATTGTTTAAGGGGGCACCTGGGTGGCTCAGTGGGTTGGGCCACTGCCTTCAGCTGGGGTCGTGATCTCGGGGTCCTGGGATCGAGCCCCACATCGGGCTCTCTGCTCAGCAGGGAGCCTGCTTCCTCCTCTCTCTCTCTGCCTGCCTCTCTGTGGGCTTGTGATCTCTGTCTGTCAAATAAATAAATAAAATCTTTAAAAAAAAAGAAAGAAAGAAAATTGTTTAAGCTGGGTGCTGGGTATACTCTTCCATTTGCTTTAAGTTTAAATTTTTCTAAATAAAATGTAAAAAAAAAAATTCTTGGCAATTTTCTTACAAAGAGAATTATACTTACAAAATGAATCCTCTGGCCTAATTATGTGGAATGCCTGGTAATAGCCACTCATTGCAAAAGAAACTTATGATTCACAAAATTTTAAATAATTCTCTTTTTGCCAAAACTTCACATGCCATGTTTTAACTGTAGGGGGGAAATCCATAAAATATTAACCCATAAAGAAACATTGTACATTAGACTTTACTCTGACACTGAATGTCACTTCCCACAGTGCACTGTGTACTTTTCAGATGCTACTAAAAAAAAAAAAAACCCTCATTTTGTAGCCTAGATTATTATATTAAAGAAAAGAAAATCACAGGCTGACAATGCTTCAAGTATTACAGATCAAAATGGGAAATCATAGTAGAATTAGCAAGGTAGCTGTCTTTCTGAAAAGGATATATGATATTAACCAAATTCATTTTTCAAATTATACTGGTAATATTTTTGGCATTCATGTGTTCCTCCCAGTTTCTAAAATAAACCATAAGTAGATATTTAATAGTGTAAATATAAAGTCTAATTGAAGGTAATTTTTAAAAATTTAAATTCAAGTTAGGTATCATATAGGATAGTATTGGTTTCAGAAGTAGAATTTGGTGATTCATCACTTACATAGAACACCCAGTGCTTATCCCAACCAGTACCCTCCTTAATGCCCATCACTCATTTAGCCCACATCAACACCTCCCCTCCATCGGCCTTCAGTTTGTTCTTTGTAGTTAAAAGAACTTAGATAGCCATCAAAAGTTGAATGGATAAAGAAGATGTGGTATATATACACAATGGAATACTATGCAGCCATCAAAAGAAATGAAATCTTGCCATTTGCGATGACGTGGATGGAACTAGAGGGTATATGTTTAGCGAAATAAGTCAATCAGAGAAAGACAACTATCATATGATCTCCCTGATATGAGGAAGTGGAGATGCAACATGGGGGGATTAAAGGGGTAGGAGAAGAATAAATGAAACAAGATGGGATTGGAAGGGAGACAAACCATAAGTGACTCTTAATCTCACAAAACAAACTGAGGGTTGCTGGGGGGAGGGGGCTTGGG
>NC_081565.1:38428024-38550409 GCF_022355385.1 Mustela nigripes | reverse complement strand
GGGGGGTGGGGTTATGGACATTGGGGAGGGTATGTGCTATGGTGAGTGCTGTTGAAGTGTGTAAACCTGGTGATTCAGAGACTTGTACCCCTGGGGCTAATAATACCTTATATGTTTATAAAAAATAAAAAAATTAATTTAAAAAATAAATAAATAAAGTCTTTATGGTTTGCCTCCCTCTCTGTTTTTATCTTATTTTGTTGTTCTTTCCCTTCCCCTATGTTCATGTTGTTTCTTAAATCCCACATATGAATGAAATCATATGGTACTTGTCTTTGACTGCCTTAGTTTGTCTAGCATAATACCCTCTAGATCCATCCACATTCTTGCAAATGGCAAGATTTCATTCTTTTTGATGTCTCAGTAATATTCCATAGTGTGTGTATATATATTTCATATTACAAATTCCATTATATATATAATATATATATTACATCTCTTTATCCATTCATCAGTCAGTGGAAAATTGAAAGGAATATTTTTGTCCTTACCACATTTTTAGAGATTTTCTGTACCTATATCAGAATCAGCCAGATAGTTTTAAAGTTCCCTCAACCTAATTCTTTTTTTTTCTTATCAATATTTCTCCTACATGTGCTGCCATACTGATTTCTAGACTCTCAGTTGCTATTTTATTATAATTTTTATCCTTTTCTTTTACAGTGTTTTATTTTTTAGCAAGCTTTATAACCTCTTATAATTGATTCTTTGACAGTGACTCCAAATTCCACTATGCATTCCTTAATTCCAAACAGTATCTACGCATTCACTGAACAATTTGCTGTATCCACATTTAACCTGTTTGCAAACAGGTCTTAAGTTTCAATTGCACAGTCATAAAAATTTCATTTTCCCTTATTGTGTGTTAAATAAATTGTTAAAAGCAGATCACATTTACACATGAACTTCTTGACTATACTGTCTCAGAGTCGGTTGATAGAAATGATATACTTAACATACCCAGATCCTATGTCACCAGTCACCTGGCTGCCATTCTGAACTGGCAGTTGAATTCAGTTTACGTTGACACAGTTAACCATGAGGCAGAGGGGACTTCCAATCAAGCCCATCTCTTAGAGCCTGAGTAAGAACCACACTGTCTTTAATACTAAAAATGGGCAGAGAAGGATGACCAGGGTTATTTCTTCCCTTCACGACTGCAGGTTTTTTAGAGGCGTCACCTTCCTACCTTCACAACAAAATCAAAATCATGTTGTCAATTTGGAATCAATAGATCTTGGGCTGATGGTGTTTCGTTACCAGTGTTTAATTCCCAATTATACCCCTTTTTATAGTAAAACAGTGGCTATTCACAGTTGTCTATATTTAACTCCTTTGGTAAGTGGTGTGCTGAGGGGTATATGTATAGAGTCACTGACAATCTCTGAATTAGAAAAGATTTGGAAGCTCCTCAAGTCCATTAGTAAGAGGACTTTCCATTTATAACTTCCCCTACTTCTTGTGACATTTACTATTGTGAGAACAAATCTACTTTGCTGTTAATGGGAGTATTTGAGGGAATTATCGAGTAGGGCAGGACTCATGCATATAGATATTGACTCTGAACCTAAATCACGTGGCGCACATGCATGAAATTTAAGCAAAATCTCTGGAAGTTTCCACCAGTTGATCTCATGACGCACAGCAAATTCATTGTTTTTTGACAACTTCAGAAGGGCCACTCTTACTGCCTGTGCACCTAGACAGTGCGCCACTCAGATAAGGTCACCGTGAACATATGGCTAGATGTTTACTTCTGGTAATTCAGTTACTTCTCTTGCTGTCTAAATGTTGCTGACATGGAGACTTTAATTATTGGGATATGTTTTAGTTGCTAGGATACTCATTTTATAGGCAGCACTGAAGCATTTCTATTTAAGCTAGTTTTTAGCTTAAAATCTAAAGTGACAAAAGCCTTAGTACACTAATTAATTCTATACTTCTTATTCCAGAGATTTCAAAGCTACAGGCACTGTAATATAAAAATTACCCATACATTGGCTGATAACAAAAATAAGGGAAATTGACTCTTCTCCTTCGGCTTTATCATTTTTCTCAATTTAATTCCTAAGCACAAAAGTCAGTTCTGGGTCAAGCTAGGCCCAAAAGAGGATCCTGAACCCACCTTCTCCCACAAACACACCAAACCTACAGCTACATACGCAACAACTTCCCCTGCAAACAAAAAACAAAAAACAAAAAAAAACAAAAAACAAAAAACAAAAAACTAACAACTGCATGATTTCTACAGGTCTGAAAAAATGAGAGAAGGCCCACATCAAAAGGAATAGGAGAGGCTGGGACACAATCTCTCCATAAGCCCCTCTTCCAGCACAGCCACCCACAGTTGAGAGGGAACTGAAAACCCAGAGCTTCTCCTGAAGGAGCTAAGGGTTTGAACCCCACATCAAAAATTCCTAACTTTTAAGATCTGCACCTGAGACATGAACCTCCAAAACATCTAGCTTTGAAAAACAACAGGGCTCGCATCCAGGAAACCCCACAAGGCTACTGCAATCTGACAAGTACTCTTCAAGGGCACTAGTGCCCACACTCACCTCAGCAGGGCCTAGCAGGAAGTGGTTGGTCTAGAAGTGTAGACGTGAAGGGAGGACATCTGATTTGACACACTTCTGGGCGCCCGAAGGGGTGTTCTCTGGGATGGCGGATGGCAGGCACCTTCTCCACACTCTCCCTATGCATGGCTCCAGCTGGAAGATGCAATCTTTTTTTTTTTCTTTTCAACCCTAAGTACAGAAGTCATAGAGTGATATGAAGCCTTCATTATGAGAATTAACCATCATCTAGCTCCGCAGCTGTCTTTCTCCACTCCTAATTCTACACACCAGCAGCAATGACTTTTAAATGTGGCTACATATAGTTCTGAAGATGGTTTTCTTCATGTTGCAAAATAAGGTGTACTTAAAGCTTTCTTTATATTTCAAATATAGATTTTCTCCATTTCTTCTCTGCCATTTATATGAAGATTTAGATGATTTATATAATCCTCTCACTCCTCCTATGTCTTCTTACTACAGTTATTTGTTTTTGATTCCTTGACTGAGGAGTATTATGAAAGACAAATTTTATGAATCCCTTAATATATGAAGGTCTTTAACTTCATATTCACTCATGACTAATAATTTGACTGGCATAAGTATTCTAGGTTTAAAGTTACTTTTACTTTGAACTTTAAAGAATTACTCTGTAATCTGCTAGTGGTACTGATCCTGACATGTCCAAACTAGTTATGTCTTATTGTATTTATTACTTTCCCTTATAAAAAGCTTTTAGAATCCTCTATACTTGATTTTCTGAAATTTCTTACAGATGTCTAAGGTCATCTCACAGATGTCTCATTTCTCATGCAGAAGACTTTCCTATTTCAAGACCTGTGCTTCCCTTCAGTTCTGGAAATTCAGTTTAAAATTTCATTTTGGGAGGAATACTTTTCACTCCACTTTGTCAGCACTCTCCTGGAAATCTGATCAGTTGAAACTAACTTCTTGGACTGATCTTCCATCTCATGTATTTTCTTTTTTATTTTCTTTTTTAAACATCTTAATTCTATTTTATTTTTTTTCAGTGTTCCAAGATTCATTGTTTATGCACCATAACCAGTGCTCCATGCAATACATGCGCTCCTTAATACCCACCACTAGGCTCACCTAACCCTCACCCTCCTCCCCTCTGCATCTCATGTTATTTTCAAGGGGATTTCTTATCTTCAACAATTACATATGTATATATACATATATACATATACATATGTATATATGTATATATATGCTTGTATGCATATTTTTAATTTCTAAGAGTTCTTTTTGCTGTTATTCCTTTTTACTACATTTTCTTGATATATGGGTAGAATATAAATGTATTCTTGAATTTTTGTAGGCTATTAATTTAAAATGTGTGGGGAGAGGAGGCAAGGTTGTTTGTTTAACTTTCTTTCCTCCATATCAGTTTAAGTTATTTTTTCAATACTTTGAAGACTTTCCTCAGATAGGTAATGAATGTTTACTGTCTCCCCATATTTTAAATAAGTAGAGGGTCTATATCCACAAGCATCTGCTAACAGTAGACTCATTTGAGTTTGAGCAGCCAATAAATGGGCAGCTTCCTGGGGAACCCCTTCTAGGGTGAACATATATAGTAAGTAAAAGAATGGTCTCCCAAGGATGTCCACATCCTATTCTTCAGAATATGTTTGGTTATTTGGCAAAGGGGTATTAAGTTTGTAGACTGGTATAAACATTGCTAATTAGAATGGGGCAGTGGCAGAAGCCAGAACAATTTTGAGGAGCATGACAGAAAAAGTCTACAGTGACTTCAGCAGACCTTTAGTAGAAATATGGATAATAATGATTTCTTAGTAAAGACACAGAAAGAGGTGAGGAGCATGGTAGAGAAGGCATGTATCACTCTGAAGTATCCCTAAATCATAAGCACACTGCTGATAAAAACAGGACAGACATTAAAGGTGCTGCTGGTGAGAACTTAGAAGAAAATGAGGAATATACTATTGGCAACTTTCAGCTCCTTTCCCCCCGCCCCCCGCAGGTATAGAATTTCATCCTCTGGGTAGAATACAATGTATTTCTAAGTTTTTATAGGTCATTATAAGGGGATAAGGGGGAAAGGAGAGGGTGTTTGATTAATTCTGCTTCCTCAAGGGTCAGTTTTTCTGTTTGTGTTGTTCTTTCCTTCCCTGTAGACTTTCCTCAATTGTCTGGGAAAGAAAATCCTTGTAATGGAGTGGCAGACAGCTTAGCCGAACTGTGGCCTGTGGTTCTATAAAAAGCAAAACTTTTAAAAGAGAAATGTAGGTATTTAGTGGAGAAGATTCCAAGTCAAGTGGTGAAAGTGTGAATAGTTTTGTTTTGTTTCCCTTGCTGCTCATTAGAAAAGCGGAGAGGAAAGGGAGAAATTCAGCAAAGAATTGTTTACAAGGAATCAGGACTTCACACTTTGGGAACCTCAGCCTATTTAGACTGCAAGAGATGCTGAAATTACAAGACCACTGCCAGGAAATCATGCTCTAGAGAAACAACTGAGGGTGTCACTGAAGAGTTTCCCCAATAACTGAGAAAAATCAGTAGGTCAGAGTACTCAGACACGCCACAGATAACGCATGCCACACACAGATCTCCTCAGCCAGCTGAGCAAAAGCCACATTTGAGATGGGAATATCCAGGGACATGTCGGAAGGAGGGGCCTCTTGCTAATGAAGTGAATTCCTAGATATGCATGAGTGAAAGGCAGGGTTCTTGAAAATGTTCACCAGCAGATCACTACTAGCTCAGACTGAAAGGAACAGAGAGAGGATAAAATAAAAGGGTTGTATTTTTTTTTTAAATTATCATTAATAACACAATGCGAGTTTTCTGGAAGCCTAATTCACTCATTGACCTGTATCTTCAGATTCAGGTTCAGTACTTCTGGCAGGACTGCTTCATAGAAGATATGGTATATTTCCACCACAAGGTACATATTACCTAACTGTCTCTTTTTTGTAGGTGATGTTGTTAGCAATTGATGATTGCTGCTTAGACCCATTAATTCATTAGGAGTTGCAAAGCAACTCAGAATACTGATTGTATCATTTCTTCATTTACTAATTTTATTACTTATTGCCGCTGAATGTATTTTTCAAAAAGGTAAAATCATGACTTTCATGCAAATTTAACATAAACACACATCTAGGATTTTACTCAATTCATTACTGAGAAAATGTCATATACAAAAAGCAGTCCAGCCTCAGTCAGATGGGCTGGAGACACTTCTAGAAGCAAGAGCACAGTGGCTGCAACCCCAAGTCCAGTTGAAACTTATATTGGTTGGCGATGGTCCTGAAAAAACTACATTTGTGAAGTGTCATCTGATTGGTGAATTTGAAAAGATGTAACCACCTTATTGTTGAGGTCCATCCCCTTGTGTTCCATACCCACAAAGAACTTATGAAGTTCCTGGTATGGGCTATAGCTGGTCAGGACAAATTTGGCGGGCTGAGAGATGGTTAGGATATCCAAGCCCGGTATGCCACTATAATGTTTGATATAATATGAAGAATTACTTACAAGAATGTGCCTAGCTGGCATAGTGATCTAGTACAAGTATGTGAAAACATCCCCACTGTGCAATGGGGCAACAAAGTAGACATTAAGGACAGGAAAGGTAAGGCAAAATCTATTGCCTTCCACCAAAAGAAATTCTATGACATTTCTGCCAAAAGTCAATACAACTTGAAAAGCCCTTCTTGTGACCTGCTCGAAAACTAATTGGAGATCCTAACTTGGAGTTTGTCACCATGGCTTCTCTTGCCCCACCAGAGGCAGTCATAGACCCAGCTTTGGGAGCACAGTGTGGGCATGATCTAGAGGTTGCTTAGACCACTGCTTTCCCGGCTGAGCATGACAATCTGTGAGCAAGTGCAGCTGGAGCCCAGGGTCAGAAGACCAGTTGTTACAGGCAACTGTCCTGTGATGTCAGTGGTACAGCATGCGTGTCATTTCATTCTATACCTGAGCAGGTCACCTGTGTCATCTTTGGGATGCTGATGGAGATGAACAGACTTCAGAGTGAATACAGCAATTTAAAAAGTACCTTCATTTTTTAGACCTGCATATTTAGCTGTTTTGGAATGCAGTTGTTTGTTTCCTGAGCCTCAAATATAAGACTGCTATCATCACATTTAAAAAAAAAAAAAAAAAAGTAGTTCAAAGAACATTCTGAGGTGCTAGGAATTTATTATCAATTTAATAAAGGAATGTTAGAATCGGTTTTTTAGATCATATACCAAACTGGTCAGCATTTTATCTTTGGGGTTACCTTTTCCACTGGGCAGGAACAATTTGCTTATCTACTAGACAAAAATCTACAGGATAATATGTATTTAATACGTAACTTCACTTAGCCTATAATCTGTGATCTATTGTCTTATTGTATAGCTTCACTTATCTTTTTAAAAGTAAACTTCCCCTCATCAATTCTTTGGTCACTAAGAAGTACAATTCTAATATACAAGGCAGAGTAAATCCTGGATTCCTTTCCTTTATCTGCCTATATTCAAAAGTGAGCTTCTTAAATAAATCATGAAGACTTCATGGATTTTTAACATATCTGATGTGTTTCAACCCATTGTAACTGTGATCTGTATTATCCTTGTACTTTTTTAAATAAATGGAAGCATACTAAACATGTTTTTGAAAGAGACTAAAAAAGAAAAAGCTAGCAAAAGATTAATGTGAAAAGAACCAAAGCAAATTGGTTGGTAAGGATCTTCCAAATCTATAGTGTGCTTGTGGAAACTATAATCCCATGCAGAAATGGATACCATCTAGAACATAATAAACAGAGATAATATTATGAAGAGGATAATCAGAAAATCTCAGGTCTTCTTTCAAATTTCACAGCAAAATTAAATGCAATCAAAATGTTGTCCTAGAAAATTGCATCTTTAACACTTGAAATGAACAGAATCAAAACCTTTACATATAACTGTGAATACCAATTTTTTGATTAGTCACTTTGGCACTTGTGTGTAGATTATTAAAATTAGTATCATACAGTAAATATAAATTTCCTTTTATACATTCCATGATCCCTCTTAGCTTTCTAACTCAAGTCCCTTAGGAAGAGACTTCACTAATCTAGCATTGAATTGGGTTTTGAAGCCAATCTTTTACACAGCAATAGCTCATTTGGCAAAATAATTTAATTACAGAAATGTGACACACATGAGCATGTTTGCAATGATTAATGAATCACTTCATAAAAAGTGAATTGCCAATGAGCTGAAAAATTTATGTATCAATTAAAACTCAAGAAAATAAGTTTATTGAATATTTTTATGAGCTAAATTAATCATTAGTTATTTTTAAATAAATATTTTTAATGACATGGAGAGTTAAGAATTTTAAAGCCAAGAACAACAATTTACAGTTGTTATCCTTACCTGAAATTCTTCTCTAAGTTAATTGCAATAGCTATAAATATGTTTCCCAAACCCATGTGGGACTCCAAGCTGCCTTTCTTATTCCTCACTTTTTAATTATTTGGGATGAGATGATAGGCAGCACCCTATCCCCTTACACCATTAAATCCATGAGTTTGTTTTGTTTGTTTGTTTGTTTGTTTGTTTTATAAATCCATGAGTTTTTCCTGGTGGAGTCACTGAGTTTATTTCCTTTGACTACTATTTCCCTGTTGCAGAAACCTCGACTTCTTCTAAATAAGTTTTTTTCCTGACATTTAAATTCTTTGGGGGAAATAGTGTAGATGACACTGGATAGGATGTTAAGCTGTGAAATGTGTATGTGTCTAAATACAAGCAGTCTAGGGGTGCCTCGGTGGCTCAGTGGGTTAAGCCTCTGCCTTCGGCTCAGGTCATGATCTCAGGGTCCTGGGATCGAGCCCCACATCAGGCTCTCTGTTGGCAGGGAGCCTGCTTCTCCCTCTCTCTTTGTCTACCTCTCTGTCAAATAAATAAATAAAATCATTAAAATAAATAAATAAATACAAGCAGTCTTGTAAGAGGGTCACAGTGAGTCCCAGGTGACCAAGGACAGCTGAAATGCACGTTACTGAAATTTCGTTATTATTTGTGGGACACAGTTTTAATATGCCTCTTTGAGATATCTTTAATCCATGTGTGAAAAACTTCTGTATATATATGTGTGTCTATTTAAAATGTAGTAATTTACCCTGGAAGCCAGCATTAGTTTATCAGAACCTTACAGAGCAGTCTATCCATTCTTAACCTAGAGATTCTTGGCTTGGATTCGGGAATATCAGTCTTTTGGAATACTTTTCACCTCTTGCATAATTCCTTCTCACTTTCCATTTCAGATTCCTCATTTACTGAATCTCTAAGTATCAGGCTGCTCTAGGATTCAGACTTTGAGTCTAGACAGAAAAGAGAACAGAATCAATTCTTCTCCGTCTAGACTTAATCCCTTAGTGATCTCACCCTACAGTAAGGCGCAAAACCCAGCTCTACACAAATAACTTTCTATCTCTAGGTTAGCTCTCTTCCCTGAACTTCAAGGGAGTATGTATACTTGAAAGCAACTCCATTATTCCAGTTTCTCAGGCCACAAATGTAGGCATCTTCTAGAATTTTTTACACCTCACAGCACATTGCGTTTAGTAGTAAACGGAACTGGCTCCAACTTGAAAATGTCCATAATTCAAAGACTTCTCACCACGTCCACCGCCATCAACCTGGATCACGTCATTGTCATATCTCCTGGAATACAGCATGGCCTCTTATCTGGTACATGAGGCAATTCCAGGCAGAAAACTGAAGACAAGTGTGAATTATTAAGGAGGATTTAGTCAAGGTACTATCTACAAAGGCCCAGGAGTAGGTACAGGAAATCAGAGAAGCGGCAACATGGAGAGAGGCACTGGCAGGAACTGTGGCCCTGGTGGGTGGACACAACCAACAGGGACCTGAAACAGCGGGAGAGGAGGGTAATAGTGAAATCTTGTCCTTCTCCCGCTCTCCCCCTGAGTGTTTCTAATTAATTGAATCCAATGCAAGCTAGAGTCAAAGAAGCTGATTAGTGGTTAATATAAGCCATACAGGTTAGCCCTGTGGGGCACATGGCAGCAAGAGAAGACTAGAGAGTGATGTCTACCACTATTCTCCCTTCTTCCTGACTTTTTTTTTCCCCAGCCCCCAGGCAGAAAAGTTGTGTGAAAACAAGCCAGACCTTGTTGGATGCCTGCTCCAAGCTCTCAGCAATTTTCTGTAGCACCTTAAAAGTCTACAAGGCCCCCCATCCAAAGCTCTTCCATTTTAATGACCTCATCTCTTATTCCTTTATGCAATTTTCTAGAGCGACACCACTCTCCTTATGGTTTCTTGAGCCTCCCAGGCACACATCTGCTTCGGGCCATTACAATTTACTGCTGTTGGCTTGAGCTTCCTTCCTCCGGTAATTCCACGTGACTCACTCCAGAATGTACTCGGACGTCACCCTCTTGGCAACATCGTTCCTGGCCATCTGGCTAATGCTCCGCCAGCCCTCACATCAAGTCCTGACTCACTTTTCTCCACAGAAAAATTCTATTTTCTATCCTCTTTCTACCTTCTCTTGTATTTTATATGAGATGTCACTTCAACATCTAATATATTTAGTTTAATGTGAGCTCCGTGAAGATAGGGGTTGCTGTTCTCCATGTCTAGATCAGGGCTGATCCAAAGAGATGCTTAATAAATATTTGTTTCTCAAGTGAATAAAACCAAAAAAGGATCTCACCTTCCTTTTCCTAAGAATTTTCCTATCATAAGATATTTGAAATCCTGTGAGTGCGGCAGGGTGTTCCATTTTTAACTGGTTTTATAGCCACACTTTAACAAGCCATGCATCCTTCCCTCTACCTCGCATCTGTGATGACCTGGGAAGGCAGGCAACGCGTGAAACACTGCAGCCTATTAATCCCTAAGAGTCAGATATTGAAACACACAGTAGCAGGAGAAGGAAAGCTTGCCCTCACCATACAATTTCAATTAGTAGTGGTGAGATTTGTAATATCCTCAGGAAGGAGAACAGGCCCTTAGCAATTTAAATTCTGAGCATACCGCCAACAGTAAACTGCAGGAAAGCATATCTGATGTGGGTGGTGATATAGAGGAGAATTAATGGGAAAAACTGTATTCTCACACTTCAAACATTATCATATGCCGTGGGGACTTACACTCTATCAGCAGCAAAGTACAAAACAAGTTACAGTGACTGACATGTTGGTCTGTCTCTATTTAGCAAACTGATTAGTCTCCCCTTTGGAAGATGATCATGGTATTTGTTTACCTTCAAAATGTTATATTATAAATGCTGCTTAAATAAATTAAAGTTACTTCAATTTAAAAACATGAGTAAGAGTGATGATGACCTAAACATGGTATTTAAGCTAAAGCAGAATCCCTTCTGTTTTGCTTTCCCCATCTGCACAATAATAAAAAACACACAAAGAGAGATTAGATGTCCTCAAATAACATTGGGATAGAAGAGTAAAATATTTCAGTGTATAATATCTCATGTTGAAAACTTATCTGTTTAAAAATATAACTGCCTTCAAAAATAAAATGTGCTTAAATTAGATACTGTGAGTAATTTCATGTTTTAAATATACCTGCTAATTACTACAACAAAACTATCCAGGAGACTTCTGATTATAGAAAAAACATATACAATGTAGTGCTCCTTATCAAAGTAATCAAACACTGGTTCCTAAAAGTAACTGGGTTTATATTTATTTGTGTTTCCAATAAATCCATATTAGTTCTTGATTTCCTAACTCCTCTCCACCTATTTATCAGTATAGTCCGCTTTTTGATCTCTAAGTAGAGCTCCTTTGGCCCTGAAAGTGGAGAAACAGAACACCCTGTACATTTCTGAATTACCAAAAGGAAACATAAAACCCTAAATGAATCTGCAATGTGAAAAAAAGAAAACATCCAGCTCTAGTCAAGATCAGACTACCTATTTGAATATATACATCAATTAACTGAGAAACACCACAGATAAAAAAAATGTGTCAGTCAACTCAGGGTCACACACACACGTGAATATATTAGAGCACATAAAACTTGAGATTCTCATGAGAACCAGATAAATCACAATCTTCCTATGTAATATATGCATGAAAATGTTTAGGTGATCAAATAATCAAGGTTTTCCTAGCTAGAATACATTTGAGATGTATTAACTTGAATCTGATAATGGATAAAGATGTGGTCCATATACACAATGGAGTATTATGCCTCCATCAGAAAGGATGAATACCCAACTTTTGTATCAATATGGATGGGACTGGAAGAGATTATGCTGAATGAAATGAGTCAAGCAGAGAAAGTCAATTATCATATGGTTTCACTTACTAGTAGAGCATAGGGAATAACATGGAGGACATTAAGAGAAGGAAAGGAAAAGTGAATTGGGGTAAATCTGAGAGGGGAGATGAACCATGAGAGACTGGACTGAGGAACAAACTGAGGGTTTTGGAGGGGAGGGAGTAAGGGGATGGGTGAGCCTGGTGGTGGGTATTAAGAAGCGCACATATTGCATGAAGCACTGGGTGTGGTGCATAAACAATGAATCTTGGAATGCTGAGGAAAAATACCTTATAAAAAAAATAAACAACTGAATAAAGAAAATCTATTTAGAGTCCAAATGTTCATTGGTACTCAACGCAACTTACCACCCCCCTGTTCTTGCTTCCTAGGGTGGCTTTCAGTATTCCAAACTGCCTAAGCCTTCTCCCACCTCATCTCACTAACTCCTGGCACAGAAAAATCAGCATCATCTCAAAAAACTTCCCAACTTTCTTCCTTTTGGGGCTATCTGATGTTCACCCTGCCCCTCTTTTAAGCACTTAATGCAGCAGTTTGAGGCTAAGAATGCCTGTTTTGTGTCCCAGCTCTACCCTTGCTAGCTGTATGTCCCCAATTCCCCATCGGGCATGAGGAAGCTCTTGTCCTATTTCAAAGAGAGGACACATGTACTGAGTCTGACACACAGCCAATGCTCAAGTGATTCAAGATCTATGCTGTGAAGGAGGAATCACATCTTAGATCTCACCCAACAACAAGCTTCACTGAATAGTAGCCAAGTAAACGCATGACAAACAGCATTCACGCATCTCTGGAGGACCTCAAGCTAGCCATTGCAAGTTCCCAAAAGTCCTTTTTTCAACACTGGGACATTTTCAGTTTCAGAGTAACGGTTCAGCAATATGTGTGTCCTCAAGTCAGCTCCGAGAAAGCCATTTCGTCTTGGGAGTTTCTTATGTTTTAGAGTTGGCTTGTCACTCAGGGGAACTCGAGTCTCCAGCCAGCTCAGCCCGGTGAGGTTGAGCAACTGCCTGGTGTTTGCCTCTTCCTGGCCTTCTGGCCTGGTGCTCCCACTTCCCCCTGCTGGTACCAATCACTTGAGGCTCTCCGACTTCCTCTTCCTATCTAAATCTCCACACTGAGTAGCCTGCCTAATAGCAGCTATCTCTGCTCTTTACCCCTTGAGCCAACAAAGAGAGGCTTGGAGGAGGCTTTGATCCACCTGATGGTCCTACAGCAGCCAATTAGCTTGTCAGTTGCCCAAAGGCAACTGGGCCGCATTTCTGCCATTTCCACATTTGGAGCACATTGCAATTTGCTTCCACATTTTGAGCCAGCCTTCCTCTTGCTACATCATGACAGCTGTTTCCTTCTTCAAATGACTTCACATGTGTTTCATATTCCAAAAATTAATCGTAGCTTTGTAACAACCAAAGGCAATCTTATTTTTTCAGTTTTGTTATTGACTCATAAACACACATATATAGATATAGGTGGGAAGAGGAACATACTGGACATATATCTCTATTTACATAATTGCATTTTCTAAGGATTTTGGTAGCTGACAGGGAGAAGATACCACAAAACTATTTGAATTTACTGAGCTTAACAAGATGCCATATCTAGAGGAAGATCTCCTATTTTCTATGGAAATAAAAAAATCATAAATTTAATAAAGCAATCTTAAATGTAACCCCATTAACAAAAAAACAAAAGCTTCTTAAATGTGGTTCAAAACATGGATTTTATTTCAATTTCTGAAGAACGCTAAAAATAAGCAAAGCTCCTGTATCTCTAGACTACAATCACAGTTCTTTCTCCATGCAGAATCGACTCTAAAGTGCCATGATAATGCAAATAACTTTTTAAATATATTGTGATAGAGAAATATCTGAGAAAGCAAGACTATCATTGACAGAGACAGACGCTTCCAGGATTTACATTACTCCATTCTTTACATTCAGTTGTGAACTTGGGCTACATACTGAGACTGGCAGCAGAGTTTGGGACAATTCTCTCCAAAATGTTTGATCATGTCAATTATTTTAGGCTTTCTAGATGGACAACTGATCCACACCAATCTGAAAGTGTTCCTTAACCTAAGAAGACCATCCTAAACAAACAACAACAACAACAAAAACAAAACAAAAAACATTC
Organism: Mustela nigripes; assembly: GCF_022355385.1. Lineage (NCBI taxonomy): Eukaryota > Metazoa > Chordata > Mammalia > Carnivora > Mustelidae > Mustela > Mustela nigripes. Next base: position 38,536,410 of record NC_081565.1, on the reverse strand, counting down.
TACTGGATCACCTGAAAGTCTCAATCTATGTTTCATGGAGGAGCACATGGATGATGCAGTCAGTTAAACATCTGGCTTGGTTTTGGCTCAGGGTGTGAATTCAAGATCAAGAGATCAAGCCCAACATCACTCAGCACAGAGTCTGCTTAAGACTCTCTCTGCACCTCCCCTTCCCACTCGCTCTCTCCCTCTCTCTCAAATAAATAAATGTCTAAAAAATTGTCTCACGGAATCCTACAACTCCATAGCAAAAACCAAATACTATTATTCAAAAATAGGCAAAGTACTTTTTTTCCAAAGAAGACATAAAAATGGCCAACAAGTACCTGAAAAGGCGTTCAACATCACTAATCATTGGGGAAATGCAAATCAAAACCACAATGGTATACAACTTCATACTTGTTAGAGGATGACACTTGTCAAAAAGACATAGTAGTATAACAAATGCTGGCAAGGATGTGGTGGAAAGGAAACCTGGTGCACTGTTGGTGGGATTGTAAACTGATACAGTCAGTTTATGGAAAACACTATGTTAGTAATTAAGAATACTTAAGCAATTAAGAATAAAACTACTATATGATCCCATTTTTATATATCCAAAGGAAATGAAACCAGTATCTTAAAAAGATATCCATTCTCCCAGTTCATAGCAGCATTATTTACAATAGCCAAAGGATGGAAACAACATCAGTGGACAATAGCAGTGTCCACTGCTGGAAGAATGGAACAGAAGATAAAATTACACACACACTCACACACAAACACACGTATATTATTATTATTATGGATATTATATATTATATCTATAATATACTCTATATTATAGAATATAGAATATATAGGATATACATAATATATTTATATATATATATATATATATATATATATATTATTCCGTTTTTAAAGATGAAGAAATCTGTCATATGCAATAGCATTGATGAACCTGGAGGGCATTAGACTAAGTAAAATAAACCAGATAAAGAAAGACAGATACAGCATGGTATCACTTGTATGTAGAGTCTTTATTAAAAAAAAAACAAAAAAAAGAAGGCGTGCCTGGGTGACTCAGTGGGTTAAAACCTCTGCCTTCAGCTCAGGTCATGATCCCAGGGTCGTGGGATCGAGCCCCACATTGGGCCCTCTGCTCAGTGGGGAGTCTGTTTCTCTCTGTCTCTCTGTCGGCCTCTCTGCCTACTTGTGATTTCTCTCTCTTTCAAATAAATAAATAAATAAATAAATCTTTTTTTAAAAAGTAGAATTCATGGAAGCAGAATAGAAAAGTGGTTGCCAGGGTCTGGGAGTTGGCAGGTGTGGGGATAGAGAGAAATAGAGACTGGTACCAGGGTTCCCACTTTTAGTCACAAGCTGAACAAGGACTGAAAATCTAAAATATACTTGTATATAGCTTTATTTAATTACTATTAATTTTTAATATAAATAATTATCTAGGGGCACTTGGGCGGCTCAGTGGGTTAAGCCTCCACCTTCCGCTCAGGTCATGATCTCGGAGTCCTGAGATCGAGTCCCGAGTTGGCTCTCTGCTCAGTGGGGAGCCTGCTTCCTCTCTCTCTCTCTCTCTCTCTCTCTCTCTGCCTGCCTCTCTGCCTACTTGTGATCTCTCTGTGTCAAATAAATAAATAAAATATTTTTTAAAAATAATAATTACCTATAGGTTAACCAAGTATAGGTTTCTAATTTCTGTCCCTTCCTCAAACAAAACACAAGATTTAACATACTTTACTTGTTGAGCATTTCATGCCAATATAATTTATTCTGGTCTGGATTTTAGTTCTACCATTTTTAGGCTCCCAAGGTTATTGTAATTAACAGCTACAGTAAGTGACATTTTTTAAATGAATTTTTGAGTTTACACATTTCCCATACTTCTCCTGTGACCATTATTTCTGCCAGTGAAAAGTCCTTTCTTTAAGTGCTTAATCATCAGATAGCTAGAAATGTCTCTATTTTAACTTTTTTAAAAAAAAAAATTATTTATTACAGAGAGAGAGAGAGAGCAAGCATGTGGACGAGTTGGAGGGAGGGGCAGAGGGATAGAGAGAAGCAGATTCCCCACTGAGTAGGGAGCACGATGGAGGACTTCATCTAGGACCCCAGGGTCATGACCTGAGCTGAAGGCAGATGCTTAGCTAAAAGAGCCACCCAGGCACCCAATTTAACTTAATTCTTGAATTCAAGTTTATTTAAGTATAAAATGAGAGATCAACAATTTTTAATCATGTATATTATGATTCCCCATTTTCTTTTCACATTTATTTCATTAAGACATCTGTCCTAATTGTCATTTCTTTGTAGATAACTGCCTTTTCTGTGTGATAACTTTAAAGGTTTCTTTTTCTTCATTCTTGGTATTATTGTCTACTTTCATGTTCTAAGCATTTTTCATATTTTTTATCTTAATCCATATAAGAAACCTCTGTACTTTAAGAAATATTCTACAACTCCATTAAAATCTGTCTTCTTGTACATTTATATTTATTTATTCTGCCTGTAACTTAAAATGTGCTCTTTTCCCTAAGAACTTCAGTCTTTCTTGAATTCTTGAAAAGATTCTTACTCTCTTCCCTTAATGTTTTTATTTTTATCAAATTTATGCAGTCACTTAGTTTAAAAGAGTCTTATGATTATACAAAGTTTCCTGTGAAAAGTAGCAGTTGCCATCACTGCCCTAGCATACCCTTCTTTTCAAAGAAAGCAATCTTCCCCCTCTTTTAGCAGATATTTTAGGATTTACCTCTACATCTCTTAATGTTGCTGATTTCTCCTTTTTTTTTAAATAGGCTCTGCACTCAACCCTAAGATCAAGAATCATAAGATCTACGAACTCAGCCCAGCCAGATGTCCCTTGATTTTTCCAGCTTTAAGCATTACCAGTACTGACTTGTCACTACAAAGGGTGAGAATTTAGCCTTCATTCTTCCCTTTGTCCTTTCCCTTCATCACACACAAACACATACCCTTTTGTGCTGATCCCCTATAAGTCATAACCCTATATAATCTCTCTCCCGAGTGCAGGCAGAACCTGTGACTTGCTTCTAACCCACAGAAGATGCAAAGGTGAAGAAATTGTACTGATGTGATTAAGGCCCCAAATCAGTTGACTTTGAGGTTATCAAAGGAAAGAATATCCTGGGTAGGCTTAACTTAATCGGATAAAATCCCTTAAAAGAGGGAAGCAGGCACTTGAGCAGGTCAGAGAGGCTCTCTTACTGACTTGAAAGGAAGCTGCCATGACTTCTACAGGTATTAGCCAATGACCTCTTCCAAGTCCTTGAGGGAGCTTGGAAGCGGGTCTTTCCTCACATGACCATGCAGCCTGGCCAGCACCTTTAAGGAGCTTTGTGAAACCCCAATCAAAGGATCCAGCCGGCCTCTGCTGGCACTCCTGACCCACCGAAAATGCGAGGTAATAAATTAATGTGAGGTATTGTTTGAAGCCACTACATTTGTGCTACTTTATTATAGCAATAGAGAATTGGTTCTCCTTTCCTTGTTAACTTCCCATATAGAGTTTCAGTCTCATCAGTTTTGAGTGTTTATATGATTATGACATGCGAGTGCTTTTTGTAACTTAGTGAACTATGGCTACTTTTCCTCCCTGCAGAAAAATTAATCACTGCTCCTACCCCCCTTTTCTTTGTTGTGATATTTTTTAGTTATCTTACTTTCCCTTCTTTTTTTTTTTTTTAAGATTTTATTTATTTATTTGAGAGAGACAGAGAGAGAGAGAACACGAGAACGGAGAGTGGCAGAGGAAGAAGCAGACTCCTTGCTGAGGAGGGAGCCCGAAGTGGGATTCAGTCCTGGGACTCTAGGATTATGACCTGAGCCGAAGGCAGTCACTTAACCAATTAAGCCACCCAGGTGGCTCCCATCAAGGTCTCTTCCCGTCGAGAGACTGAAATTTATTAAGTATTCTATCAGTTTCACTGGCTGGGGTCTATTCCAGAAGTTTTTTCACTTGATTCAATTATAATTAGTTCCTCTAATCTGAACACATGGTGATCATGCTATTCCCACCCTTTCTGATCATCTTGGGGAGTCTCTGACTTCTTTCCCACATGGTAGATGCTGTTTCCTAAACTGTATGTATCCCTCTTTCCCTTTTTTGGTGAATAATGTCTTCTAGAAACTTCATGGCTTCATTCTGCCTGTAGATTTCATTGACATTTTGACTAGGTATATAATTGTAGTGAGAAATTTCCCACAGAACTTTGAAACCTACACTACCTAGATACCTTCTTGTCTAAGGCCACACCACCCTGAACACATCTGATCTGGTGTTGCTATTGGGAAGGACAAAGTTACTCTGATTCATGTTCCTCTGTATGTAGCCTACTTTATTTCCTCCCTGGAAGTTGAGAAACATAGTCTGGAGTGCTTAAATTTTCAAATCGCTGTGCCTTGGATAGTTTAGACCGAGATGATTTGCTTTTGCAAATTACTCCATTTATAGTTGTTTCTCTCTTGTATTTTATCTATCATTGTTATATCTTTGTAGCAAAGAAAGATACATCAAAGCATGAACTTACAGCACCATCCTAACTGAAATAAACTATTTTAAAATGTCAAAAACTTAAGTAAAACCATAAAGTTAACAGTTTTACATTCAAGGTGTTGAAATATATTCTTACCAAGAAAATTATACTGGGACAAATGAGACCAAAAAGCATTAAATACTAATAATCTGAATTTGCCCAAAATATTTTCTTACTACAAGAAAAAATACCACTCTGCTAATCTCCTATTGAAATTCATCCCTATTATTTTCAATTTTCAAAAGTCTGAGTAAAGATGAATTTAAAAGTATGTAATAGAATATTGAGCTTTAAGAGTTTCAATTAAAATTAAAATGTCTCTTGGGTTCAGGGATAGAGAAAGAAAGTCTTAATCTCTATATTAAGTGCTATGAGTAAAACAATTTAGGAAAAGCAACAAAATTTACAGCAGGGTCTATCTTTGTCGAAAAGAACAAACCACACAACTTTGCTAAGGAGATTTTCTGAAAATACCTCAGAATATTATGGCCTATTCTTTCGTTTCTGGGATCCTAAATACATGCTAGTGAGAGGGTAAATTCTCATTCAGTTAACATCTTAAAAACCCCTAAAAAGATAAAAAAGGTTAAAATATGAATGTCTACTATTCATCCCCCTCCAAAACAAACAAAGAATTTAATAAGATGAAGTGAAAAGTATTTTTTTCTACTTTTTCCTCCCTGAAAGTTGAGAAATTTCCCATAGTCTTTAAGTATTTGAAATATTAAACTGATGTGCCAAGATGATTTGCTTTTGCAAATGAGTCAATTTATGGCTATTATCTTTTTTATATTTTATCTATCATTGTTATATATTTGTAGCAAAGGGAATGCATCAAAGCATGAACTCAGCATCATCCTGACTGAACTAAACATCTTCACTCCTAATAGATAAAGAGCAACAGTGTATATTCATTTATATTTAGATTAAGAACACTGCCAAAACTATGTGTGAAAGCATTATAGGTCCTTTCTGTTATTTACACTTGAGTATATAATATTTAACATATACTAATATAATAACATATAACTTTATATATAATATATAGGAATATATATTTAATATTAATACATATTAATTATATAGTAATATAGTAAGATATGTATATGTATATAGATAATTTAATTTATTATAATGTTCTGTTTAAGCTAAATGTGACTGAAATCTTTTGTTCTAGGACCAAGAACAAAAATTCAGTAGTTTTGATTGCATAAAGCTTTCTAAAACATAAAGGTATTTTAAAGATGCCCCAACAATAAAACTTGGACAGCAGCAGGCAGAAGAATGAAACTGGATCACTTTCTTACACCATACACAAAAATAAACTCAAAATGGATAAACGACCTAAACGTGAGACAGGAATCCATCAAAATCCTAGAGGCAAACATAGGCAGCAACCTCTTTGACCTCAGCTGTAGCAACGTCTGGCTAGACACGTCTCCAAAGGCAAGAGAAAGAAAAGCAAAAATGAACTATTGGAACTTCGTCAAGATAAAAAGCTTCTGCACAGCAAAGGAAGCATTCAACACAACTAAAATCCAACCACAAAATGGCAGAAGATATTTGCAAATTGTGTATCAGGTAAAGGGCTAGTATCCAAAATCTATAAAGTACTTATCAAACTCAACACTGAGAAAAAAACCCAAAAAATCCAGTCAAGAAAGGGACAGGGGGCACCTGGGTGGCTCAGTGGGTTAAGCCTCTGCTTTCAGCTGAGGTCATGATCTCAGAGTCCTGGGATCAAGCCCCACATGGGGCTCCCTTCTCAGTGGGGCGCCTGCTTTTCCCCCCTCTCTGCCTGCCTTTCTGCCTTGTGATCTCTCTCTCTCTCTGTCAAATAAATATATTTTAAAAATTAAAAAAAAGGGCAGAAGACATGAATATACATTTCTCCAAAGACATACAGATAGCTAAAAGACCTATGAAAAAATATTCAACATCATCAGGGAAATACAAGTCAAAACCACAATGAGATACCACCTCACACTGGTCCAAAGGGCTAAAATTAACAACTCAGGAAATAACAGTTGTGGGCAAGGATGTGGTGAAAGGGGAATCCTTTGGCACTATTGGTGGGAATGCAAGCTGGTGTAGCCACTCCTGAAAATAGTCTGCCTGGAGAGTCCTCAAAAAGTTAAAAGGAGAACTACCCTATGACCCTTCAATTGTACAACTAGGTGTTTATCCAAAGGATGCAAAAATGCTGAGTTAAAGGGGCACATGCACCCTAATGTTTACAGCAGCAATGTCCACAACAACCAAAATATGGAGAAAGCCCAGATGTCTGCTGACAGATGAATGGATAAAGAAGATGTGGTATATACATAGAGTGGAATACTATTCAGACCATCAAAAAATGAAATCTTGCCATTTGCAACAATGTGGATGGAACCTGAGGATAGTATGCTGAGTGAAATAGGTCAACCAGAGAAAGACAAGTACCATTTGATTTCACAACGTATGTGGAATTTAAGAAACAAAACTGATGAACACAGGGGAAGGGAAAGAAAAAATAAGTCTCTGCTGGTTTGTTTTTATCTTAACTATAGGGAACAAATTGAGGGTCGCTGGAGGGGAAGTGGGTAGGGGTTTGCGTAACTGGGCGATGGGCACTAAGGAGGGCACATGATATAATGAGCGCTAGGTGTTATATGCAACTGATGAATCACTGAACTCTACCTGGACACTAATAATACATTCATTATATGCTAACTGGCTTGAATTTAAAAAAAAAAAAATCTTTAAAACACAAAAAACCTGAAATTAAATAAAATCTTAAATAAATGAATGAATGAATATATAGATGCCCAGCAATATCTCCCAGCCCACATCCTCTTCTATACACCTTTGCCACGCCTCTTATTGGAAGTGCTGCTTGTGTCCCCCTCTACTTGAATCTAGGAAGGCTTGTGACTGCTTTGATCAATCACAAGCACAGAGGAAACGACGGTGTGACCTCCAATATGTGTCAAAACATGTGTTGTGGTTTTTGTTTTGTTCCCTGGAATACTCATACCGGATGCTCCAAGCCACCACGTAAAAAGAGTGACTACCTAGAGCGCCATACTATAAGGAAGCCAAGACACATGGAAAGGCCATGTGTAGACTTGCAGGTTGGCAGTCTTACTCTTCTGATCATCCTAAACTTGGAACTGCCCAGGTGAGTGAATAAGCCTTTGGGTGATCCCAGCCTCTAAACGTTGAGACCCCAGGCATTAAAGAGAAGAAACAAACTATCCCCATTGTGCCCTATCCAAATTCCTGATTCACAGAATCTGGGACAAATAAACGATGACTACCATACATCACTTCTTTTTGGCATAATTTGGGATTTTTTTTTAAGATTTTATTTATTTATTTGACAGAGAGAGAGAGATCACAAGTAGGCAGAGAGGCAGGCAGAGAGAGAGGAGGAAGCAGGCTCCCTCCTGAGCAGAGAGCCCGAGGTGGGGCTTGATTCCAGGACCCTGAGATCATGACCTGAGCCAAAGGCAGAGGCTCAACACACTGAGTCACCCAGGTGCCCCTCTTTGGTGTAATTTGTTATGCAGAAATAGTAGCAAGAATGCTTTCCCCTCAACTAACACAACATGCTGAGTTTCATTTGGTTGTTCATTTCCTTGATTGCCTTTTAGTCTTAAATATTATTTCTGCTGAAGTTACAGATGTAACAGGAATTTGCTCATTATGTCTGCCCATAGTCTTTCCTTCCAAGTGCCATAATCCTTCCAGAAAGGTACATGACAAATAGTACAAGGCAAATAGTCTTAAAATTTCTAGAGCAAAAATTATCTCTTCAACGTTTCATGATTCAGTCTCAAATAATTAATCATCAAAACTCAAGTATTCCAAAGTCCTCTCTCAAAAAAAAAAAAAAAAAGTTTTGCTCGGCTCACAGGACGGTCCAGGATATCACCTCCATGGAGAGGTTGTTGGTATTTGACACAGGTTAAATTTCAAGTCCAGTTTGCTTGTTTGTATAACACATATTATATTGCTCAACATAAAAATGTTTCCTCAATCAACAAATTATCTTCAATTCAAACATTCAATTTTATAAATAGTAGTTCATAGAAGAAATTACTGATTTAGTACGACTTTTAGTTGTTTTAATCATCTCAGTATTTTGGGACACAAGTACTTTATAGATTTAAAGAAACAAAAAAGCTCACAAGCTTTTTGGTTCTGAACTCATTCAATTTTGTCTTTAAAATTAGAATCTCTCGGGCATCTGGACGATCAGTTGGTTAAGCATGGCCTTTGGCTAGGTCATGACCCCAGGCTCCCTGCTCAGCAGGGAGCCTGCTTCTCCCATTCCTTCTGCCTTTCCTCCCCCACTCCCCCCACTGCTTGTGTGCAGGCTCAGGTGCTCTCCTTCTTTCTGTCAAATAAATAAATAAAATCTTAAAAATAAAATAAAATTACAATCTCTCTTGACATGATCCTGGCTATCATCACAGACTATATTTTTGCCATGGTTAGTGCCAATTACACTGAAATGTTTTGTTTGAGGCATTATCTTTCACTTTATGTAATATAAAATTAGCAATCAAGGAAAGCACTAAGTAATCTGTGAAAGCATAAATAAGAAAATTAAGACAATTACTCTGTAGAGTGGTTCAGTAACTTCTTTGTCTTTGCTAAAATTTACTAATCAAAAATATTTATTAGAAGGAAAGCATTTGTATTTTGTTTAGGTCTATGAAAAACACTGAAAGGAAAACTTATTATTAGTCAATAAGACTAAGCCACCATGTCATTAAATACATTCTAGAGTAAAGAAATAATCATGTGTTTGTAGTGGTGAAATATTTACATTATTTTGGGCTTGTGATAAATATCCACAGGAACAATGAGTTTTAATAATATATGCAGATAGGCAGAAAAAACTGGTGGTGCATTTTTCTTATTTTTTTTTTGTCCTAGAAAACATTTGTTTTTTAAATTAGTGAAATCATATATCAGAGCCATAGAATGCCTTTTTCCTGGATATTATACTTATGAAGAGTTTGGACTTAACCATGATATATAATAATGTCATCTACCTCGCAATGATACAGGTACTAAAAGTAAGGATTAATAATAATAATAATAATGAATTGCAAGTATTTATGCTTTGGTATCTATCTCTAGGCTTTGACCTAAATATTTAATGCTTTTTCTTATTTAGACTTCACAAAATATTGATGAGGTTGTTATTACTATTATCTCTACTTTATAGGCAAACACATTAAGAAAATCAGTTTACTAAGTGAGTAGTGGAGACCTCAGACAAAACTTACCTAAATACCTGACTCTGAAACCCATTTGTTCCTTTTCTATGTTAATCTGCCAATCATATTTTGGAAATACTCACATAATGTACTTCCTGATGTATCTAAGGAATTGGAATCTCAGACAAACCAAAAAACACACAAAAAGCAAAAATTATTAGCTATAAATTTCCTAATTAAGATATAAGGCATTCTTTTTCATTAAAATGTAACTTCTTAGAGTAAAGCAAAGGAATACAAAGCATGTATACCATAACTTGGCCAACTAATTTTAGGGAAGAGGTAATAAAACAGTGTTGTACTATTACAAGGATATGCACATATTTCTGCACATTTTTTTTTAACTAAGGAGAAGGAAAATGAAGATACACCTATTTTCTTTTACAATTTTGACACCTAGCTGCCCTAAGAAAGTGTTTGCAGGACTATTTAATACTCATAACTGTGGATCAAGAGAGCTAACAGATATGAGGATAGGTGAGAGCTGGAGAATAATATTGTGTCCATTTGCATAATGATCATAAACCTCAACTCAAGGACCTGTTTAAATTACCTAGAAAGGCAGGTGTTCATAAACAAACCTGACATCTTTGAATAAGGGAAAATATTGAATATATTGTGAAATTTTTGAATATATGCTTCATGAGAGCAATGGCCACATTGGTTTATACTTGTTTTCTGTATCTAAAACATTGCTTAGTGTATAATTGAAGCCCAGTGCATATCTGTGTGATAAATCACTTAATATCAGTACATGAACTGATAGAGTTAGCTTTCAAATGCAGCTAGAATGATATCAAGACAGGAATCCTACAGGGAATATTTGTTGATTTGACCAACTTCTACCTAAAATTATTGCATAAAAACAAAAATAACAAATATAATGCAGTAAAACAAATCTACTACTAATACAGAAGATGAAGAGTAAACTGAGAAAAGATTTGAAATAAAATGGCAGTGTTTCCATATCAAAACCAAAATAAAGGACTTATAAAAATAGAAGGTTGAAGAAGGTTATCTTAATAACAAAATGCACAAAGGCTGACAACATATAATTCATATAAGAAAAACATTTTAAAATAAGAAAAATGTTTAGAATTTTTGATAATCAAATCAATCCAATTTCAGAAAATTTTTACATATATAAATAGGCAAAAATGGAGAAAAAATTATCAAGTGCTAGGGTGGGAAAGGAAAAACAATGTCATGGGCTGGTTTTAGGAGAATGCAATTGTATATCTCTATGTGCAAATTTGGGAATTTTTAAATACTTATATCCAACAAGGAAGTTAAGAAATTTTGGCTTAAAAATTAGTGATGTGATGAAAAAAAAAGGTCTTTTTTAAGTGATAATGAGAAAATAAAGACAAATACTTCAGAAAAAAAAAAAAAAACTATAATAGAAAGGAATGGTCCAAATAGAAAACAAACCAAATTAAACTATAAGACTAGAGTTGACTATAATTTAAGCTGCTTCTTTGAGCTGCACAGGTTTTGTAGCTTATAATTATATTTTTTTTGTCTCTGAGTCCAATCATAATATGAAACTCTAATTGTGACTGATATTTACATAATTATATTGCTGTTCATTATTTATCAAATTTTAGATTAACTCTGAAGGCAAATCCTCGGAGAATTCATTATCATAACAGAATAGCATGTAAAAGTTATAAACTCTGATAGCAGAATAATGATACAGCAGAGAGAAACTGGCAGAGAAGAATGTAGGAGATTGATACAGGAACACTTTCCCCTTCATTTTGCATAATGGAGAGTCAAGAGTTATGGCTCAAAGTTGTATATATTAGTTGGTAATGTGTTCAACTGTAAGTTACAGGAAAACAACGATTAAGATTAATGAGACTATGGGGCGCCTGCCTGGCCCAGTCAGAAGAGCACGTGACTCTCGATTTCAGGGTCATGAGTTTGAGCCCCACACTGGGTGTAGGGATTATTTAAATTTAAAAAAAAAAAGAGCTTGAAGTCCGGAATTGTGATGCCACCAACTTTGGCTTTCTTTTTCAATATCCCTTTGGCTATTCGAGGTCTTTTCTGGTTCCATATAAATTTTAGAATCAATGAAACAAGATGGAATTGGGAGGGAGACGAACCATAAGTGACTCTTAATCTCACAAAACAAACTGAGGGTTGCTGGGGGGAGGGGGTTTGGGAGAAGGGGGTGGGTTTATGGACATTGGGGAGGGTATGTGCTTTGGTGAGTGCTGTGAAGTGTGTAAACCTGGTGATTCACAGACCTGTACCCCTGGGGATAAAAATATAGGTTTATAAAAAATTAAAAAATAAATAAATAAATAAATAAAAGGGGAAAAAAAGAGTAATAAGAATACATGTGAGTGTGTGTGCCTCAGTTCTGGGCTGGTACACCTTGTCAATAATTTCATGAAAAGTTGGAACCAATCTTCCTTCCTTCCTCCCTACCTCCCTTCTTTCCTTCCTTTCTTCCTCTCCTTCTCTCTCTCTCTTTCTTTCCTTTCTACCTCCACCCCACCCACCTTCCTTCCTTCCTCTCTCTCTCTTGCTCGCTCTCTCTCTCCTATTCCAGGGCCAGCTAATGGCTGCTGTGCCTCCCCACTTTATATTCACATTCTAGACAAGATGAGAGGGCCAGAGTCTAAACTAATGGGAAAGTGGGTATTGAGTGAGTCACTTAACATCCACCACAATAAGGAAAAAATTTTAGTACATAATTTGAAGTCTTCAAAGTCATACTACTAACAACACTCAGGAGGTAGAAGCACAGCAAATTGGAGCTAAAATATCTCATTATTTAGAGCAGGGAGTCAAAATAATTTCCTCCATTGACATATGAAGAAATACAAATAGTCCCCAGAAAAAATAAAAAACAAAATCAAAGGCGGTTTTGCCTTAGGAACAGAGATAAGATGTTGGTGAATGAGAAGGTCTTTCAGGAGAGTTTTGCTTTTTTTCCATTCACATATGCCACAAAAATGACTGGTTGACTCTTAATGTCCAGGGGTTTTTTCTCATCTCTGGGGATTTCCTTAGGGTGAGATAACTGGGTCCTTCCCTGCATTTATATTCTAGTAGCAAGAAAAACAAAAAGAGAGACATACAATCTCAGAAAGCAATAGATTCTAAAAAGCTAGAAAGAGATGTGATTAGGGAGATTTGCTAAGAGATCAGGAAAGCTCTCTCTGAAGAGATGACTTCTGAGCAAAAATGGGAAGCCCTGCAAAAGGACTGGACTACAGAGAAGACTGTAGGTCTGCTGTATTTCAGAGCATGGGATAAAATACTCACTGCTTTGAAAATCCAGAGAGCTCATTCCCCACTGCTCTACCAGGCACTAATGAGGCTCTAGTTTCAACCATTATTGATCAAGCCTGTCAGAACAACACTAATCAACTTCATTCAAGGCCATGAAACAATCTGCGATAGATCTAACCTTTAATTCACTGTGTTAGTACAACTTCTGAGGCCCTAAAACCATGTCCCTTCCAATGAGATATAGTTCAGGCTGGGGCTGCTGGCAGAACTCAACATTTATCCTGGCATCAAGAACCTCTAGGGAAGAATGAGCAGGAAAATCCACTGGAGAGAATAACTCTGGATTTTAATCCAATCTAAGGATTCTGGACTTGGAGCTTTTACTTATGCAGTCAAGACAATGTTATTTCAGATTTGGTATCTTCAGAATTACAATCTTCAACATAAATTTGTAAGGGAGTTTTATTTTTGAACTTAATTTCTTTTAGGGAATTTAATAAACACTGAGGACAAATTTGGGGTGACTATATTACTGGCATTTTGTTGGTGGGAGGTATTTTTTTGTGTTTGTTTTAAGGTTTATTTATTTATTTGAGAGAGTGCAGAGGGTCAAAAGGCGAGGGAGAGAGAATCCCAAGCAGATGCTGCACAGAGCACGGAGCTGATGCAGGGCTCCATCTATGACCCTGAGATCACAACCTGAGCGGAAACCAACAGTCCGATATTCAACTGACTGCGCCATCCAGGCGCCCTGGTGGAAGGCATCTATGTGTTTCATTACAGCTCTCATTCTCAAGGCAGAATTTCTTAATTATACATTAGAAAAGGTGGCTGCATATACTTTGGCTGAGATATAGAATAAGGAATAAAATTTCAATCTTTAAATCATGGAGATGGTTTGATGACATACTCTTCGGGACCACTGCAGACAGTGTCCAATGCCCACACTCCCAGGAGGAATGATCCAAGGCAGCAGATGTTGGCACTGAGGAAGTGAACTCATGAAGCTGAGAAGAGGGCTGTCCTGGGGCTGAGGACTGCCTGCCTCTGAGATGGATACAGACTTGTGGTGACACCCCTGGTCCCTCCTGTCCCTTTCCTCTCGCTGCCATGACTGGGAAGTAAGGAAAGAAGAAACTAGGTATATTTGCTTGTGCATTTCTCTTTTCTTTCCCAAGACTTTCTTGCCAGCAGAGGTTTCTGCTCTACAGTGCTGCCCATGGCTATGTCTAATTCTGGCAGTATGAACAGTGAAGATTGGAGGTCCCGTAGGATCTAAATATACTAGACAACTTCTACCTTGTCAGTTCTCTTGGAACCTGTCTCTTTGACCTTCCAAACACATCCCTGGTGTTTCTGTGTTATGATTTTTGTCTTAATCTGCAGCATCCAATATTTGATAACTACATTTATTATAATGCCAGGCAGTACATAGTACCACATATTGTTTAGAACTCAAAGATTTCAGCAACTTTCCCAAACTCACAAAGTGGTAGAGCACGGATTTGTATCTAGATCTGTCACAGAGAGCACCAACCCAGAAATACTTGGTTCTCCTGCACAGTCTGGTGGCCACTCCTTACCCAGAATTCTCTTCTGCAAGAATCTACCACTGTCAGAAGAAAGCCTAATATTCCATTTTAAATAGGGAGTAGAAGTCTCCTTAAGTGACTGCTGAATAAAATAACAGACCTATAGGAAAACTAGGGCAGGTTTGTGTGGATAACTTACTCTCTTGGGGATTCATAAGGCACTTCAATAGGGTTCTTAGGGTCGCATTCTGTGCTCATATCCTACAACAGCACATTGGTTCAGGAGAACCTTTTTCTAGATGAACTGATGAGAGACATGCTTGAATATCATCCCTGAAATTTTGGGTTCCATACACAAATGGATTCCTCTGTGCTCCCCGAGGAGGATAAATATATTCAGCTCCACTGTGACCCTTACTCACTTTCATCAGGACATTCTGAGTCCTCTGCTATTATTTCCAAAATCCATACTTCAAATATATTGTAATCTTAATTCCAAAAAAAACCAATCCATTTGTAATGGTGTTCTTTTCCATAGTGCTTAAGAATTAAGCATAAAGTTCTGTGGAAATTCACTTTTAGCTAAATCTTATGACTCTATTTCTTGTACTTCCTATGCAGAAATCAGAAAGTAGGTGCCTCAGAAAATATATATGGAAATAAATGAGATGAGGTTCATTTTTGACTCTTCAAGGAGCCCACTGTCTAAGAGGAAGTTAAGACAAGTCCAAAGGTAATATAAGTGGCATAATACACAAAGTATCATGCAAAAGATACAAATCAAATGCTGTAAGAAATCAAAGGAACAGAATTTATATGCTATGCAGGAATGAGGAAAGAATTTGTCATTAGTCTTATTCAGTAAATAAGATTTCAATAAGCAATGGCAGAAAAGGGAAACTATAGGTGAGAACAGCCACAAAGAAAAAAGTACAAGAAAGGGAAAGCAAGAGATGAGTTCATAAACATTTCTGAATTTAATATGGTTGAAATGGTTTTGTGGGGGTGGGGGTGCAAACGTAATGCAAGATAAATCTGGAACAATATGTTTGGGCTTATTGTGAAGAGTTTAAACACCAAGCTGAAGGATTGCTAATTAATTCATTAATAGGAAGCCTGTGAAAAAAAACCCTGTATGGGAAAACAAATGATTATTCTGGCTGTAGTTCAGGGAGAGATCATCACACACCAAAAAGATTACATTTTCCAAAATCTTTTGCATCCAGGTATGGCTATGTGCCAAAGTCTGGCCAAGGAAATTTTAGCAGACGTGTTGTGAACATTTCCCAGATATCCCCCTACAAGGGGAAAGAAATCCTGCTTCCTCCCCCTTCCTCCTTCCTGCTGGTGGGAATCCTGATATAGTGACACTCAAGCAGCCATAGAGGACTATAAAGTGACCTTGAGAATAAAAGTCACATGAATTGGGTAATAAGATAGAAAGATAGTAGTTTTCTGATACTGTGGATCTCGTACAACCTGATCTGGACTTCCTACTTTTGAAATATTCTTTTTGTTTGTTTTGAGAGAGAGAGAGAGAGAGAGAGCGCGCGCATGTTTGTGCACTGAACAAGGGGAGGGGCAGAGGGAGAGAGAGAATCTCAAGCAGACTCTGCACTTACTCTGCACTTAGAGCAGAGCTCAACAGGGGCTCCCTCTCACAACCCTGAGACCATGACCTGAGCAGAAATCAAGGAGAAGGCGGCTTAACTGACTGAGTATCCAGGGGTCCCTACTTGTGGAATATTCTTATAGAGAAATCTATTTCTACTTTGTTTATACCATTGTTTTAGGAGTCCTTGCTGTTGGTAACCAAATAAATCTAAGCTAACCAGGTGGGTACTCAGGAAGTTCACATGGGAAAATATAGACTTTTTACCTTCCATCCCTAGTGTAGAAAACTTAGCAGAAGAGAATTCTGCTTCAGAAATCTCAGAGGCAAGCAGAAGGAAAAAACTACTTATCTTGTAAATCAAAAAGAGCATGACCAGGGACCAGAAATATTGAAAGAATATCATGGAATTTATTGTTTTAGGTCAAAATCTATTAAATTTACTTCCACTTTTGAATTTGATTAAATTTGTCCATGGCTAAATATATCTGATTTTACCCCCACCTATTTTGTTAACTTTGCACCACTGTTTTTGTTGTTGTTGTTGTTGTTGTTTAAAGATTTTATTTATTTATTTGACAGAGAGAGATCACAAGTAGGCACAGAGGCAGGCAGAGAGGTCAGGGAGGGGCAGGGGGTTGGCGGTGGTAAGCAGGCTCCCTGCTGAGCAGAGAGCCCAATTCAGGGCTTGATCCCATGACCCTGGGATCATGACCTGAGCTGAAGGCAGAGGCTTTAACCCACTGAGCCACCCAGGTGCCCCAACTTTGCACCACTATTTATGGTGAACTATGAAAACTACGAAAAATAGCTATTGTAAAGAGTGAATAAAATGAAATGAGTATTTCAACAGCACCTCAGCTGTGCTCACTATTTTCATCTGCAAATGTTATAGTTGTTAGCTTCTTAGCTTGAAAAAAACACAGCAAAGAATGGAAAGAGAAGACTATGCAAGCCAATGAAATTTGTGCCCCAACTCCACACTCATGTCCAAGTGCACAAAACACTGGCCCTTTCTCTTGTCCTGCCAAAGCAAGTCCACCACGCAGAGAACATTCCACCACACAGAGATCATTCCTGGGATGGAGGCTTAGAGACACAACATGATGCAAGAGAAAAGGCAAATAAACACCACAACCTCCTCACAGCCATTGTTCTTCCTGTGAGTAGATTATAAACTGTAACACTTTAATAGTAACATATTTTGCTATCTGTGACTTGAACAGTTAGTGTGTCATTCACAAGGAAAAGTCAGTGAACTACGGGTATCATTTGTAAAAATGCTCACCTTCTTAAGTTCATATATGAATATTCCCTTAGCACCTCCTCACCTTGCTCTCTTTGATGCATTTGCCAGCTTTATCTCGTGTTCCATCCCTCTGTCCTCTCTTACCTTCTATGGGATGATGGTTCTCTGGTTTTCTGTTTCTTTCTCTGACAGTTCAACTACTTCTCTAGTTCCTAGTATTGTCTTCCTCCTCCCATCTTCTAATAGGAGATTGTTATTTTATTCCCCTCCTGCTTCCACATAAACTCACTGTTCTAGGAAAGCTCATTGTATTTCATGATTTCAGCACTAACAGCCATGTTGGTGGCAATGACTCCAACACCTACAGCCATGGTGTTGGACTCTCCACTCTCCACAGAGCGCCTCATGAAAGACTCACCAGAACTGACTCCTTAACATGAACACAGCTTCTCAAATGTGCCTATTATTTCAGGTAATGGTAATGAACTCTCTTCATCATTCAGGCTGTCCAACAATCTTCAATAGCTTCCCAAGGAAAACAAATAAAAAAGCATTTTTGAGACTGGCCTTCAAATCTGTCCTAAACACTGCCTTATTATTTATGCCATTAAAGATTCCACACATTACATATCACCCTTTGTTTGCATTCCACCATTCTTCTACCTTGAGGACGCTCTGCCTCATCTCCACTTGCCAAAAATTAATTAGTACTCAGGTGTTACATCAGATGCCCCCTTCACTGAAGTTACGTGAACAGAAATAAAACTCTACCCATTCTTCTTTTGTGGCATCTAATCCTTCCTATCTTAATTATATCTTGAGTATATGTCTTCTCTTTTTACTACATGACTGGTCAATAAACTTTATAAGCATGGATTTATTTCTTATTCATGTTTGATTCCCCTTCTTTGTAGTCCTGTTAAGGAACCATATATCTACCAATCAATCAATTTGTACTGAATGGAGAGGAGTGAATTAAACAACTTAGAAGAAAATCAGCATGAAATACTCCAAAGAGAGTGTTTGAAAATGTTCTGTCTTACCCAAAATGTGTCAGATGAAAGATAAATGGAAATCACAGGACTTGGGCTTCATAATGTAGATGAGTATTTACTACATTATGAATCATATTGAAAAATTATTCCTAAAATATTTCTTAGAAACTAAATATTTCTCACTAATGCTGTTTTTCAACATGCTTATGTCTCAATGGTTATAAGAAAATCTAAATGTTTTTAAAATTCTACCCTCATGAAAGCAAAAGATGGATCGCATCCAATTACGATCACAGCATGCAGTAAAATCATCTCATAGTCTAATGTAATTAGTTACTATGTCAGCCCATGATGTCATAAAACATGGCTGTCTTATTCACCATTGGCTGTCCTGGTACCCAGAACTATTTCTCACACACAGTAAGTAATAAATACACATACATCACTTAATATTATTTTAACTAAAAAGTAAAACAACCTCTCTGATTCTCTACCCTTGTTGCCCAAAAAACCACCATTATAACAATTTTATGCAAATAATTTATTATATATTTTATGCTTATATACCTCAAATCTATTTGCTTACTCTTTCTCTCTTTCCCTCTTTTTCTTTCATCCCATACATATGTTTAGGTACATGAATTCATACAGGTAGGAAGTAAATGTTTTTTGATTAGATGAATTTAGTTAAATAAATTTGCGCCTGACTTTCCCTTTTAATTAGAAGGATAGATCTGAGATGGATTTTAACATTCTGATGTTTGCTTTTTTTCTGAAAGACTTTGATTTCAAGTATTTAAATTAAGTTTCCTTGGCGAAAACATACACAATTCATTTCATAAGCATGTAAAATGTAATAGACTTTCAAAGTATCTGTTCTCCAGTTGTAGATCTAAGCTGTGTGTCTATGAGCTTCATTCAGAATTGAATATGACAAAGCTTTTAATACTTCATTTATTCTCATCTTCCTACCACTCCCCCCACACTCAAAACAATTTTAATTATACGAGCTATATGGACTTCTCTGAGAAGAAATACAGATTTCAAAATGTCAACTGCTCTAGCAGGAACATGGTTGTCTTCTCATTTCTTCTTTGACACTTCAGGTTCCCCACCATATCTTTTCAAAGGGTCTGACAGTCCTATTCCTTCTAGCTGATCTGTAGTGCTGCTGTTCATATTTCTTTTGCTTCAAAATATCTAAGAATCTAGGGACAAACAGTGGTTCAGATATAGTAACTCCCTCCAGCAAAACAATTTAATGGTTTTGAAGTATCTTATAAATATACTTCCACTTACAATTTCCAACTGGGATAATAACTTGAAATATCAGAATAAACTAGGAAACTTGGTCATCCATTAGCTTTTATATGACTTTCCTGTAGCGGTTATAGAATGAGGAAATAATAAATAAATTGATGATCAATTTTATATGTCAACTTCGCTGGGCCATAGGGTGCCCAGATATTTATCCAAACATTATTCTGGGTGAGTCTGTGAGAGTGTTTTATAAGATTACCACTTGAATCAGTAGACTGAGTAAAGCAGATCACCTTCTTAATGTGGGTGGCCTTCATTCAATCAGTTGAAGACTTGAATAGAAGAAGAAAGCTGACTCTCCACAAGTAAGAGGGAACTCCTCTTGCCTGACTCCCCTTCTCGGACACTGGTCTCTTCCTGCCTTTAGACTTGCACTGAAACAATGGCTCTTCTTGTATCTTGAGCTTCTGACTTTTAGACTGAAATTTGCACCATCAGCTTTCCAAGGTCTTAGCCTTTGAGCTTGGACTGGCACTATACAACTAGCTCTCCAAGGCTTCCTTTCGTCAGCTGGAGATCTGGGAACTTCTCAGTCCCCATAATAATTGTATGAGCCAATTACTTATAATAAGTCTCTCTCTTGCTCCTCTCTTTCGTCTCTCTCTCTCTCTCCCTTTCTTGATCCCTCCCTCCCTCTGGATCTCATACGTGCTCTTATTTCTGTTTCTCTGGAGACTAACAGAGACAGGATACTTTTATCATTGAGGACAATTTCTAGTCTCATTTGCTGAAGGTGAAGATGAGAATAAAAATGGGTCACATCTGGTAGAAGAAAGGAGCTTTTTAGCAATCCGGAAGATATGCCAGGTGTCAATTATCCCAAAGATATTCTCATTTTATACTCCAGGGAGATTAATGATATTTCTCCTAGAGACACCTTTTCTTTTTGTCTAAGAGCATTCAGTGACTATTTCCATATACGTAGAAGGACTTCAAGCATTGACACCTCTAGTAGTTCTGGCAAGGAATAAGTTTTGAGCAACCACCATTAGGAGCAAAATTCCAGGAACAACAACATAATTTATATGGCAAGTCAATGAAGTATGTCTCTTTCTTTTTCAGCTGTTTCTGTTTCAAATTTTAAGGACCTTAAACATATGAAAATCTATGGTTAGCTTTAAGGACTCTAAATATATGAAATATACTCTGAGGGATGCCTGGGTGGGTCAGTTGTTTAAGCCACTGCCTTGCTCAGGTCATGATCCCAAGGTCCTGGGATCAAGTCCCACATCAGGCTCCCTGCTCAGCAGAGAGCCTGCTTCTCCCTCTGCTCTGCCTGTCACTCTGCCTGCTTGTAATCTCTTTCTCTGACAAATAAATAAATAAATAAAATCTTTAAAAAAAGAAAGAAAGGAAGGAAGGAAGAAAGAAACTCTGAAATGCAAAAATTTAAATAGTAGAATGTAGTCTTTGGTTAAGAATCAAAAATGTCAGACCATGCATGGCTCAGGTAGACCTAAAGCAGATCAGAGTATATATGGATATTTGGTTATGTGAAAATTAATGATCTTGGGAAAAGGATTATTCAATTAAGTATTTTGTGAGTCAAATTTCAAGTTAGGTAACAGAATGCACTAAGTTTCCAATCACATTGTTTAAGTGTCTGTGTGTGTGTGTTTATGTAGTGTAGAAAAAAAAGGCAATATTTAACTAATCCTGAGACATCACAGAGTTTTCTAAATTTAAGAAAGCAATCATAGCAAAAGTGACTCATAGATTTGGATTTGAAGTTTAAATATCTAATACTTGTATATCATAAACTACAGAATTCAAGCAAATGAATAGGAAAACATGATTCAAATTTGACAGACAAGAGGTAAGTAGCCTTAAAATCAAGATAAAATTGGGGAAATATTTTAAAGCCTTATAATAGGCAAATATTATACTTCTAGAATATATAAAGAAATCCTACAAAATAATACAAAAAAGAGAACAGAAAAAAAAGCAAAGAAAAAATGGTATTTCACAAAAGGGGGAATAGAAATGATCAATTAACATACTGTTAATAGCTGAGGAAGCAAATTTTAAAACCAAAGTGTGATAAACTTGTATTTTGAGTAGATTGGCAATGATTAAAATTCTGACAATGTTACATACTGTTAAGGATGTGGAATTAGGCGAATTTTTAGGCCCTGTGGGAGTGTTCTTCATTTCAGTGACCCTGTTAAGCAATGTGGGTCTACTTTATAAAGTCTAAGAATGTGCCTATGCTATCACCGACTAATTCACCCACCAATTCCACACCTAGAAACCCCTTCACATGAGCACCAGAAAACATGTACGAGGAAGACCATGACAGCATCCTTTGTGACAGAGAAAAACTAGAAACAAGACAATTAATCATGAAAAGGCCAATGAGCAAATTATTTTTATATATTCACAGAGTAAAATACCCCAGGGGAGCAAAAATTAATAAACCAGTGATATATATATGAACATGGAAACACCTCAAAAACCAAAAAAGTGGATTGGAAAAGACAAGATGCAGAAGCAGCATTCATGTAGTGTGATAATATTTTTCTGGATTTCATAATTCAAAAAAAATTCACATCATGTTTATACTATATCCATATGGATTTGGAAATTCAAGGGAATGATAGACATAAAATTCAGAATATTGTTTTCCCTGGGGAGAGAGAGGCAAGCAGGGAGGGCACAGTGGCACACTGCATTGGAAATATTCTTTTACTTAAACTTGGTAAAGGGTACACAGGTGTTTAATTTATCATTTTTCTTAATCAATGAACACATTATAAATCCTTTCCACAATGGTCGTATTTTATAAATTAAGTAAATACACACAGAACAAAAATTCAGGGAAAATTATTCTACTTAAACAAAACAAAAAAATCAACTTAATAATAAAGATAGATAGATAGCTGCCACTTAGGTGCCGGTAGAGTAAAAAAGAAGAAATGAGGAAATTTTATGAAAGAAACAGGAATATTTTGACCAAAAAAAATTCATTTTCATCCTCTGAATTTATTCCACTTTAATAAAAGATCATATATTATTACATAAAATTTAATTGCTAATATAATGATTGCAGTTAGGAAGTGCAGAGATATTGCTTTGGAATTTAAAAATGGTTCTCTTGCATAGCCAATTATTTTATTACATTTTATAGTCTGATAAATGAAGTGTATCACTGTTCAGCTTTCTAGATCCCAATATTGAATTCAGCTGTAATCTTATTTCCTGAACATTCAAATTCATACATTCTGGGACCATCTTTTTTTTTTTTTTTCATTAATTTTTGTTTGAGATTCTTTATCCTGAGCACATTTTTCTGCCCTGTTTTCTAAGCTCTTTATTTTTTATATATTTCTAATTAGAATATAACTACATAGTTAACAATAACTATGTACTTAAATATAGCATATAGTGGTTAAGTGCACAGGTTTGAATTCTACTCCTGAAACCAACCTTTACAAAGTCATTTAAGCATTTGTCTCTTTTTCCTTGTCTGCAAAGTATGAATAACAGCAGTACCATCCATATAGGATTGTGGGAGGATTAAGGTAATTAACACATACGAAGTGCTCAGAATAATGCCTGGCAGGTAGTAAATGCTAGGTATGTTTGCTATTATTATTTTTGGCGGTGGTAGTAGAAGTCATAATAGTAACAGTCGAGGTAATGATATGAACGATATAAGCAACTCTGTGTATGTGTATCTGTCTGTCTATGTATCTCAGGCATCACAGCATCATATTAATATTAAAAATACCCAAAAAACTGAAATATTTAGTTAGCCTGGTATGTCTAGGGATGTATCATATCTATCTATCTTCTTAGATGTACCAGTCATATATTTTCTAGACCTATTAGTCTAACTGAATCTTCAAAATCTTTGACATTTCTAACTACTAAAACAACACTCTGATGCTTGAGACATCCAGTCTGCATATTTCAACCTGTTTCTATCATTTGTTCCTATTGTCTAATTTCTCCCCGAAATAGAAAAGGAAACCAGGAAGAGGGGAAGACAGAAGAGTATGGAGGAGACTTGTTATATATGTTTCTTCTGTCTCATGTAATACCATGAAATAAATATTTGAAAAGGTATCTAATTCTGAGGCACTGACAGAATGTACTGCCTTTATCAATGTGAAGGATCTTCTAAACATGATCTGATATGTTTATAATCTAAAGTCAGTCATTGTCATAGCAGTGACTTATGAGGTCATAGTAGAATTTCGTAAAGAAATTCATCTTATAGATTATCCTCGGTTTAGACTTGAAATTGGGGGGTGGGGGCAGAAATTCCCAGGACAAGCAGGGCATGATGTAAGATTTTAACGTGGAGCTTATAATTAATTGATCTTTTGGAAGTAGTAACCCATATTATTTTTCTTCTGTGTTTCCAAGAATAAGGGCTTCTTCACAAGTGAATAAATGCTAAATGTAATGTTGAATTCATATGTGCCGTTTTACCTGGATGATGGATTTGCACGCAAGAACTCAGGTACCCTTGATTGGGTTGAGAATTACTGATCCAAAGGTGTGTAAAGACAATCTGTATATTACCACCATGCCGATTATTTACAAATGTGTTCTTTTCAATAGCAAAAGCAAAAAAAAAAAAAGTGGTCCAAGGAAGACACACTAGAAAGATATTAAATTTATCTGAAATAGGTTTATACATACAAATTGTTGCTATTTATATAGAAAATTGATATAATCTGATGACCAGAGGGTGTTAGAAATACAAACATTTTTCTCAGCAAAGCAAATTTATTTCCTGAACTTACTACACATAAATGTACCATTCTCATGAAGACTCCTCATGAAGTTCCATGTCCTAGACAGAACTGATCAATGAGTTGACGATACCAAAGGAGTGGAAGTTATCAGTTACATATAGTGACTGGTTCTTTTTAGTTCATATCTACCCTAATGATAAATACAGCAAGCTAAGTTTCTTCTAAGAAACTCAAGGCACTCAACATAAAGACATCTTGAAAATTTTTTTCAATTCTTCAATGGCTTGAAAGTTCTGGAACTCAGAGGAGAGGACACATCTAAGGCGAGAACAACCACTGAGAGAACATGGAAACTCCTTCCATAACAAACCCAAGCGGTTGCCCTGACTATTGCTTCCAGGTTCCTACGACAGTATTTCCAGAATGGGAAGGCAAAAGAGAAAGCAGGTATGCAAAGGGAAGGCAATAATAAATAAAATAATAAAAGAAATATGCCTGAGCTTGATCTTTAGGTAGAAAGGGCCCCCTCTGAGTGCAGAGCATGAATATTGATGGAAAGTGCACACTTGACACATATCCTACAGAAAATTCTGAATTGCGGTAACATAAGAAATCCCATAAGCATGCATAAAGAAAAGTAAAATAGAGTGTCTACAAAGGAAAGAAAATTAGGCTGTCTTTATTTTCTTGTCTGCAAGATTAATGCTAGAAAACAATAAAACAATATTACAGCATTCTGGATAAGGATTGTGACCATGGGGTTGTTTCATCCATGTAGGTGGGCAAAAGAAAGGCATGTTCAGATGCATCAGGAGTCAGAAAATAAGGCACTCACTCCACCTTTTGAAATTATTTCTTGAGGGATTACTCCAGGGAAATAAAATAAATCAGAATAAAAATATTGGCATATTTCTCAGTAGAATATTTTGAAACTCTTAAAAGAAAAACATAAACCTTGGGTTATGGGAAGGGAAAAGTTCTTCAATTTATTAAGGAATGGGGTTAAATATTAAAATAGTAAATTCATTATGGTTCATTGTGAATATACAGATAGAGATACAAATGTAGATGTCGAAGATACAGATACTATCTGAATTCTGAATGAATGTATGGTTAGTGTTTTTTATTTTTCAGTGGGAAAGAAAGAAAACAGAAAAAATGCCTGATGCGTTGGCAGATACCTGTTTATTTTTTAACCCCATCAAACCTAAATAATAATAAATAGAGCTTCACATCTGCTCAGATGAAAATGGGGTCGCTGAGATTTCCTATGAAGTTTGGGTCAGCGAAGCCATTCACTGGCCCAGCCTGGATTACCAGAGCTCTGATTTGGGGGTGTAGAGACAAATCTGTTGCTAGTTTTGTTTTGTTTTGTTTTTTCCTTGCATCTTTGTACATCTGTCTTGCTCCTTCTCAAGGACATTACAGGAAGAGTAGCTGAGGTTGAGTAAAGCATTCAGGCATCTCTGGAACATTCTCCAAACACTGGCACAAGGCAACCCTAACATCATCTTATCATGGCACTCTGAGCTGAGCCCAACACAGTTTCCTCCACATTGAAGACTTGTGGGGAGAATGTCTTGGCCTCCTCCATGTTGTGTTCACCTTATTTTCAAACTTGCAAACAATGATGAAAAGATAAGTTAAAGGTATGGGTGAGTCTACATAGCTTTCCTGTCTTTGTAGGTTTTTGTTTTGTTTTGTTTTTTCATACAAGTAAGATTGAAGTTTGGTGATCAAATGTCCTCTTCACAGAGGGAGGCATGAGCCAGGTCAGGTGCCTCACCACACTTTACATGAGGCTGTTAAGCAAAGGGTGGACGCCCTGTAGGGTCCAGGAGTTTTTTTCTCCTTTTTCTTCTTTTTTTAAGATTTATTTATTTGAGATAGGGAGTGAGTAAGCATGACCAGGGGGAGGAGCAGAGGGAGAGAAAGAAGCAGGTTCATCACTGAGCCGGACGTGGGGCTCGATCTCGGGACCCTGGGATCATGACCT
Organism: Mustela nigripes; assembly: GCF_022355385.1. Taxonomy (NCBI): domain Eukaryota; kingdom Metazoa; phylum Chordata; class Mammalia; order Carnivora; family Mustelidae; genus Mustela; species Mustela nigripes. The sequence continues at coordinate 38,509,922 of NC_081565.1, read as the reverse complement.
GAGCCAAAAGGTAGGTGCTTAACCACCTGAGTCACCCTGATGCCCCTCTAGCAGCTTTTCTATTTTCTGGCCGACCTGCTGGGGCTCAAGGCACATACAACTTCTGATTGCGAGGAACCAATTTTCAGCTTATGTCCACCTCCTTAATTCTTTTGTAATTTGACTGCACAGAAACTTACACCTTTGCATATACCTCCCAAAGAAATAACTTAAGAAGAAAAGTCTTTGATATGAAGATATTCACTGCAGTGTTCATTGCAATAATGAAAGCTAAGAACAATTTTAATGTTTAAAAATGTAAGGATACTTATACAAACAATGACATCGCCACTCCATGGAATGCAGCCATTGAAATTATAATTATAAAAATTTATCAGACTGTAGACATATTTCTGACATAGTTAAATGGGGAAAAAAAGGCATACAAAATTGGACTTACTCTTATTACTTTAACTTTGCTAAATAGCTATTCATACAGACAAAACCAGAAGAGAAACAGGAGAACTATTTTTTTGGAAAGGACGATATTCTGGATATTATTATTTCTAATTTGTTTTGCTTTTATTTAGCAGTTCATTATTTTCACTCAGAGATCCACCTAATAAAACTTTTTCCATTAAATTGAGTACCTACCAGATGTAAGTCATTTTGCTAAGTGTATGCGGCAATGGAAGGATAACATTTAAGACACAATCCCTGCCTATGAAACTTCTCATGTGATTAGTGGAAAACGGATATACGTAATTTTTCAAAGGGTTAAACTAAGAAGAAGGAAATACTTAAAACTAAGAAAGGAATAGTTAAAACTCAGAACTGAGAAAGAAATACTTAAAATTCATTCTTGAGGGAGAAGCTCACCTATAAGCAGAGATCACCTTCAGACAAAACTCCTAAGCTTAATTGCACGAAAAATAGGACTTAATTCTAGCTGAATACTATGTTTCAAAATTAATTTAACAAAGGAAAAATATCTGAAGAAGAAAGAAATCAACAGAAGGGATTTATTTAGTATGGAAACATGAGAAATGGAGATCAGTGAGGTAGAATTTTGTGATATCCATCTAGTGTTGCCCTAGAGGAAAGGAATACCCCCAGCAAGAAGAATGTGGTCCTGAATCAGGCCTGGCCCTACAGTGGAGGTGGACAGGTTCCGTTACCATTGCTTGGCACCATTAGCTACCAAGACTTTTTATTCACTGCCAATAAGCAGCTGATTAGAGCCTCGCTGTCTTTGGAACTTTAACAGAAGAAGTGTGACCTCAAGATTGTTAGGAACATTCTTATCCAAATGACTTTTTGTTGGTTTTCATTTAGAAATAATGACTTAGCATTGTGCTCTGAATGGATGTGGTGACTGCAAGCCACGGGTTAGGGGCAAGTCCATTAGGGATCCTGACAACATGGGTCTCTGCACCTGCAAAGCTGAGGGCTGCCCACTTGAGGAGAGTGGCTAGTGGAGATAATCGTGCCCTCCTTTTCCCTGTCCCAAGGCCAAGGAACTCCCTTAAACAACCATTATGCTATCTTCCCTTCAAAATGCAACCTCCCTCACAATGTTCCAGAAAGTAGAGTACATTGAGGCAAGTGCTGAAAGAGATAAATTAAAACTTTGTGATGGGGACTGAGAAGAAGCAAAGATCCATTCCAGTGGAGGGAAGAACTGGGAGAAGATGGGGCATGACCTGTGAGGTTGTGGGGACTCTAGGAAATCTTGGGAGGAGTTCACACGGGTGATAAACCTTTACAGGTGAATGAGCTCTTGTTATGTTGGGAGGAAACTAACTTTCATTTTCCTGAAGGCCTGCAGTTCAAGCCATTAGTGGAAGAGTAGCTACTGATTACACATGCAGTGAATTATGGAAAGGGGCACCACTGCATGGTATGGCCACCACCACCACCACTCTGGGACTGGGAAACCAGCCTCAGATGTAGAGACAGATGGAAAAATAAGAAGCATAGCCACAGAAAGTCACCAAATCTAAAAACGAGATCACATCATCTAGCAGATTCCAATGTACTGCTGGGGAACCCCCGAATTAAAAGGAATACACTGAACAGCTCTCAATCACAGCAGGCATAAGTCGAAGTCATGTTTTTCCCACTGCCAGACTCGGTAAAAGGTAGCTTAGTATTTTGGGAATTTTACACCCAGTAGTAGTCCAGAGAAAGAAGTATAGTATTGGTCCCTGGGGAGCTTTGAACTATAAGAGAAGACAACGCTCTCATTGTAATAAATACTCGCATAAATAGTTCAAGCAATACGTGCTCAAATTGGATATTATATTATTAAAATATGCTTAGCAAATTAAAAGGAATATATTGCAACATGCATATTTTATGTCTTTATTTGGCAGCGTTCTTCAACACATAGCCTGAGAGTAGGTGTTTGAAAGAACTGAAAAGACTAGGAAGATAGTAAACTGGAAACTGGAAACGTAGAGAACCATCAAGGTCCACCCACCAGCAGGAGATACGTTCACGCTCCCTCCCACAGAAGAGTCTTGACCACAATTATTTATCCACTTCATTTCCACACAACATCAGTGATATAAAATATATACCGAGGACAGAACTCTTTCAGCATCTGCTTTTCTATAATCCTCTTACCTAGTTAAGTCTCTAAATTTACTAACATGAGAAATATTTTGGAGAAATTATCATTCCAGATCATTCCTTATCACCACCCGGAAAGTATTTCCACAGAGAGGATACCTAACTCATACTTACCTCTTTGCATTTTTCCCTATAACTGAAATTCTGAAAATGTGTATTACAGGTGCCCTCCTTCTAAAAGCCATGATTTTGATAAAGTGAATATGTAGCATTGATAAAATAAACTTTATGAATTTGTAAATACTTTTATAGACTTAAGTGTTGTAATTTTGAGCTATGCTTTATCCAGCTTTGCATTAGGAGTTCTAAAAGCCAGGATTTTTAAAAACTTACAAGTCAGATAACTTTTTCTGTCATGGTGACAAGCTGTAGTAAATAAAGCTAAAAATGCAAGCTAGCTTCCCCAACCTTCAGTTGATGCTAAAAGACATTATTGCTTTCTCTCAGGATTATTTCAGTGTCTTAATTACAGTAAATTAGAATAATTAGAGAGAAATTATATGAACCCTACAATTCCCGAAAGCCTTTATACTGCCTTTTAGTCAGATAATGAATGTTAATATAAATAATTGATACATTCTGAATGCCTCCAAATCTTCACACCTTACATTTTTCTTTTTAATTTTGCTCCAGATAGAAGGTGAACCATGGCAGGCATTATTTCTTTGCTCTAAAGAGCACTAATTAAGCTTTTTGGTGAACCTGATTGCAAATAAAACAGAGCAACTCCACAGTAACAGAGGCTTATGCATTTCTTTCTCTTTTTTCCCCCCAATCTCCCTGGACTCAAAAGTTCAAAATCCTTCCATCAGATGTAGCTAAGTCTTTTTGGTTCTGTTTATTTTCATGAACATACTATTTAATGCTTAAAACTTTTGCAAAATGTCTTTGGTGACATTAAAACATGAAGGTATTGTTGGACAGCATAAGGGGAACCACAGCCCAATAGGTAGAATATCAGTGAGGACTGAATATTCAATTTTCAGTATTGACTGGTATATGAGGAATACATATGATGTGTCAGGATCTTCTCTGGGTGCTGGCAATAAGGTGGAGTTCTGTATGAATCATAATACCTTTGCCCTCGTCAAGTTTATAAAAACTGTAGGTGTGACACACTTCACCAGAAGGTAAATATGGAATGCGACAGAAGGACTACTATGGTCCAAGAAGCCAGAAGAGACCCTCCTGAGGAAGCAGTAACTCAGCAGAAGCCTGGGATATGGCAGCAGCAGAGACTTGCCAGGAAAGGAAACCACGTGTGCAAAGGTGTGGGGTAGACAGAGAACGGGTTTGGCTCCGGGGACAGAGATAATGCAGATATAACTAGAACACAGTGAGGGGTGTGTTTGGAGGGAAATTAGTCTGGAGAGAGAAGCAGGGTCCAGGCAGTAGGGCCTCAGAGTCCACAGCGTGCCTCTGAGGGAAAAATGCTCATTCTCAGGGGAATGAACAGAAAGTCAAGCAAAAGTAAAATTGAAGTACCATTTTGCACATGGCCCACTTAGTTTTGGGGGGAAAGGAACTTGGCAAAGGATAACTTACACACTGGTAGCAACCATCTTCTCTCCATCTGCAGATCCCAAGGTAATAAAATGAGTATTCAAGTATAGGTTACTAACGTATGTGGCCACTGGAAATTTGCTGCACCTGGCTAAGCCTCCATCAGCTCATCTCTAAAGTCATCTACTTCACAAAGCTGTTGGGGACATGCAGCAAGGTGATGAACACAGAAAGGCCCCGACCATGCCATGGTATGTTATGATGCCCACAGGAAACCCTGCTTCCTCTCAGCCTAGCTCACACTCAGACCTGTGTGATAAGACGCCAGCAGTGTACTCTGAGAGACCAGAGTCACTTCTGCTCCAATCTAGTCAGACAGAGGCAAAGCCCTAAGCGCACAACCAGCCCTCCCTACTACGACATGGTCTTTAGCAAAGCATACTGTGATAAGTCAGCCACTGTTCTGCATGCCCCCAGCAGTCAGAATTTTACTGAGTCTGAGTCTTTTGTTCACCCTATACTTAACATAGTCGTGTTGCTCAATAAATATGCACCATTTGTTGCATGAAGAAATTGCCCTTTAACTAAAGTTTCATGGGGCGATCCTATTCTTTCCATGGCAGCTCTGACACTCTACCATGAAAATGATACATTTTAAAGAAAATGTACAAACCACTACCTAAGTACTAGAGAAACTGGAAGAAGGTATAACCAAAATATCAAAGAAAACTTAGAAAACACCTGGAAAGGAACGGTCTGATTTAACTGACAATGTACAGCATGAGTTAATGAAAACAGAGATTATGCCTAAACCCTTGATATATATGATATGGTTAAGTATTTATCTTCTAAAACTTTTGTTTGCTGTAAAACACTGGGGTTTTTGTTTATTTGTTTGCTTGTTTGTTTTTGTAAAACACTGTTTTTAAGTCTGATGCTTTGCTTTATGTCTGAATACACAAAAATTGATTTGTTCCCTACATAATTGCATTCTACAGAATAAATATCATACTATAATACAGGACGCCTAAAATTGTAATTACTCCTATCTCGCACAAAAATTCAAGTGGAATTCTCATGAATATATAGCACTTACTAAATTCCACAAAGATATTTGGCGTGGGATAGGCCCAAGTAGGTCAGTGCCTCCTTGGCCTCTTCTGAGTCTGTTGTCTTATCCATAAAATGGGAAGTTTAAACTTAATGATACTTACCTTCTACCTTCCAAATTCTAAACAACGGGAGTTACATGGAGAGGAAACAGGATGGCATTTTTTATGTATTACAAACAAACCTGAAACCCTAAATTACGGTGCCTGGGTGGCTCAGTCAGTTAAACATCTGCCTTCATCTCAGGTCATGATCCCAGGATCCTGGGAGTGAGTCCCGCCTCAGGCTCCCTGCTCAGTGGGGAGTCTGCTTCTCCCTCTGCTGGCTGCTCCCTCTGCTTGGGCTCTCTCGCTCTGTAAAATAAGTAAACAAAATTGCTCTCTGATTGATATTTTATATCAAATTTATTAGGTTATTTCACTAACATCTATTGAACACTTGCCATATGCCACTGTCTTAGACACTAGAAATATAATGAAAACCAAAATCATCATAGTCCTTTGCCTCACAGAACTTATAGACTAGAGGCATATGTAGATTTGAAGTAAATGAACACAGAAATGCATATATGTGCTATAATGTAAAAGTAAAGCGCTAGGGGAGAGGCCTGACTCAGACTGATGAATGAGAAAATTGTCCCAAGTATGAGCGAACTCCCTGGGGCAAGAAAGAAAGAACAAGGAATATATGAGAAAATGGAAGAAGTCGAATGTGTCTACAGCAGCATGAGAAGGGGAAGGCTGTGGAAGATGAAGGTGAAGCGGTGGTCGGGGTCCACATTACCCAGCTCTGCAGAGGACACACTATCAATGTGATTCTCCTCGTTTGTGCAATATGACTTCCATCAAGTGTATTAAACAAGGGAATTCTGTGACTCCCTTTGGCATTAAAATAATTGCTTAGGCTCTGGAGTGGAGAAAGATTTAAGGAAGGGATAAAGCACAAATGGACAGAAGATTTAGATATCTCTGCCACGATCCCAGGTGGCTTGCCAGAAGGGTGGCAGTGAAGATGAGGAAAAAGTGGGAAATTTATCGTGCATGGCAAAAGGGATAACAACACAAGTGTTCTAATAAAATGACCTTCAGTTTTCATAGTCTGAGAAGGTTTTTTTTCTCTCTCATCTTTCTTATTTCTAAATCCATTCAGGTAAGAGTAGAAAATAACTGCCTTTGCATTTTCCCCTATGGCAGATAAAAGAAATACACACACACACAAACGTGTATCACTTTACCAAAATATGGAGGCAAATAAAATGATCCTACTTCCACACTTTAAATCCTTCCACAGGATACTCTCTCTCTCTTTCTCTATATCCCTTTCAGGGATGAATAGACATGCATATCGCTTCTCAAAATTACAAATCACCAATGACTATTTTTATCAACTACAAAACATTTTTAGATGAATAATAGAAACTGTTGGTATTTCTATTTGCATGATACCAGAGTTCTTTTTCCCTTCTTGATTTCTCTATGTTATTTGTAACTTTAACACATTAGTGGATACTGTTAGCAAAATATCTGATGTGATTCACTTTTCAATTTTACCAGCATCATTGGTTAATCACTAATTGTCATCTACAGGTCAGCCTTGTATGTTGGTGAAACAGCCAAAGACGTTTATCCAGAAACCAATCACAGCACCTCACAGCTGGGAAGCCAGACAAGTGGACGTTACTTTGTTTCTGTAAAAGGGTTTCAGGCCCTCCATGTATTTCCAACACAACACATAAAGGGGAATTATTTTTATAGAAAGACACTGCTATTCAAAAATCAGTTTAGGGACACCTGTGTGGCTCAGTCAGTCAAGTGTCTGCCTTCGACTCAGCTCATGATCTCAGGGTCCTGAGACTGAGCCCCATGTTGGGCTCTCTACTCAGCAGGGACACTGCTTCTCCTCCCTCTGTGTGCTTTCTCTCTCTCTCTAATAAATAAATACAAATCTTTTTTTTTTTTAAATCGGTTTAAATGTGAATATGTTCATTCCATCTTTCAAGTATGATTTAACAAAATGTAAATGTACCAAATCTTTACAACTTCTAAAAAAAAGGGATTAGTTCTGCCCTCAACTTGGAATGGAATGAAAAGAAAGTATCTCACTACACATACTGCAGGTCTCTAAATCTACGTCTATAATAATTTCTGACATTTTATTATCTCAAAGTTCACTATGTCCAGACTGCCTTTCTTCAAATAATCAAACTCTCTGCCCTGATTTATACCTTGCATAGGTGGTGAATCTTCAGACCTTAATTGCAACTTGATCACATATTTTAATCTAATTTATTGTCTTACACTCAGAGGCATTTCATATATTTTATTTAAAGGCAAAACTGGAGGCAGCTAATGTTTCCACTATGAATCTGCTGCTTAGATCTGACATTTCCTTTGAGAATATTAAAGATAATTTCTGCCACCCTGTTATCTAGAATCTAATGAGTTTTAAAACATTTTATAAAGTGAGCTTAAGAGGCATTCAAAACAAATACATCTATGTAATCACTAGCAAGATCAAAACACAAAAATATTACTAGCACCCAAGAAGCCCACATTCTTCCAAGTCCAAGTCACCAGCTTCACCAGAAGTAGCAACTTTCATCATCACAGATTAATTTTGTGTGATAATTTTATATTTCTATTTAATTGTGTAGCTTTGTGTAATATTTTTAAGTGCTTATAAACAGAATTGTACACTATGCATTCATCAGCTTTCTTCCTTCAGTATCAAGCTTGTGAGATTCCACCACATGTTGCGTGTAGAGCAACTCATTGGTTCTAATACTGTAGATTATTCCAGTGCGGGGATACAGCAACTTTTATTTGTCCTTTTTGCAGTTAAAGGACTTCTAAGTATTTCCAGTTTGAGGCTATTTACAAATTGTGCTGTGAAAATGCCTGCCCTTTTGGGTGTATATTTGTGCATATTTGTTCCTCTTGGGTACATACATAGGTAATAGAATGAAACTGTTGGATCAAATGGTAAGAGTATGTTCATCTTTTTTTAATATACTGCTAAAGAATTTTCCAAGTGGTTCTACCATTTTAGATTGTCATGATAAGTGCATGAGAGCTCCAGGGTCTACAACCTCACCAATTCTCAGTATTCCCATTCTTTCATTTTAGCTATTCTGGCGCATATATAGTAGTATCTTATTTTGGCATTGAAGTTTTAACTTCCACTTCCCTGAAAAACAATGAGCACATTATGTGTTCATTGACTATGAGAATATCTCCCCCTGTCTCTTTCTGTGTGTGTGTGTGTGTGTGTGTGTGTGTGTGAAAGAGAGAGAGAGAGAGAAAGAAAGGGAAAGAGTGCAACTTGTTAATTGGGTTTTCTTTTTTTCCCATTAAGTAGTGGGAATGCATTATATATTCTTAATGTATGACCTTTATAGGATACATGTATTGCAAATCTCTTCTCCCAATCTGTGATTAGTATATTCACTTTCTTAGTATGTATTTATACATTAGTATATTCACTTTTCTTAACATCTTAACAGTCTTGGATGAATAACAGTTCTTAAGTTAGGTGAAGTCTGGTATTTGAACGTTTTCCTTTATCATTAGTGATTTTAATAATCTATAAAGAAATTTTTACCTAATTCTAGATAATAAAGTTATTCTTCCATCTTCTGTTCTCCTTTTAGCATCTGGACCTATAAACTATCAAAAACAGATTTTCATGTATGCGACAAAGCAGGGGTCAGTTTTTCTTCACACATATATTCAAATAACCCAGCACCATTTATTGAAAAGGCCATCTGCTTTCCACCAGTCTGCAATGTCATTTTTTACTGAATACAATTTAATGTGTTTGAACATATGCATGTACCCGCAAAACCATCACCGTAATCGAGGTAATAAACACACCCGCCGTATCCAAAAGATTCTTCTCATCTCTACCATTTATTTTGTGGTAAGAAAACATCACTTGAGATCTACTCTTCTAACAAATTTTCAGTGTTCAATACAAAACTGTTAACTATAGGCACAAGTACATCAAATCTCTAGAATTTATTTACCTTGCATAAGTGAAAATTAAATATGCATGAAACAATAGTGCCCTATTTCCCTCCCTCCAGCTCCTGGGCACCACGATTCTACTCTCTGCTTCTAGGAGTTTGACTATTTTGGATACCTCTTATAAGTGAGGTATCCAGAATCATGCAGTATCTGTTCTTCCGTGACTGGTTTATTTCACTTAGTATAATGTTCTCCAGGTCCTTGCATGTTGTTGCATATGGCAGTATTTCCTTCTTTTTAAAGGCTGTGCAATATTCCATCTCCTACTTTCTTCATGCATTCATCTGTTAATGGACATTTAAGTTATTTCCATATCTTGTCTATTGGAAATAATGCTACAATGAACACAGGAGGATGGATATCTCTTTGAGATCCTGACTTCAGTTCTTTTGGGTATATACCCAGAAGTGGAAGTGCTGGTAATTGTTTTTAATTTTCTGAGGAAACACCAACTGTTTTCCACTGTGGTTGTGCCATTTTACTTTCTCACCAACAGATGCAAGGATTCCAATTTTTCTTTTAACTCACCAATACAAATTTCGCATCATATATAGTTCTCCACCCTTTTAATCTTAACTTTTACTGCTTGCTTATATTTAAGTTGTCTCGTAGGCAAAATTAAATGTAATTTTTTTCTTTTCATCCACTGATAATCTTTGCCTTTCAATTGGAATAGTTTTCCTGCATGTATATAATTATAAATATACTTGGCTTTAAATCTACCTTATTATAGTTACTTTATAGACTGATTCTTTTTTCTTCCCTTTGAAAATTTCAAGTATTTTTATATTCCAATTTCTTCATTGATTAAGTTGTTTATTTATTATTCTTTTAATAATATCTTTTTCTTTCTTTCTTTCTTTCTTTTTTTAAAGATTTTATTTATTTATTTGACAGAGATAGCACAAGTAGGCAGAGTGGCAGGCAGAGGCAGAGGGAGAAGCAGGCTCTCTGCTTAGCTGGGAGCTCGATGTGGGACTCCACCCCAGGACCCTGGGATCATGACCTGAGCAGAAGGCAGCCTCTTAACTGACTGAGCCACCCAGATGTCCATATTCTTTTAATAATATCTTAAAGATTAAAATGTGCTTCCTTGACTTATTGTGATCTAATATATATTAGTACTTACATCACTTGCCTGACAATACTACAACCTTAGAACACCTACCTCCATATATCCTTCATATCTGGGGGTATTACTGTCATATATTTTAATGACATAAATAACCCATAAGCTATATATATAATTACATATTTAACATACATTATAATCTAATATGACCCCATTTCTCTTGTTCCATACATGTAAAACTCATTCAGATTTATTCTATAGTTGCCCTAGTGCTTTGCATGGTTCCCTACTCTTTGGAAGTTCCTAAATTCTACTTCTTATCTCCCCAGAGCAATGAGATTCTTGAAGACTCTACCTAGTTTCTTAGTCTCTTACATAAACTTTTCACTTGGTTTATCTTAGGTATAGGTCACATACAAACCACCAAATGCCAGAAGGGGAAAAGCAGTGCTGAGGTTGGACTGGCTTCTCTGTAATTCCATTTTCTCTGGAATCTCGGTTTGGCTGCCACAGTAGCAATAATCTCTCATCATTGCCTCCCCAGGCCCTATGAAAACCATCAAAAACTCTGCTTAGCCACTTTCTCTGTTGCCTTCCTGCTTGCTGTCTCTGCCTTTCCTCTCCCCATTTTAGAATAAAAGCAATGCAGAATGTCAAATTCACATCCCTGAATTTCCTTCTCCAAGAATTTGGCTCCTTATATCTTGGTAGTTCATGGATTCCTTCAAACAGATTTTCTTAAATTGAGCTTCTGCTACTTTTCTGTCAAAGGAAGACTGGATAGGCTGTAAGCTATTCCATTGTACTGGAAAGTGGCAGTCTCCAGGTGCCTGGGTGGTTCAGTTGGTTAAGTGGCTGCCTTTGGCTCGGGTCATGATTCCAGGGTCCTGGGATCCACTCCCACATTGGGCTACCTGCTCAGTGGGAAGCCTGCTTCTCCCTCTGCCTCTGCCCGCTGTTCCCCCTACTTGTGCTCTCTCTTTCTCTGCCAAATAAATAAGTAAAATCTTTTTTTTTTTTTTTAAAGCAAAGTGGCAATCTCCCTGATTTCTCTTATGAGTTTTTAACATAATGCTCTTTAATTTCTTGGGAGAAGGGGAGATTGTTGAGATATTTGTCCCAAAATACATTACACATATTTCTATACTACTTTTTTTTAAAGATTTTTATTTATTTATTTGATAGACAAAGAGAGATCACAAGTAGGCAGAGAGGCAGGCAGAGAGAGAGGGAAAGCAGGCTTCCCGTTGAGCAGAGAGCCTGATGTGGGGCTCGATCCCAGGAACCTGAGATCATGACCTGAGCTGAAGGCAGAGGCTTAAACCACTGAGCCACCCAGGCGCCCCTCTATACTACTTTTGTTACAAAATTTAGTCAATTTGATAATAGGACCATTTATTTGCTGCCTCTTTATGTTTCTAATTATTTGAGTTGAAAGAGTTTTTTGTTTTGTTTTGTTTTTACACATCATGCAGCTTACTTACTCTGGTTTATTCATTTCACAGAAGAACAAATGGAAGACTAAATGAGTTAAGGAATTTTGTCTGTCATACAATTACTTATTAGTAGATCCAAAACTGGAACATAGGATTTGAGATTTCCAGTAAAATATACTTTCACTGGTTTTGGAAGGTGTTTTGGCCAAAGAATTAGGTATATTTCTTTTATCTTACAAGATTATTTGAGTAAGACCTCAGTGAGTAAGATGTTCATGATTTCTGGAAACCGCATCAGACACATGAATTAGTGACTTGCTCACTCTTACTTTAACATTAAACTTTAAAGTTAACATTAAATTTTAGTCATACGTTATCCACATCAGTTATTCAGGTCTTTGCCAGTTTCATTATTTTCCTTGAGTTTTTAAATATATCCAAGCCGACTACAGACCATTCCTTATTTTAAGAGAGATCCCAAAGAGAGGTCCTTTCTAAGTTAAGTGCCTTATATATGACCTGGTAATAATTGATTTTTCTCTTTTATGCTTTAGGTGATTGACAATAACTTCCTTTTTCATAGAAAGGGCTTACAAACATGATTTCTTATTCTCTAATACAAATATTACAAGGAAGAAAGCCTGCAAAATTACTAAAAAATATAATATTTTAAAATCTTTTAAAAAACTGCATACTTTGGGGGCACCTGGGTGGCTCAGTTGGTTAAGCATCCAACTCTTGATTTCAGCTCAGGTCATGATCTCAGGGTCGTGAGATCAAGCCCCCTGAGGATGCAGCCTGCTTAAGATTCTCTCTCCCCACCCCCTAAAAAAAACTACATACTTTGGGTATCTTCCAGGATATCAATACATAAAATATTTCTTGGGAATGAAATGCCTAATGCATTGAGGTACTATGTTTCCTTGTGACAGTTTATAAGTTGATTTTATTTCCCCAGATTGACAGAAGGCAAGTATCAAGATCCTCAGCCAGCTAGTTAAAACTGTCTATTGTACAATGAACTTTATCCAACCAATGTGCATAGACTGTCCTCATTGGACATAAAAATATATTTGGAGGGTATAAGGAATGGCCTTCAATTATTCTGAGACACATATTTTAAAACATTTTATCATCTCTGAAATCAGAATGCATGTTATAATTATAACTTGCTATATTTAATTGGTAGCATTTAAAAAAATTTAGTGGCACATAAAACAATGGTGTATCTTATACTCAGTATGGTATCCCACACTGGACTAATTTCAGTATTAATAAACCACCAGAGTTCTACATAACCAGTCAGATGTGACAGATATATTTTTCAACTAGATGATCTTTACCTATGTGGGTCTGGGGGTTTTTTTCTGTGATTTGTTTAAAACAAATTCAGAAGTATACTGTTTTGTTACATTTCTCACCCCAGCAACTTCAGACTGATTCTATATTTCAGCCAGGAAGAGTTTCCTCTCACACTCTCATGTCCCTTTGGTTGTCAATTACCCCTGCATCTTTCCACATACCTCTTTCTCCTCTTCCTGCAGCAAGAAGAAAGTCCTATTATCTTCCATTTCGATGATCAGAAAGCTGCTTTCTATCCTCTCTCCCACTCACTTCACATCTCCTACTACTCTCTTGACTTTGAAATAGGATGATAAGAAATGCTTTCATAAGAAATGCGTGTACCTCGCAATGTTCTTGTGAAGATCAAATACGTGAAAACCCTCAACAGATATTAAATTTGGTTTTTTATTACATTTTCACCCTATCTGCTGTATACAGCAAAAAACTCAGTTTGAGACACTCCTGCTCACCGCTGGGATTCAGGCAGGTTCAGGCATGTTTTGCAAACTGAAAAGATAAGACTCTCGGAAGCCTATTTACAAGGCTGAGGAGTCTCCTAAGAAAACTCGAGTTATATCAGTTCCTGGGGTTCAGACATATCTGGGCATGTCTGCCAAACTGATGGGTCTATAAACAGGCATCAGAAAACTCTTTTCAGAAAAACCAATCCTGCATAAGAAGAAGCCTGGCACAAGGAGTTTAAACTAATACAAAGTTTAGTATTTGGTAAGGAGTAAGGACTCTGAACCCAGCATGGCAGCAGCAATTCAGTCTGTCCTTAGTCCCAACTCCTGGAAACTCTGTCACCAGGATGGCAAAGATTTTTGAAGAAAAATAACCCCTCTCTCACAAAGGTAACTGCACTCTTGTCTCACGATTTCTTTTCCTTTAGTGTCCCCCAGTTCTTGGTCACGCCGCTTCAAAGAATGAAGAGGTAGACAGGTAGACCAGGGGGAGGAGTGGTGGGTGGCACTGCAAACTTTATTAAGCGATAGTACAAAGCTCCTGAAAATGGAAGGGACCTGACAGGGTTGCTGTTGGAGTTTCTAAGTCCAGGGGTTTTCATGAGATTGTTGACAGGCTGTTGTAATCTAATTAGCCTTCTGTCACCCAATCAGGTTTTTGTCCACGTGCTCATCTACATATCAGGTAGTTGTTCAGGTGGGCAAGGGGTGGACGGCTCCTTCCAGAGTGGTGTAGAATAAGCGTATGGGGTCTTTTTCCTTTTAAAGGTACTTCCCTCTTTGGACGGAGGTCTCTTGCCCCTGCCTGCCTTTCTATCAACTATCCCCCATTACTTTGAAGACAAAAGAGTATGGAGGAGGAAGAGGAGACGTTCAAACATTAGCCAGCAGTTCAGCAAACACATGAATGGGTACAGAAAGAACATGAAATTTCAATAGTCAAATCTCCTACTACAAATCTCCCTTCCTGGCTGCCTCATGTCAATCTTCCTGCCTGTCACAGACCAATCCTTTTCAAACCAAATTCCCATGATTTTATTCTCCTGTCAAATACTTTTATATTGCTCACCACTTAGCAAAGCTTCCAATTATTTAACTTGTCATAGAGGCCCATCATAATCTGTCCCAGACTAATTGTTAACTTATAAATTAAGAATGGTATGAAGTGGGAAGCATGATACAATATTAACCATAAAAACTATAAAAAGTGATCTTACTGATGTGGGAAACATAGGCAAAAGAAAAATTAAATTTCCTTACTACTTACAGCCCATTCACAAGTCTTTAAAACAGGCAGAGTAACATTCCTCTAGAAACTCAGTGCCTTAGTAGCTAAAGACAAAAGGCAATCTTAGCCTGACCCCCCGGTAAGTCAACTTTAACATATAAAAATTCCTTTTTCTCTACCCCCCAAAATACATGTTGGCAATAATCCCCAAGCATATGACCTACCAATATACATCTAAAGGGTATTGGACAGTAATAAGTGACAACAGCTAGCCCCCTCAAGGTCCTGGAAACCTTGCTCCGAAAATTCCTTAGAGAATTATGCTATCCCTAATCCCCAAACCCCAACTCCCAAGTATATAATCAACCATTTCTCACAACCCCAGTTCAGCAGCTCTTTCTGCTCAGGGGTCCTGTCCCCGTGCTTTAATACAAGTCACCTTTTCGCACCAAAGACGTCGCAAGAATTCTTTCTTGCTCACTGGCTCCACACCTCACCAACATTCAAAAACGACATCACTATGATATATTAGAATTTGATAAAATATATTGCAACTTAAATAGAGCCCACACTTCTTTCATTTTTTTTTTTTTTTTAAGATTTTCTGATTCAAATATCAACATTATACTGACATGGCAAACCACGCACAAACTTTGCTACTTTCAATTCACAGAAGACCTTAGCAAAATAATACTGGCATTATTGTTGTTCTCTTTTCATTCTTGATACAATTTGTTGTGAAAGTGACCTTTTCACACTGCAGTCTTTTACCATGAGACTCAAAGTAGGATGCAAAATTGCTTCCACCTAAGGCAAAGGCATCTGAATCTTATTATGATGATGACATGATAAAGTTCTGATAGTTAAAATGCCCTTTGTCATTGTCCTTTTTTTTCCTGTTCAAGTTAATATCACCATTTCCAGAAGATTCTATCTTTATTTTATTTGCTTCATTTTTTTTGTTGTTGTTTTCTTTTTTAAGGAACCCAGCTCTTTCCCATTATTGTTATTTCAGGTATATAAAGTCCTCAAAGAAAAATTGATTTTTATAAAATAGGGGTGGGAAAATTATTTTTCCTCTACCCTTGTAGGTTCCTGGCTAAGACCCCCCCCCCATAAAAAAGGCAGATTAATAAGAGAAAAACAAATAAATTTAATAACATGTATACCTCCTATATACATGGGAGATCCCCAGGAAAAATAACTTCTCAAAATGCCCCAAGTCACCACCTTAAATATCATCTCCAGCTAAAGACAAAAGGGGTTGTTGAGGAATAGGAAGCCAGTTACTGGAAGCTACCAGAAAAAGCACAGTAAACACGTGTGGTTGTTATGCAGATTTAAATCAGCACCTTCACTGATAAGAGTTACTAAAGATCTAGTAGTGCTCCCCTTCCTGGTATCCAGAGGGAGATACCCTTACAAATGGAGATTTCTTTTATCAGTGAAAATGTCTCTTCTAGCTTTTAGAGCTTTTCAATGTCTGTTTCTTAAAAATAATCGGTCTAAAATAATCCTTACATCAAAGAGGCATATACTTTGGGATAGCAAATTCTGCTCCCCTTCAATAAGGGGAAACAAGGCAAAAGAAAAATTAAATTTCCTTACTCCTGACAATCCATTAACAAATCCTTAAAAGAGGCAGAGTGGCATTCATCTAAGAGCTCAGCTGCCTGGATATTAATACTTTGCTGAGAGCAAAAGGCAATTTTAGCCTAACTCCCAAGATCCTGTGAGTCTGCTCTAAAATACAAAATTCCCTTGGGAACTTCCTTTACCCTCTAGCCCCCAAGATATATGCTGGCAATCATTCCCCACTAATATACATATGAAGGGTCTCATGACTAAGGTTTTATTAGGCAGTAATGAATCACTTTTCCTAACAACAGGTAGCCCCCTCAAGGTCCTGGAAACCTTGCTTCCAAAATTCCTTAGAGAATTATGTGGTCCCTAACCGCCTCTCAACTTGCAAGTATATAATGGGCCACTCTTCATGACCCCAGTGCAGCTCTCTCTGCTCACGGGTCCTGTCCCTGTGCTTTAATAAAACCACCTTTTGCACATCTCAAGAATTCTTCCTTGGCAGTCAGCTCTGAACCCCAACATCTTTCCTACATCACTGTGATAGTCTCTGTGCAATTTATTTTATTATTGATATTATAGAAAAAAAGATTTTTTTCACCAAAAGTGTTGCTTTTAATAGGAAGTATCATATTTAACAGCACTCATCTTTTAAATCATTTCATGCATTTATAAGCTTTTAATGGATAGGTATTTTTCCTGTTGCATTAACTTCATAAGAAATATGCTTCTTTCAACATTCCAGGAGTTTTTGCTTATAAATGAAGCTGTTTTCATAACCTAGGGGTAATCCAGAAATCTAAGAACAAGTTTCAAGGCCCTTTTCAAAGTGATGTGTCAGTCAGGATTTTGTTTGCTCGAAAGAGAGAAAATCATAATGGAAATTAAGCTCAGATGAATAGTGATTTTATGAAGAATCTGGGCAGCTCATGGAATGGAAGATGGGACCACAGGACCTAAGCAGCTCCTGGATCCCCAGAGATGCACCTGTCTGCCTCCCCATTCTCTCCTTCCGAAGCTTTCCTTGAGAAGTACACAAAGGACCCATCAGCTACCATTTCCTAATCTCAGACAGTTCCCACACCAGGCTCCTCCTCTTGCATAAGCCTTAAATGTCTCAACATTCCTGCCTCATCCTCATCAACACTTCCCTGACCTTGAACTTCCCTCTCCTCCTACCTAGAGTAATAGAATAAACTCCCTTCCTCCCTCCTCACTGAACAAGTCCCTCCTGTGACAAATGGGCATGCCTAGTTGAAAGCTGTGTCATCAGTAAAATAATTTAACTATGTAGTTACTGAATAATAAAATAATAGTCATTTAACTACATAGTTATGGAGCAACCACTATGTGACAGCATGGTGCTAGGGCAGGAGGATAAAACAAAAAGAAAAACCACAGGTGTTTAACAGTTCAGTGGGAGAGAGGAACATTATTAAATTACTGTAAGGGCCTATTCAGCCAGAGCGGCCCCACCTCGGTTGAACAGCCATTTTGTAGTTTATGCAGTAAAACTTAAATGGACCCTGCCCCTCCCCCCCCCCCACCCCCCACCCCCGCCAGGGGAACTTACTTAAAAGCAAGTCCGGGAAACCAGTCCCAGGTAACAAAGCCCAAATACAATGGTGGGCCAGGTCAGGTGGAGAGATAACAGCCTCAATGCAGGGATCAGTCGGGTCAGGTGGAGACATCCAATCAGTAAAGCGCACATACTGTCTCCTTAGCTAGCAAGGAGTGTGGGCTCCGCCTTTTGGGCGCCAATTCTAAGGTGATAGGCTAGTTCAAACAGCTACTATGGGGTGAATTGTAATTCAACTGGCCACCCGTGTGTGACCTAGCATGACTGTGCAGCTTTCTCTGTGTGTTACAATCTTATTCGCAGCCTGTGTGTGGCCAGGCCCAACCACATGGCCTTCGCTCTATAAAAGTTAGTCTGTGAGGCAGGGAGGAGTCGCCCTCTCTGTAAGGGGCGGCTCCAAGGGTCGGTTTGATTCTTGTGCTTGGTGCAAAATAAAGTTTTGCTTGACCTTCACTTTGTATCAGTCTCGCTCCTTTGACCATGGGCCTATTATTGGGGGACCCGACATTACTACACAAAAGGATTGTAGCAGGGCCTGCTATAGGATATTTTCTTCCATCTCCTTGATAAGTTTTTATCTGGGCAGAATAAACATTCTATTTTGCAGAGCCACTTGTAGCTGGACATTATCACACCATAAAAGGAGAGGAGGGGCTGACCTTCTCTTCTCCTTTCTTCTTCCTGCTGGTGGGCATGTGTACACGATGGCCATGCCACCAGTGCCCAGGAAAGCTGTGCCCCTTGCAATGGCTGAGGAACCAGACAGAAGGAGTTGTGGCTCAGTATGACCTCCTGGCTGCTCCGCCACCCCTGGGGCTGCCTACCTACACACTGTTACACCAAAGAGAAATAGGTTTCCCTCTCGTTAAAACCAATGTTATTTGAAGTCTCTATTACATGCAAAGGGGGGAATAAACATGCTAATATTAGTATGTATTTTCAGACTGTAATAAATCCTATGAAGCAAGGAAGAGAGTACTCTGGCCTAGTAAGAAAGATCAAGGAAGAGGTCCCCCATTCAGTTATTACTGAAAGAAAATTACCCACTGACTATGAAGTGCTAGGCACCGTTCTAGGCATTAAGCATACATACTGAACAGAATTCATGTCCTTGCCGAGCTTACATTATAGTTTCTACAACAGGCAATCAATCCATCGGTAAATGGGTAAAAATATAAGTAGCAATAATGTGGCAAAGAAAAACAAAGCAACATTAGAGGAAAAAGAGAGAGGAGGAAGGTGCTATTTGGAGTAGGGTAGTCAAGAAGACCTCGCCGAGGCAGTGAAGTCATGTGGGCAGAGACCCCGATGAAGGGAGAGAGTGATGATTCCCGTGACAATCTGGGACACTGTCCAGGAAGAGGGAACAGGCAGTGCATCGACTCTGCTTAGACAGGCAGCTTGAAACATGAGAGGAACAACAGGAAAGCCGGTGTTACTGAGCTATATGAGCACATGCACTTCCAAAAACCCAGCAAATGAAATTTCACTGAGCACAGTACATTTTTTTGGTGCAGTTCATGGGACCAACATGGTGCTACCTTGAAAATAATCACTTAGAGAAGCAGAAAATATCAGGAAAAAAGAATTTTTTAAAAAGGTTTTTATTTATTTGACAGAGAACACAGGTAGGCAGAGAGGCAGGCAGAGAGGGGGTGGGGAAAGGGAAGCAGGCTCCCTGCCAAGCAGAAAGCCTAACTCAGGGCTGGATCCCAGGACTCTGGGATCATGACCCAAGCTGAAGGCAGAGGCTTTAACCCACTGAACCACCCAGGCACCCCCAGAGAAAAGAATATTTTATATGGAGTTTAAACTAACTGCAAATTATACATGATGTTGGATTGCTACATAATGTTCAAATGCTGCCTTAACATGCTGCCATTATTATTAAGCCTTACACATACTGGCATAGGTTAAATGAAGTGCATCATTGAACATGTAAGTGCCTTGATGTTCAACCTTTCTTTGCTTCCTGCCTCCAGATGTTTCCAGGTTTTAGTTGGGTAGTAATGGAAATGGGAGGCACATTCCTTCGAAAAATTATGGAAGACAGATAAGTCATCATTATCAAGAGAAAATGATAAAGGAGAAAACACATGCATAGTGCAGTTTCCAGTTCTTGAACACTGTGTCTCTTGGGACACTGAGGTCCCAGCTGAAGCTGAGGTAAAGCCGAAAGTCTACAGCTGACAGTGACTGCAGACAACTTAGGAGTGGGAAGATTTGAGATTCCACCTCTCCTCTTTCTGCCCAACAAAACAGATGAACAGAGGGGAAAGGAAGGAAAAATAAAGTAAAATAAAAACAGAAGGAGGCAAACCATAAGAGACTCTTAACCAGGGAACAAACTGAGGGTCACTGGAGGGATGGTGGGTCGGGAGATGGGGTAACTGGGTGATAGCCACTAAGGAGGGCACTTGATGTCATGAGCACTGGGTGTTATATGCAACTGATGAATCACTAAACTCTACCCTGAAACTAATAATACATTATATGTTAACTAGCTTGAATTTAAATTTAAAAACAGAATATTGCCTGGATTCTTTAAATGAAATTTATAACATAATCATACTAAAAACATTTTCAAGAGCTCTCTATAAGATACAAATACTCGGCCCAAAGCAAAACTGGGAAAATACTTAACTGCACATGATGTCACTGCCAACAGTCTGCACCCTTCCTTCCTCTACCTAAAGGGAACTGAGAATCTCAAGGAAGACTTTCTTATGAAATATATAGGTAATTCAAGCACAGCTAATATTAGACCATGAAAGACCTTCTATAAGAAGCATAATTATAACAAATAATAAAACGCTTAGTCTTTTAACAATAGCACAAGTTTTAGGAATAAAATTTTTGATGCAAAAGTTAATACTGTTTCATCTTGAAACATAAATGGATTAGAATTTATATGGTGCATGAACTGGTCTTGGGAATTAAGTTTTCAAAAAAAAATAATAATGGTATTTCCAGTTCATTTTGAGAAGTGGCTCAGCAACGTCCAAATGCAGCTCCTTTCAATTTCTCCCCAAAATATCAACGACAGAAGAAAGATAAATACCCAAAGTCACAAAGAAAAATATAACTATCAGGCAGTCATCTAACACTATAATCTTGGAGGGATTGACAACAATTGCAAGGCTGTCAGGGCTAGGTTTAGAAAAACAAATCAGAATTCAGCAAATGACACACACTGTCTTCAATTTAGGAGAAAATAAAAAAAACGACCTAAAAATATAGGCAGAAAAATGTTTGTTCTTCCAAACCGTCTATGTTCCTGACCTAGAAAACTAGGGATTGTGTCAGTCAGAAAATCATTTAACTGCTCTTCTGGGCCAAAGGGATGTAAATCCACCCATGCCTCTCTTCCATTTTTCTATATTCAGAATAAGATTACAAGTCCCAAAGAATAGTCAGAACAGAATATTAGTAGGGAATCTGGGGACTGGTGGAAACTCAGAGAATTTGAATAATTATAACCATGTGCACAGCACTATAATCACAATCTTTAATAAAGATCAGAAAGGAAGAAGTAATATCTTTATTCAAAAATCAGATTGCCATGTAAATAGAATTCCTAGAGTCTATGAAAAATCTCAACTAAACTAATAAGTGAATTTTCCAATGTCACTGGGAAAAAAATTGAACATGAAATCAATTGTATTTCTATAGACTATCAATTAATAATTAAAAAACAAATTTTCAAAATATTATTTATAATAGCATCTCCAATACATATATCTTAACAAAAGATGTGCAGAAACTACACACTGAAAACTATGCAATATTACTGAGAGAAATTAAAGAAGACTAAATGAAGGGAAAGTTATACCATGTTAATGAATGAGAAGACTCAATATTGTTAAGATATCAATTCTCCCTAAATCGGTTTATAAATTCAATGAAATGTTGATCAAAATACTATCACGCTTTTCTTCAAAACTGACCAGCCAATGCTAAAATTTAGATGGAAAAGCAAAGAACCTACTATAGCCAGTCATATAAGGAAAAAAAATATTTTTATTAAATGTTACTAAAATTTTGTGCCTGCTTATCATGCAGCATTGTTGTGGAAATAGTTAACTATCTAGAAATTCCTGAGAAAAAGGGGTTGCGGCTTAAAACACTTCAGGTTGCTTTTGGAGCCAAGTAGAATATGGCTAACAAATGCCAAAGGAGAATGAAGAGAATGGAGAATAATGAGAAAACCATTATAGGGCCCTGGAAAAGTACAAAGCATGTGATGTCGAGGCAAAAACTTGTCTTAAATGATTACCTATAACTTGGAAGATAGAAAATGCACCCAATGAATCCATGACCTTGAGCAAGGAGGTATCTAGGTGAGATGCTGACACCATCAGCTGGTTATTCTGGCTGTACAAAATAGGGCACTACCAGAGAGAATACAACTCCAATAAGATTGGACCATATACAAATGTAAGGAGAAAATTTCAAAGGCTCAAAAACTGCAGCGTTTGCAGAGTTGGGAAGTAAAACGGTTTCATCTTCAGTTTATATCTTTATGTGTAGCCAGTCTCTGCCCCATTCTTTGTCCTTTCTCATTACCTTCTTGGCTTTTTTGTGTATAAATCTTACTGTATGTCATTTTTGCTTGGATTCCCACATTATAGTTAAACTTTGAGTTGAATTAATAGAGTTGAAAGCATGTTCATTGTTCTGAAATTAATAGAGTTGAAGATGTTCATTGATTTGAAAAAGTCTGACAATTAACTGAAAGAAAAAAGATGTCCGAAAAATAATGTGCTAAGATCCAGTTTTTGTTTAAAATAAAATATATTCCATAGAAGATATTACCAGATGACATACATCATAGTGTTTTAGTTACCTCTGAATGGTTGGTAGTAAATGTAGGCACTTATTTTTTTTATTTGTGCTTATGTGTATTTTCAAATTTTTCAATATAAACATACTTCCATTATGTATTCAGAAAAACAATAACCAAAAAGAAAGTCAAGTTTTGACTGAGAAAAGCAGAAATTGCGAAGAACTGAAATCTTAAATGATGTCACGCTATTTCCTATAGCAAAGATATACATTGGAAAAAGTAAGTTTCTATGGAAAAAAAAAAGTAATGATGTCATAGCTGGCACATAGTAATTTGACTGTAATTGGATATTGCTAAAAGGGACAACTAAATATAAAAATTGTTTCTCATTAAAAATCACTAATTTTAAGATAATACGTGAACAATGGTTTTTCCTACTCCCAACATGACAATGGGCATTTAACTTTCAACCACACTTATTTTCATATTTTAATCCCATAAACTGCCAAAAGCAGCATATTGTTCCAGGATTATAATTACCATGGAGCAATTGTTAGAATATCAGATTGAACCCCTGATAAAAATAAACCTTCCTCAAAATAAGTAAGAACACTCTTTTCTATCTTAAATTCAGTAATCAATCAGCTTCCAGAATTATCCAAATTATTAGAGTATATTTATCCCAATAGTGACTTTATAAAAATGTAACGAGAACAAATTCTCATCTTAAAACCTAAAAATTGTATACTTCAGTTCTAAAATCCACAATCTTGGGCGAGCAGCTGACACTGTTTGGCTGATTAAAATACCAGAACTGGCCTACCCATCAGATACCATCACATTGACTTAAATACTACCTGCCCGAGATGCAAAAAATAATGCAAGCTGTCTTTCAGGTGAAGGACTCGGGCGTCCTTGGCATATAGCTTCGGTGGCCAAACAGTCATTGTTTAGATTCAGTTGAAGCAACTTTCTGTGGAGCATTTGTGGAGCTTCCACAGTGTGAGGTGTCCAGAAGCAGGTGTTGAGGTGAAACACAGCTGAAGGACAGCAAAATGTCCAGTGACAGCTTCACCACTGGGCCATTTTCTGGTAATTCCACTCCAGCCATGGGAGTACAGAAGTACTCCAAAAGCAAGACCCTAAGGGGGAGTTTGGCCTCAAACAGAAAAGGAGGATGTTCTTTGTTAGGACTAGTTCTGTGTTAGGCATGGCAGGATGTGTATTTAGGGACCCAGTGGTAAACAGACCATGGACTTGGGCTCTGACTCAACAAGGACTTTTGCTACAAAAGTTTTCCCAAATAGTCAGACTTGGTTTTTCTAAGTCTTGGTTTTTCTAAGTTTTTTATGACTTCAGCTTCATTCTGTCATCACTCGACCATCAGCTTGGGAAGGTAAATGGCTTCGGCTCTGAGGATTCTTTACAGGTGAAAATAGCACACAGTGAAGGAAAGTCCCTACTATCAGAAACTATTTATCCTAAGGCAAATCCTTTAAGATCTGTAAGTTTCATTTTGCAGACCATTAATATATGCATAATGAAATAACCTATGTACCAATGTTAGAATCCACCTAGAACCAAAAATCATGTCATAAATGCATTTTTTAAATTTATTTTATTGGGAGAGGCCTCAGTGTCTCACTCAGTTAAGCGTCTGACTTAGGCTCAGGTCATGATCTCCACGTCATGGGATTGGGCCAGACATGGGGCTCTGCTCATGGAGGAGTCTGCTTTTTCCTCTCCCTATGCCCTCCCCCTGCTTGTGCTCTCTTTCCCTTTGTCAAATAAAAAATAAAATATTTTTTAAAAATTAAAAAATAAATAAAATCTACATTTTGAATAATATTTCCAATAACAACTGCCTAATTGTAATGTAATGCAAAATCACATTTCTCTATGTCCGTAATGTTTCTACAGAAACTGATGTTCACACACCAAAAACACACCTCCTATTAACATATTAGTAATGCAGAAAACTTTTTTTTTCTATCTTTGCACGTGTTCAAGTGAAGAGCATTTCACAGAAGTAATTTATTAATTCCATAATCTTTACAACAGCAAACTAGTGGAAAGATCTTTTCATGGAGAGAGACAGAGATATAATTCTCTAATTCAAAGTTTTCCTGGTCTAGTATCAGTTAGGCTATTCATCTGTATTCAGTTACATCTCCAATTTGTTTCACTGGAATTTTATCTTTTATTACATATAGTTCTGTGTCATCTGGTGGCAAGCCTGAGTGTATGAAAGATTAGTGTAAATTGAATTTCATGAATCAATTTAGATTGTAAGTGCTGTAGATTACCTCATAATTCACTTCATAAACTTATTTCTTAATCCAGCTATTTGCAAGCTCAAAAATTGTTATACTGGTTTTCTTAAAGGGAATTTGGTGAGGCGCAAAGGTGAAATTGGTAGGAAGAACACATCAGTGCTTGGTACTCTACGGACGGTCTGTTCCTTTTATAGCAAAACTTGCTAACATCTGGGAAAGCATGTTGTCAGTATTAAGCACTTTGAGGAAAAACAACTTACCATTTTAATCAGTAATGTCAAGGATATAGGCTTTTATAGTAGGTACTGAAATTTTAAATTCAAACATTTTTGGGGTGTGAACATCTGTATAATACTCGTTTCTCTTTCTGTGCAAGGAAAGTGGGACCCATTTTGTAGATATCACACCACAGAAAACTACTTTCATAGAACAGGTGATTCCCTGAAACATGAGGTAGTGAAGATTGATAAGTGAGCATTTTCTAAGTCAGGCAGGCTACTGCATATCCTGCTTTGTTGATATTGTTCATTATATTTATTATCAATTTCATGGTGAAATTTAATACAGAGAATACAAATAGACTAATCAGGATAAAGGGGGAAAGGATCTTTCAAATAAATACAAGGTTCTTAGATTATGGAATTAGGAATAAATGACTGGCATATTGTATTTAGATAATGCCTCATGTTTTCAAAGTCACCTTTTTATTTAACCTTTTATTAAAAGATCACAAGATTCCTATAATATATTGGACTATCCATATGAAACTATCTTCCCATAAGGAAACCTCATTAAAATAGGACTTGTAAACATAATGCTAATAGGGTTATACTGACTTCTAATTCAGTTGGGAAGTTGCCAATTTAAAATGTAATTAATGAAACATAAGCTATAATACTGGATATGATAATGCCAATGATTTGGGTAATTAAAAGAGAAATTACAAGTAGTTACTGAAGAGTGGCTGTGTTCCAATAAGATTGATCAGGAGAGAAGTACCCTGCCCGGTAAGACTATTCTAGTTCACTCTAATTACAAGAATTATAAAGTTTAAAATACACAAGTGATATAAAACCATCCTGTTATATTTATTTCAACCCTTTACTTACCAAATACTATCATCTGAAATTGACTTTGTTTCTCAAATAATTTTTCCTAATGCAAAAGGGAGGCACTAATCAACAGAGGTATTCCATGCTGCCATTTCCCCAAACAGTAATTAATCTCTTTTATTCTGTTCTCTAAAGGGGTCTATTATCAATCTGATCTAAAGTAGATCAACTATAACCACCACCAAAAAGACAAAATGCCACCCTAGTGAGATAATGAAGTCAAATTAATAAGAAATTAAAACCAAGACTGTTGAGAACTGGCTTTCCCTTCACTGCATTCCCCAGACTTTGTGTAAAAATACAGTAGAATGGCTTTTGCTTATGTATTAAAATATATATTTCTGTATATATAAATTACCTAAAGATTTAACTAATGAAAGAAACTTCAGTCATTTAAATGTACTTTCCCTAATTCACTCTGATTTTTCTTCCCTTATTATTTTGAGGAAAATATAGGTGCTTCTGCAAGCAGCTTAGAACAAAAAAATCCAACATAAGACTACACATTATTTGAAAAGGCACTATTACAATTAGAAACAAAATATCCCTTTATCATTATCACGTTACAAAACCTTTTTCAGATTTTTTTATATCTTTCTCCCTACAATGGACAATGGTGAACTCTAATTCAATGTGAGATAAAGTAACATGTTACCTTTTAAAATCATTCTGAAACAGACACCTTCTGCTATCCGTGGGTGAAATTAGCAAACACTTATTAATTTTTTGCTTATTTTTCCATGAGAATCTTCATACCACCTAGGGCAGTATTGAGATAGGGAAACTGAAGGACTCCATAAAAATCTGCTTTTGGCTCCTTGCCTTGCTTCTATTCTTGCTGGGACGTGCACCCTACCTTTATGCATGCCTCAGAATGTAAATAATGTATGTCCTCCTTGTAAGAGACTAGGAGTTAATGATTTCTTCAGAATAAACTACACCTAAGGAAGGACCAAGTGAGAATGACCAGAGGAAGCTGTGTACTCCAGACCACTGCACTGGACATCTCAATGCCAAGACTGTCTGGCTTGAAGGACTAACACCTGGGCCCCCATCTCTGTTCTATCTAGTTCCTGGATGACTAAGGTTACATACACACCAGACCACAATCCTCAGTAAAAACCCCAGACCCTGAGCAAAGACAAAACTCTCTCTCCTTTCTTTTCTGAGTCTTACAGACACTCTGTACCTGCATTCTTTCTGTATCTTCAGTAAAATCAGTTTTCATCTCCTGCTGGCTCACGCTTGATTTCTATCCTGTGTGCAGCCAGGGAACATCTTGGCGGGTCCTGCGGGAACCCCTCTGGGTCCTCAGATCTGGCCTGCCTGCATTATATTTCTCAGACTTCTTTTAGTTACAAGTAAAATAAGCTTAAATTCAGTTCACTGAGACAATAAAGGAGTTTATTGACTCATACTCAAAAAGGTAGGGGAGCAAGAATCCAGCTCTCAGGAACGATTGATCCATGAAACAACAAAAATCAGACATGAGAACAATCAGAAATCTCTTTCTCACTCTCACTCTTTTTCCTGTTGACTTTTTCCTTCAGAATCACTTTTTCCAACACAGCTATAACTATTGACATAGGAGACTCAATTTTTGCCATCAGCAAGTCAAGGGCTTTCCATTCTAGCTCCACTAAAAAAATCTGAGAGGTAGATTCAGATGGTCCAGGCCCAAGTTTAAGACAGAATAGTATTTAGTGTTGATACGTACAACAACAATCACATTCAGGGAGGAACTTGCTTTCAATATTTAAAAGCATTTATCAAAACTTGCCCAGGCTCATCATTCTGCATTCCTTTAATCATTTCTCAAAAGACATTACCTCAGGTGGCTGAGTGGTTCAGTCAGTTAAGCGTCTACCTTTGGCTCAGGTCATGATCCCAGGGTCCTGGGATCAAGCCCTGCATCAGGCTCCCTGATCAGTGGGAAGCCTGCTTCTCCCTCTCCTCCTGCCACTCCCCCTGATTGTGATCTCTCTCCTGCCCACCCCCGTCAAATAAATAAATAAAAGTTTTTAAAAAGGCATTAACTCTGTCATATCCAACTACTTGCAGTTGCCTAAAAGCTTCCTACATCCCACTTCTCCCACCAATGAAGTTCTAAAGTTGCCTGGTCACAGAAGCCATTCTAGACCTTCCTGGGTAGGCAATGTATGTTCAAATCAATATGGATGTGTATATATATCATGACACATTGATATAATTATTTGTCTAACTTTCCATCCTCAGATCACAAAATTCACCCATACTTGGAAATCTAGATCTTAACACAGTGTTGGGCAAGTGGTCAAGCTTAATACAAAGACTGTGAGGGATGGCTGAATGCTCACATTCCATTATGCTTCCCACCAGGTGCTCATTGTTCTACCCCCCAAGAATAAATGGAGCTTTGTTCATGATTTCGATTCTTGGAAATATTAGGTCTATCAAGCAAACTGCACTTTAAAAAATCATTTTACCCTGACAGTTATTTACAATGACATATATACATTTAAATTAAGCATATCCATATATCAAATATGTAAAAATACATTCTAAGTTAGCAATTATCCTAGAGAGTCTCCACAATAGTGCCAAATGCAAGACAGTGCAGCTTCCTTGTGACTCATTTTACATCGGGCTCTGGGAAATAGTGACTTGAGTTGAACACTAAGAATCCTAAAGGGATGTGATAATTTCAACATGTAAACACATATCCTGCCCCAGGGAAGATGCCTATAGGTTTGAAATTTTCCCCAAAAAATTATAAATGAAAACTTAATTTTAAAAAATCCATAGAAAATTGTGAAGTCCAAGGGTTTTTGTTTTTGTTTTAAGATTATTTATTTATTTATTTGAGATAGAGAGAGAGTGCACACAAGCAGCTGGGGAGGGGTGGAAGGAGAGGGAGAGAGAAAAGCAGACTTCCTGCGGAGCCGGGAGCCTGATGAAGGACTCAGTCCCAGGACCCTGAGATCAAGGCCTGAGTCAAAGGCAAACACTTAACCAAATGAGCCACCCAGGCACCCCTGAAATCTGAGTTATTAAAAATCAGTAGGATAGTGTATGTATGTGAGTGTGTTTATATTAGAATTTTGTCTATGTTTGGAAAGGAAGATTTACCAAAAAATTTGACAGCATTCTGCTGTGAGATATAAAAAAAGAATACAATACTTTTTTAAAAGTTTTTATTTAAATTCCAATTAATTAACATATAGTGTAATATTAGTTTCAGGTGTACAACACAATGATTGAACACTTCCATACAATACCCAGTGCTCATCACAAGTGTACTCCTTAATCACCTTCACCTATTTCACCCATCCCCTCATCCACCTCCCCTCTGGTAACCATCAGTTCTCTATAGTTAAGAATCTGTTTCTTGGTTTACCTCCCTTGTTTTGTTTCTTAAATTCCACATATGAGTGAAACCATATGGTATTTGTCTTTCTCTGACTGATTTATTTCATTTAGCATACCACTCTCTTGCTCCATCCACATCATTGCAATAGCAATAGCAAGATTCTTTTTTATGACTAAGTCATGTTCCTCTGTGTGTCTGTTGTGTATGTGTGTGTTGTGTATGTGTGTGTGTGTCTATCACTTCTTTATCCATTCATCAGTGGATGGACATTCAGGCTCTTTCCACAGTTTATGTATTATTGATAATGCTGCTATAAACATTGGGATGTATGCATCCTTTTGAATTAGTAATCTTGTATTCTTTGAGCAAATACTTAATAGTGCAATTGCTGAATTGTTTGGTAGCTCTATTTTTAATTTTTTGAGGAACCACCATACTGTTTTCTACAGTCGCTGTACCAGTTTGCATTCCTACCAATAGTGCATGAGAGTTCCTTTTTCTACACATCCTCACATGTTGTTGCTTATGTTTTTTATTTTAGCCATTCTGACAGGTGTGAGGCGATATTATACTTTAGATTTGCATTTCCCAATGAGTGATGCTGAACATCTTTTCACGTGTCTATTGGACATCTGATGTCTTCTTTGGAAAACTGTCTATTCATGTCTTCTGCCCATTTTTTAATAGGATTATTCATTTATTGGGTGTTGATTGTATAAGTTCGGATATTTTGGATACTAATATTTTGGATACTAATCCTTTATCAGATATCATCTCCCATTCTGTAGGATGCCTTTTAGTTTTACTGATTGGTTCCTTCACTGTGCAGAAGGTTTTTCCTTTTATGAAGTCCCAATGGTTTACTTTTGCCTTTGTTTCCCTTGTCTTGGGAGATATATTGAGAAGGAAGTTGCTATGGCCAATGTCAAAGAGGTTGCTGTCTATGCTCTCCTCTAGAATTTTTATGGTTTCAGGTTTCACATTTAGATCTTTTAACCATTTCAAAAATATTTTTGTGTATGGTGTAAGAAAGTCATTCAGTTTCATTCTTTTGCATGTTGCTGTCCAGTTTTCCCAACACCATTTGTTGAAGAGACTGTCTTTTTCCCATTAGACACTCTTTCCTGCTTTGTTGAAAATTAGCTTACCATACAGTTGTGGGTTCATTTCTGGGTTTTCTACTCAGTTTCATTGATCTATGTGTCTATTTTTGTGCTGTACTATACTGTTTTGATGACTACAGCTTTGAAATATAACTTGAAGTCCAGAATTGTGATGGCTCCAGCTTGTTTTTTCTGTTTCAAGGTTGCTTTGGCTATTTCTGGTCTTTTATAGTTCCATATGAATTTTAGAATTGTTCTAGCTCTGTGAAAAATACTGTCAGTATTTTGATGGAGATTGCATTAAGTATGTAGAATGCTTGGGGTAGTATAGACATTTTAACAGTGTTTGTTCTTCCAATCCATGAGCATGGAATGCTTTTCCATTTCTTTGTGTCCTCCTCAATTTCTTTCTTAAGCGTTCTATAGTTTTCAGAGTACAGGTCTTTCACCTCTTTGGTTAGGTTTATTCTAGGTGTCTTACTGTTTTTGGTACAATTGTAAATGGGACGGACTCCTTAATTTCTCCTTCTGCTACTTCATTATTGGTGTATAGAAATGCAACATATTTCTGAATGTTGATTTTATATCCTGGAACTTTACTGAATTTGTATATAAGTTCCAGAAATTTTTTGGTGGAGTCTTTCAGATTTTCTATTCAAAGTATCATGTTAACTACAAATAGTGAAAGTTTTACTTCTTCCTTGACAATCTTTTTGTTGTCTGATTGTTGAGACTAGAACTTCAGTACCATGTTAAATAACACTGGTGAGAATGGATATCCCTGCCTTTTTCCCAACTGTAGAGGAAAAGCTCTCAGTTTTTCCGCAATTACCATGATATTAGCAGAGGGTTTACAAGACTTCTAATATTAACACTTCCTTTTGATCCATCTGGAACCATTTCAATTAGAAGTAAAATGTTGTAAATGGAAAAACAAATTATAAAAGGAAGACATTAAAGTTTTTTTTAGCAACCTGAAATGGATTTGGGTTATGTGAGTTTTTAGTTAAAGATTAATGCCAGTTTTTGAAGAATGCAATGTCATTGTTCTATTAAAACTATTGTGTTTTCGTGAAAATACAACTCTTAGTTGTTATTAATGGGCTTTTTTTTTTTTTTTTTTGAAACATGCCATTACCGGGGAAAGCAGCTGGCACTATGTGTTTTCAGAAATAAATACTGGGAAGAGTAAGATAGAAGAAGGGTAAATACATTCCAACATTACAAATATGCATACCCAACCCCTTTTCTAGTGAAAATACCAACAAAGATGTAAAAAGAGATAAAACATTTTCCCCATTCCATACAATAAATTTATTTGGAATCTCTGAAGTCATGGTGAACAAAAATGAACAGATAGATGGAGAAATAAATACAAAAATACCATTTGAAAAACCTATTTATCTAATCAGAAAGCAAAAATAAGTTGACACATTTTTAATTCTAAGAAGAAAACATGAAAGAATTTTCTGGCAACCAAGAAAGGTGAATAAAGATTTAAAATAATGTTCAAATTGGCCCTCACACCAGGCTAAGGTCTTGGCCTAACACTCTGGGATTCCTGTCACCCAAGAGGGTACATCAGACATAAGTATCCAGGAACACGAACACCTTGAATGTATCTACATTTCACACTTAATACCTATCTTTGCAGTAAAGAGGTATGTAACTTCACTATTGTAATTTGTGCCTTCCTTTATAAAGCATCAGACCAATCCCAGATCTCCTGGTACTTCTGTTTGGGGCAAAACTCTGTGTACCTTTCATGATTTATGGACTTTGATCACATATCCCTTCATCTTTCATCTTACATGAATTTTAATTTTTACTCATCTATTCTCTTCAGGGAAATGTTCCAAAGTTATAAAAAGCAAGGCAGAGGCCATCAATGCTTATGTCAGCTGAAACAGTACTATTCTTCTCAATGTATGTTTTAGTTTTTATAGTTCTTACATCCAGTTGCATCTATAAACTTTGAGGTGGGGCAGGGGAAATGGGAGAGTATGTCATGTGGAACCAGATAGATTTGCCATAAAATTCCAGCTTGGGCTCCCACTAGCATGCATTTAATGAATGTCCTTAATCAAGTTGCTTACTTTAGTCTGACAAACTTGCGCTAGAACTTTATTTAATACCTGGTGTGCCAGGGCGCCTGGATGGCTCAGTTGGTTAAGCATTTGCCTTAAGCTCAGGTCATGATCCTGGGGTCCTGGGATTGAGCCTCACCTTGGGCTCCCTGCTCAGTGGGAAGCCTGCTTCTCCCTCTCCCTCTGCCTGCTGCTCCTCTTGCTTGTGCTCTCTCATATAGATAAGAATGAATGAATGAATGAATATCCTTTTTTAAAAAATTCCTGGTGTGCCTAGGCTCTGATTCTAACTAGGGAATCATGATGACATTTTGGAAACCCAGGTATCAATGTCAGCTGGGATTCTTTGTCCAACAGTCCTTGAAATATCTGAGTTTTCCCTTTTCCTAAGTTGAAGAGTTACCCAAGTGAATGACAAGTATCTGCTATAACAGTATCAGCAACGCACCACCAGATTGCCCACAATGATGTACCTATTTCAGGTCTAGAGATTTGTGTGCAGGACATCTATTGGGGATTATGATCTCCTGATCCCTTATCACCTAAAAGCAAAGGAAGAGGGATTTGTAGACAAAGGGAGAAAACCAACTAAAAATGTTTGCCATAGAGACTCAACCAATCCCACGGGCATCAGGGTATAACCTTGACCAAGGCAGCACCCCTCAACTGAGTGTCGTTTCCAGAGAGACTCAACCCAAGATATATGGTGCCAGGAGTTGTCCAAGGAAGTAAACCCAGCTGCAAGTTATTGGCAGTCAATATTTTGGCAGCTGGGGGAAGGTCCTGAAATGGGGGTCTTGGCAGCACACCTCCATTACACTGAGTGAGGTTAAGACACTTTATGCAGAACCATTATTCTCCAACAGTATTGAGAATTTAAATTCAGCTTAGCACACCAATCTTCTCTTAGCCTCTCAGATGCTCTCAAAGAACTCTAATGATTTTTCCTTGAAATTTTGCATTATAGCATTCTCACATCTCCCAAAGATTTCCAGAGATGTTTATATGTATATAAATATTGATTGATGTCATGTAGCCTTTGTTTTCCAAAAGGCTTCTTAACTACTAATAAAACGGGTTAATTGAGAAACCTCTCAAAGATGAGGGAGATTTTTCAGCCTCACACAACCTACACCAATGATGTTTTTGCTGAGCAACCTATTACAATTATTATCACTGAACCACTGCTGCTAATCTTGAACCATCTTGAAGATATTTCTACAGTGGATATTTAGCTTACGAAATAGATGGGGTGCAGTCAGCAGGAGGAAGAAAAAGTAAGTCTCTCATTAGGATAATCAGGCAGTTAGGGGAGGACCTTGACATATGGATAATGTTTTTAGAAAGCTTCAGAGGCCCAGTTATATGGCAGTTGCAATTAGCATCTAACAAGGAATTAGATTTGTTTATCCATGCTTCAAGGGGAAGAAAGATTATAGAGGATATTTTCGAGACACCAAGTGTGATGGGAATTGATGAAATATGGAATGACACCCTAAAAAATAACTTTCTGGAATTGATACTCAGGTCCGTATAACCGGCCATGCTGAGAGAAGTGGGCTAATAGGTTTCAGGGTGATTTTCTATCCAAAAAAGCCTGGAGTAGCTTAAGCAATTAACAAGAGTTCTGAACTGTTTCAAAATTATAAGGAAAAATCATGATGTGCAATATATGCTCATGTGGGAACTCTTAAAAATCATCTCCATGATTGTCAAGTGATGAAGCCATGATCACAGTGCTGGCATCCACAGACTTCCTGACTCAGAGGTTTCTGTGAATCCAGTATTCTCATTAACTGAATTCCTTTCAGAGATCAAGAACTAGAAGAAAAATGCCTTTTAAGCATACTGGCAAGATAGGATGTCCTGATGAGAACCTATACTGATTCTTGACTTTATAATGGGGTTGACATTCTCCCACTGGATTTACAAGGAGAAGGGAATGATTCTCTTCCACCAGACAGGCAGTAAATGGGAAAGACAAAGCCCAGGCTAACCTAAATCCTGAAATAGCTGATTGAATACAATGAAACCCATTCTGGCCCTGGCTAAGATCCAACGATTTAATGTATCACATGGACTCTATCTGTGTTGGAGGTGGCTGACTACATTTCCAATGCCGGCTTATATAGATTTGATTATACTCAGGACAACACTGAAGATTTCCTGTTTACTGGAGACAACAGGAAGCTGCATACCCATTTTTGCTGAAGAACAACAGCTATAAACTAGGTGGAAAAGATAGGACTTAAATCTGAGTTACACAGATATGCAATTATTTTTTTCATCCTCATATTGAGAATAGCCCAAGGCACACTTTTTATTTCCCTTCTTCTGTCATTAACATTTTTTAAAAGAGAATGATACAGAGTTTGATTTTCTCTTCATGCTTTGGGTCTAAGCAACAAAAAAAGAAACACAGACATTGCTTGCACCCTGATTACAGCACAGTATGCCCTCCACCCTCAATTTCCCTATCTGCCTCCAACCAGGCTATGCCATGAGAGCTATAACTGGCCATGTACTGTGGCAAAAAGCCAACCATATTTTGTATTATGGTGGAGCAGGAATTGAGTTTGGAAGACAAACTTCCATGGGCATATTTCGGGAGACTTCAACCTATAAAATATGAAGAGGTATGTTATTATCTCAAGAGATGGCAGGGAGATGAATTTCCTTACAGAAAATTTGGAGAAAAATATTACCATCTAGTCCTTAATGATGTGGGTCACAGTGTATCAGATTCCTGTGTCAAGATACTATTTTCTACTTTTAATTCTCCAATATCTCAGATTTCATTTCATATCTAACATAGTAACACATATGCAGTAGTGTTGGTAGCCACATGGTGGTGATTTCTTTAAATATTTGAGATGGACTGTTGATATGATACCCATCAAAGGTACACTCTTCCTATTCTCTGTCTCTTTAATCTTGTTTGTGATCCAGGCAGCTGGAAATATTTTGGATTCCTGAAAATCTGAGGATAAGAGCAGCCAGTAAGCCATAGGAACACACCCAGGAAGAAGAGTATTATCTCCTGTGAAGAATTCAGGACTTCTCTGGGTGGAAGGTGGGGTACAGTACATTAAAATTTAATTCTGGCTTCTGTGCTTATAAATTGGTATATCTTCTGGAATGACATTTCTAGCTGCCCAATTCTGCGTTTGGTTAACCACCATGAAAGTAGACCCAGGATCTGAGAAAAGAAAAGCTATTTGTCTTCCTTTCCACAGGGACCACCAATTCTATAATGTTTTCTTTTCTTTTCTTCAGACCCTTTCGCTATCTCCACTTTTGTCTTAGTACAGCTTAGATTCTTTACTCCACTATGTACGATACTATCTTATAAATATTCAAGTCTTTTTCCCAATTATTCTCCTATTACAACTGGCTGATAAACCCATGGCCTGGATCAGTTCCCTGTTAGTTTTCTCCAGGATTACATCTAAAATCCTAAACAAAGCTCAGGACACTCACACAAATCTGCAGATTGGTACCAGTTTAAGTTCATGGTTTTGAAACTTAGATCACCTCTCGATGAAGTCCAGAAGTTCAGAAATTCAGGACTTTGCAATTCTGGGAAAAAAATCTTCTTGTACTATAAGCAATAAAATATAAGATTTTTAAAAAGACATTGAGGAAAAACCTCCAATAAAACTTTTCAATTGGATTAAATTACTCAGTGAAAAGGTAAGAACAAAGGATTATCCATTCCTCAGGGGCCTGACACCTCCATTTTAGCTCTCATTAAGTTGAAAGAGAAAAAGATATGCAGAGAAGAAAGCAAAGCTATAGAACGTATCTGGAGATCTTACTTTTGAAGGAATTCTAGAGGTAATAATTGGCATATGGAACAGACTTCAATCAAATAAAAATGAAACTTGATAAATTTTAACAGAGTTACACCAAAAGCTTAAACTAACTAAAACAAACAAACAAAAAAAAAAACTAAAATAGACCTTAAACATCCATCTTCCTATGAGCAGGTGCCAGGATGAGAAAGAAGTATATCTCCCAAGGAGGGCATATTTCATGACAGCACTTTAGATGTGAACAAGAGGAATAACAAAAAGAAAGCACCTCTCCAGAGATAGTGCTGGAGTCTAGAGAAAACAATGGGTAACGGAGCTCCTTTAGAGATCACACTGGCACCTGATTAAAGAACACCCCCCACCACCACCACAAGGTCAGAGCATCCTCACAATGTCTACTATCAAGATTTCAGGGTTGTTATAGACCAGTGACTACTGTGTATTTCACGTTAAACCCATTTCTGAATGGAAGTACTTGCGCTTAACCAAAACTCATGCCAACATCATAAATTGTGATTAAGGGGGTTGGATTTTTTTTAAAGATTTTATTTATTTATTCCTGAGAGATTGAGGGGTGGGGGAGGAGGAGCAGAGGGAGAGGGACAAGCAGACTCCAGGCTGAGCATGGAGCCCAACACAGAGCTTGATCCCAGAACCCTGAGATCATGACCTAAGCAGAAAGCAAGAGTCAGACATTTAAACAACTGAGTCCCCCAGGTATCCCAAGGGTTTGGAATTTTATTTAGTTCCCTGGGCTAAGAAGAGCTATACCTGGATCTAACTGACT
This sequence comes from Mustela nigripes, assembly GCF_022355385.1. Lineage (NCBI taxonomy): Eukaryota > Metazoa > Chordata > Mammalia > Carnivora > Mustelidae > Mustela > Mustela nigripes. The sequence continues at coordinate 38,472,652 of NC_081565.1, read as the reverse complement.
TTCAAATAGGGACTTTGCATCCCCAGAGATCCTGAACTTAGACTATGATGCCATGACTGCAAAAGACATGTAGGTTTTCTCAGCTAAGAAGGGGATGAGTATGCTCTGTGTTTGGGAAAAAATGTGAACTGAAGATCTGATGTCAAGAGAGCTCAACTATGGTAGACATTATAAGTGCTCACAATATCTGGTTTGCCTCTTTTTCCAGGAAATGAATGACAACACTTCCCAATGTTAATTTTCCTTAAAATTAGATGGGGCTCATTGACTAGTTCTGGCTGGCAATCTGCAAGTGGAAGGAACATGTCAATTCTGGGCAGAAAAGAAACAGGTATAAGCTTTCCATGTTCCTTCTTTTCATGCGGCAAAAAACAGAGAGGCCTCATGGTGAGGTCCCAGAATCAAAAGATTAGAGCAGTCAAAATCAGAGTCAGAGTATAGAAAAAAGTTAACCTGGGGAGTTACATGCATCAAACTGGGAAAGTATGAGAAATAAACTTTCACTGTGTTAGATGTGTTAGACATGGAGATGTTCCTAATCTGCAGAATAACCTAGCCTATTCAGACTAGATTTTAATGAAATCTTGCATTTAAATTTAAAATCTAAACTGCCATTCAACCCTATTTCCCTTCAGCATTTTGAAAATGTAATCCCATTATATTTTGGGATCTATTATTACCAATAAGAAGGGTGCTGATAATTTAAAATGTATTGTTATAAGTGATGTTTATTTTCATTCTGCTAGCTTTTATAATAATTGTATCTTTTAATATCATGACATTTTACCATGATTTCTCTGGGTGAGATCTGCTTTCATTTTTTCCGTGCTGGAGATTCAAAGTACTTCTTCAACTTGAGAATTCGTGCTTTTCTTCAACTTTAGAAAATTCTTAGCCGAGACTACTCAACACATTGCATACTACATATATATGGGCTATCATTGTGGTTGCCATAGCCCTTAACTAATATTTTAATGTTTTTCATCACTTTCTCTCCCAATGGTGCATTCTAAGTGATTTCTTCCGACTGTTATCCAGTTCATGAATTCCCTTTTCATCTGTGTCTGGTTTACTGTTCAGGCTTTGCATTTAGAATGTTTTTTTATAGAGAGACTTTTCATAGAGAGACTTTTTCAAGCTTTCTAATTCTTTTTATACATTTTTGGTTCCTACCTTACGACTTCTGTTCTTTATCACTTTGAATAGTTTAAATAAACTTACTACGAACTTTCTTTCAGGCTTCTGTTATTTCTAGTTCTAAGCATCAAAATTCTTCTACATATTGGGTCTGGGACTCTCTCCCACAATAGTTCATTCTGTGTTATTTGAACACTTGCACTATGAGCTTATCTTCATCCTGTCATTCTGTATTCTTTTGGGGGGAAGTCAAATATGCTCTGGACTATGCAAATGTCTGACATAGCAGTTTCTTGAACAATACTGCAAGTCCCAGGGGTATTTCACTGACTCTTAATTCCTTCACTCCTCATATGCATCTGACACAATTCTGATATTTCTATTTTTCACCCATGAACAAGCTAATGGAAGGTGAACTTTCCTTCTGCTTCTTAGAGGCAGTAAATGGAGAATTTCTGGTGTTCAATTCAGGGATGGGAAAGCCCTTGCTCATACTGGCACTAGGCAAGAAGCTTAGTAGTAGTTTTCTAGGCTTTTGAGACCTGGGGCTAACCATTTTTCCTTGTCTGTGCATCTAAAACACAAAAACCAAGCTGTTAAGATCTCACTGCATTTTTAATAACTCCATGGGGATGTTGGCAGAAGGGTCTGATCACAGCTCTGATAATGTGTATTTTCTTCATTTTTGTCTCATGGTGACTTCTCTTGCTTGGTTTTGAGCTTGGCTATGTTTCCAAATATTCTTTGGTGGGCGCCTGGGTAGCTCAGTGGGTTAAGCCACTGCCTTCGGCTCAGGTCATGATCTCAGAGTCCTGGGATCGAGTCCCGCATCGGGCTCTCTGCTCAGCAGGGAGCCTGCTTCCCTCTCTCTCTCTCTCTACCTGCCTCTCCATCTACTTGTGATCTCTCTCTGTCAAATAAATAAATAAAATCTTAAAAAAAAAAAACACACACAAATATTCTTTGGTATATTTTAGCCATCATTTGCTTGTGTGTAGAGCTGTTTGTATCTTATTTGACACATATCTTGTGAAATCTAAAATTTAATCTTCATGACATTTTAATTGATATTAAACTAGAAATATAAAACATAAAATAGATATCTATTATACCCAAGAATATGTCATATTTACCAGATACTTAGTACACATTTCTTACACACTCTCAATATCCCAATAAATCTCTGAGGTTTAATTTATGTAAAAACATGAACATCTGTCTTTTATTCTTGAGGCTTTTTTTAAACTACAGTTTCTACCTGTTTACTGGTGAAATATAAATACTTATATTGTCTTAGTAAACTCTTCATTATTAGATATAGATACTAACTCATTAGGAGGCCATTATGTTAGTCTAATGGGAAGAAGAGACATCTTGAAAAAGAGTAGTAACCATGGGAATGAAAAAAATCTCAGATTTAAGAGATTTTTAAAAATACAATTGACAAGACTTGATGGACAGATGTGAGGAGTGGAAAAGACAGAGGAGTGGAAACGATATTGAGGAATATATCTATGTTTGTACCTTGATAGAGATGGAGGTGCCATTGATTGAGAGGGAAAAGACCAATAAAGGAGAAAGGATGGGAAGTTAAGTTTTGTGGTAAACTTTTACTAAAAACTCTTTTTATCAAGTAATTTATTGCAGCTTCTTTGCAAGATATTAGATAGAAAGATATTAAGATAGAAAGAAAGATATTAAGATAACATTTTGAACACCCTATTGCTGTCTCTAGCTCATCATAACTATCACAGTCTTCAGTGCTAAAGAAAGAAAATTAAATTTATCTTTCTGTATTGAAAGCCTGCAGCGCAAAAGGCTCCAAAGAAATGAAATGTCCAGAGGCACCTGGATGGCTCAGTTGGTTAAGTGTCTGCCTTACGCTCAGGTCATGACCTGGGACTCCTGGGTTGGAGCCCCATGCTAGGTTCCCTGCTCAGCAGCCCTCTCCTTCTGCCTGCTCATTTGCTCTCTCAAATAAGTAAATAAATAATCTTTAAAAAAGAGAGAGAGAGAGAGAGAGAGAAAGGAAGAAAGAAAGAAAGAAAGAAAATGTCTAGTTCCTTGATGTTCTAAATAGATCTAGCAGTAGAAAAACATTTCTTTCTCAGTGGCACTCCAGCATCTTTACACTGGAGCCATCAGCACTGTCATTAGCATCTTTTTTTTTTTTTTTTAATTTATTTGACAGAGAGAAATCACAGGTAGGCAGAGAGGCAGGCAGAAAGAGAAGTGGGGGGAAGCAGGCTCCCTGCTGAGCAGAGAGCCTGATGCAGGGCTTGATCCCAGGACCCTGGGAGGCAGAGGCTTAACCGCTGAGCCACCCAGGTGCCCCTGTCATTAGCATCTTAATTTAGCATTGGGTGCTTCGCATGTGAAGTAGATGGAGTGCATTTTGAAAGTTTTTTTTGGTGGCCGGCCTGGCTGTGATAGAGTGTCAAGAGAAAGCCTGAGGCACTTCTTGTCCAACATTCTGCATGTCTCTAATGAGAGAAGAACAATTTCATCGCCAAATATGTGTGAGAGCCTAATAAGGCAGTTAGAGCTATTCAGAGCAAATAAGCCACCTAAGTGACAGCATGACTGAAGCGTAGACTACATTCTCCTCTGCCTTTGCCTGCAAACACAAATTCATATACAACCGCACTTAGTCAGTCTTCTTAAGGAGACCTTTATGGAATTTAAGATTTCAAACTTCAGAGCTGGCTTCTTTCCAGACTGGAGAGTATATAAAGTTGCATCAAAAATGAACCCACAGAAACACATTTTCATGACAGGAAAGAGAAAAGGCCATATTGCTGTATGTATTTGTATTTATTGCTTTATAGCCTCCCCCCCCAAAAAAGAAAAAAAAAATAGACCCATAGCTTCCTGGACCTCATAATCATCTCTGCTCTAATAGAAAGATAAGCCAGGGATAAGAAACAAAAGAAAAATTTCCCCAATTTGGCTTCCTTTATGAAACGTAAGAACTTTTGGAAAAGATAAGAATGTCTTAATTAATTAGTTAATTAACTCTACAAACATACATTGCTATCCTGCTACTAATGAGGCTCTTGTGTCCCTGGATGAACAAACTGAGGACCATCTCTACGGTCAAGCTTAGGGATGTATGGCTAACCATTAACCAGCTTGCAAAACAGTAATTTTGGTGCAGTCAGGTTCTTTTTTTTTTTTTTTTCCACATTGTTTCTTATTTTCCATTATTCTTCTGTCCTTTCAGTCATACCTTCAAAGTCTCCTCTCAGAAATCCCTGGCAATGCTTGAGGTGCCTGGGTGGCTCAGTGGGTTAAAGCCTCTGCCTTCGGCTCAGGTCATGATCCCAGAGTCCTGGGATTGAGCCTCTCATCGGGCTCTCTGCTCAGCAGGGAGCCTTTTTCCTCCTCTCTCTTTCTCTCTCTCTCTCTCTCTCTCTCTGCCTACTTGTGATCTCTGTCTGTCAAATAAATAAATAAAATCTTTAAAAAAAAAAAAAAAAGGAATCCCTGACAATGCTCAATGACCTGCTTAAATGGTCTATTTAAAACAACTAAAATAGGACAAGAGAAGAATGTCCCTTATGTAAGAATAGTATAAATTTAAATTAAAAGGCTACAACATTACACACACTGAAATCTCAAGCAAAAGAAGAATGGCTGATATCAATATATTTTTTATTTTAAAGATTTATTTATTTGAGAGAGGCAGAGAGAGAGAGAGAGAATGGGGGTTGGGAAGAAGGGTAGAAGAAGAGAAAGAATCTCAAGCAGACTCCTGGCTGAGCCGGGAGTCCACTGAGCCAGGAGCCCAAGGAGTCCAACACGGGGCTCCATCTCACGACCTAAGAAAGCCTGACCTGAGCCAAAACCAAGGATCCGATGTTTAACTTACTGAGCCACCCAAGCACCCCAATATCAGTATTTTTACTAAAATGTTTTAAAAGTCCCCATTTGTTTCTTTCCAATCCATTTCACAGACAGCTGAGAGGGTCGATGTAGTAAAATGTAATTCTAATCATGTCATCTCCCCATGAAAATCTTTCAACAGTTTTTTAATGATCTTAAGATAAAAATCAAATCCTTAAAATAGCCTTCTAAGCTTTGTATGGCCATCTAGTGCCCCTCCCCGTTTAGCTCAGTAAGTATCAACCAGCTTGGCTTTCTTTTAGTTATTAAAAAGCAGATCTTGGGGCGCCTGGGTGGCTCAGTGGGTTAAAGCCTCTGCTGTCGGCTCAGGTCATGATCCCAGGGTTCTGGGATCGAGCCCCACATCAGGCTCTCTGCTCAGCAGGGAGCCTGCTTCCTCCTCTCTCACTCTCCGCCAGCCTCTCTGCCTACTTGTGATCTCGCTCTCTGTCAAATAAATAAATAAAATCTTTAAAAAATAAAAATAAAAAATAAAAAAAAAATAAAAAGCAGATCTTTCCCCCACCAGAGATTCTAAGTTTCCTTTGCCTACAATGGTTCACCATCCCTCTACAGTCCTCTCTCAAGCCTCCCCTCTGCACGTGCTTGCATGCGTGTGTGCACACACACACACACACACACACTTTCACAACATCTGCTCTACTTAAAGTGTCAGTTCCTTGGAGAAAGTAAATCTCCCTTCTCCTCCATTATTCTCTCTCATACTGCCACATCTCCCCTCACCCCATAGGAGTTTTCACATACAGTTATTATATTTATTTAGGCAACTGCCTTTTAATTTCTCTCCCCCTCTGTCCTGTAACCTCTATGGGGGTAGGACCACATTTGTTTTGTTCAGTATTGTTTTGTTCCATATTACATGCGGCATGGTACATAGTAGATACTCTGTAAGCATTTATTGTATGAATAAATGAACAGCTAGTGTATTAAGATAAATAAAAATGAGAACATAAACATGTTCATCATAAAACGTTAATTTTTGAAATTAGATGCAAATTAGTTCTGAGTTGCTCTGCAAATAAAACGAAGAGATTGGCGCGCCTGGGTGGCTCAGTGGGTTAAGCCTCTGCCTTCAGCTCAGCTCATGATCTCAGGGTCCTGGGATGGAGCCCCACATCAGGCTCTCTACTCAGCAGGAAGCCTACTTCCCCCTCTCTCTGCCTGCCTTTCTGCCTACTTGCAATCTCTCTCTGTCAAATAAATAAATAAGATCTTAAAAAAAAAAGTTTAAAAAAAAAACAAAGAGACGGATCAATTGGGATCAACTATATTAGATGAATCAAACCATTCTTCATAGCAACAGAAACTTTCCTATCAAAAAATGTACAAAACTCTCTCAAAAAGATAACATCTCTTCATCGTACTGAGCACATTTTACAATTATATATGTGTACGAATGTTGACAGGTGTATCCTACCTTAGACCACAAACTTCTCAAAGGCACCGATTTTGTTTGTTTTGTTCACCATAATATTCCAGCCCCTAACACAGTGCTTGAAATGTCAGTGAGAGCAGCTAGTGAGTCCTCTTCCATGAACCCATGTCTTCTTTCATTCAACCAACATTTGCAAAGCAGTAATTATCCATGCAGCACTGTCCAAGATACTACAAAAATACCATGAGTAAATCATGGAAAGAGTATACCTAATAATTTTTTTGCAATGGCAATCACAAATTCCATATGGCAGCTTTTGTGTTTGGCTGCTTTTGCTGCTGCTGTTGGCATTAAAGTATGAGGGAACATGGGGAAGCCATGCAACAAGAAACATAGTTTCCCACAGACTTCACTTTTTAAAGGTTTGCCTTGCTTCAGGAATAAAATTTGGAGTAACCACAGGCGGTGGGAAAGTACAGGCCCCTTAGTACCACTTCTCTCCACTGAGCTTATGGCAGAAGCTGGAGGAAATAACACTCAAGTCTGTATGTGCTGATGATGGCAGGTAATGCTGGTTCCTCTGTGCTCACTCTTCTACAGTGTTCTGCAGAATGAGGCTGGTTCGCCAAATTTTCTTTTCTTTATAGCAGAAGACAGTAGAGTCTTTTCTTTCCTCTTTCAAGTCAATGTGGTGCTTTTAGGATCCTAATTCCATTTAGCTATTACCATTTTAAGTCCTTTACAGTTATTCACGCTACAGAAATACACAGAAGGGTAAGGAGGGCACCGAAAACAAACTCATGGTACTTGGGCTACAGTTCCTCGATGTGTTGTGGCCTACACTTAGGCCACTCTACTCTAAGTTCCCTGAAGTAGGATACACCAATCATCTCAAGAAATGAGTGATCTGATTCCCTCTCCTTCAAGGGCATGTTTTGTGACACAAAGATGAGAAAAGGCAGTTGATGATAACTCCCTCATGTTTCATGTGGATAATCTGCATGTGGAAGGATCTCCAGCAGACTGGTCCCATTGCATCAATTCCTCTGCATCTCATGAAGTCTGCTCATGAACATCAGTGAGCCTACTGAAGTTCTAGAGAGAAGATCACTCCACTTGTACATTAAGTTGAGCAACAGGTAAACTCAGTCTTGATCACAAAGCAAAACTGGATGGCTGTTTTCTGCTCAACAGACACATCCTATTAGAGCTGTAGTTCTTCTGAAGTCACTTAATCACTCTGGATATCATTTTCCTTTACCTCAAATGGGGACAAAAATGTCTATTTTGTCGATTCCACAGAGTTTTCTAAAGTTAAAGTGATGCAAGGTATGTGAAAATGTTCCCTGACATTTCCGGGGTCAGAAGAAAATGTGGTTCATCTCCTCAACTTTGATGAGCAAAAACACTCAATCTTTTTCCAGGCACATTTTTCCATGTTCTTCAGCTCTGTTTTCCATGGGATGTGTGTGAAGTCTTTGAGTTGAGCATGAAAGACTTGTACTTTCTACTCTCATCAATGTTTATCAGCAGAAATATATTTTAACTGCACAGCATACTCCTCTTTTGCCTGAAAACATGTATACTTAAATCTCTCTGGATGAAGATATTAAAAAAATTTCTCTGTGATTTTTAAATTGGTTCAAGTTAATTTTAGTTCCAATTAGTATCACAATGTAAAATCTATTTGGACATTTAAAAAATATATAGAATAAGGAAGGCAAGCTTCCTCTATTTATTTATTTGTTTGTTTGTTTGTTTCTGCAAAGTAGGAAAGAATATCAAATCAGAAAAACCAAAATAATTTTGAAAACAAAACATAAAACTGCAAATCCTTCTTTCAGTGAAACAGTCCAAATGAGAAAGTCAAATTGCTATTACTCTCACTTAAAAAGCTCAGCAATATGTAAAAATGAATGAATTGCAAAACTTGTTCTTGTATCATTTATCTCAGATTTCCCTTTTCAGGAACATTTTTGACAGCAGAAATATTGTCACTGATAACTTCCTTTTAAAGGGCCCCAAATGGAGTCACTTGTGCTACGCCCCATGTTAGCAAGCCCTAACTGCAATTTCAACCTCTCCCAGGAATATAATCTTAAACCAGTCCATCTGGAATTTCCTGGTCAGTACTGGTGAGATCATCTGCCTATAGACCACTTGTGGCCCCCAAAGAAAAATGAGGCAAGAGGCTCTTTCCTTGTCCCAGCCCACTTCAGCCCACTTTGGTCAGCTCTTTGGAGCTCCTCTCTTATCTGCTAAAATGAGATGCTGCCTGATTCATGAATCACTGAATACATCCAATAAGATCGTTAAAGTTTACTTGGTTGAATTTTTGTTTTTAACAGCTTCATCTCATGTTCTAGAAAAACAGAGTAGAAAATTCCCCATCCTAGTGTGCTGGGTGAAGAACTGCATAAATTATTTAAACAAACCACAGCACCTAGGCTTGCTCTGAGTTTTGAATGATTCTCTTTGATATGAGTTACTTCCCTATAGTGGGCACTCAGCTCTAATCTTCACTGCCCTTTATTTCTCAAACTTTTCTACCTTACAGTCTGTTATATGTCATAGAATTATCAAAGCCCTAGTTGATTTCTTGACTGTGAGACTGGGGAGGCTTATATCAAACCTGTTTTTAGTGACTTTACCTAACCAAGAAAGTTAGTGCCATTCATTCGCTGAATCAATCATTCAAAAACATTTATTGATCCCTTTGTGTACCAGAATACCACTAATTAAGTGAGATAAAGAGGTTAAAGTCCACATTCTTGCATGCAAGGATGTCACTACTCAGTTGGTACCGACAATTAAGGAGACAATTGTTATATAGACATACAAAACAATCAGAGAAAGAGAGAGAGAGACAAAACAGATTTCTACAGAAGCACAGATAAAAGATTTCTAATCCAGATATGCCTTGATTAGAGGCTGTTGGCCTGCAGAAGCTGTAAGTAGGCGAACTAGAAGAAAGGCATCTTATATGATTGGTTTACTTCAATAATAATTATATTTTGTGGTATGTCTGTTTAAAAATAGTTTCCAAAACCTTTTTGGTAACTTACATGCTAAATTAAGTAATACATATTCATTAAATAGCTAGATCATTTCTAAATAAGAGTAACCACTGAAACATTAATTACTAAGCATAAATTTAAGTTTATATACCTAAACTTATTATTTTACATGGTACAGAAAGGCTAGATATTTGAGTCTATTAATAACCATGTTCTTTTTTTGCCACAATAAGAAGGAAACAAATCCCTATAAAAACCCCAAATGAAATGGTATATTCATAAGCTTTGCCAATCTGCTACAAAATGCTGGCATATGACACATAGTTCATAATTATCTAGTTCTTAGCTTTGTCTATAAAACAAAAGTTATTAATAGCTAAAACATAATCAATGTAGGTAAACGAAACTATGAGAACAAAGGTTAATAACTTTGTGTGCAAAGCATGCAAGGTACATAGGATGTGTTATTGTAAAGTAAAAGGAGTAATTTGGGGGTGCCTGGGTGGCTCAGTCAGTTAAGTGTCTGCCTTCAGCTCAGATCATGATTTCAGGGTCTAGGATAGAGCCCCATGTTGAGCTCCCTGCTCAGGGAAGAGTCGCTTCTCCTTCTCCCTCTGTCGCCCTACCCACTGGTCTGCTCTCACTCTCTCTCTCAAATAAATAAATAAAATCTTTAAAAAAAAAAAAAAAGGGAAAAAGAAGAAGAATTTTATCATGAAGTAAGTCAACGGGTTGTTCCAGAATGATAAAGAAAAAGGACAAAGCTAGAATGGATATAGAAAGTTTATAGAAACTTTACAGAAAATGAATTCAATTTCTGACAGTCAAAGCTAAGATTAGATTTTTTTTTTAATGAGGTTCAGTATCAATAGTATACTGATGCAAAACTAGTGTTTGCTTCTCTCAGTTAAAATGACAACAATTTCCTGAATTATTGCTTTACTCTTTTTTCTTTTTTTTAAGATTTTATTTATTTATTTATAAATAAAGAGAGGGAGCAAGCAAAAGCACGAGCAGGGTGGGGGAAGAGGGAGAAGCGGACGCCCCACTGAGCAGGGAGTCCAATGCGGGTCTCGATCCCAGGACCTTGGCATCATGACCTGAGCTTAACATCCAGATGCTTAATGACAAGCCACCCAGGCATTATATGAATTATTGTTTTGTTCTTAAAAAGAGGTTATAAATTATTCTCTTTACCATTTTTTTTAAAGTAGTTTTCATACTCAACATGGAGCTCAAACTCACCACCCTGAGATCAAGAGTTACATGCTCTAACCAACTGAGCTAGCCAGGAACTCCTTTTTGCCTTTTGAATAATCCAACTAAAAAACAAAATTCAATAGAGTAAATTTGAAGATCTAACTGACCTTATTAAACAATTCATGAATTGAGCATCAACCCATTTAGCAAGTAGAGGGGAATCCCGAGGAATAGTAAAAAATGAAAAGTCTTTATAGGAAGAAGGGTGTGGTAAGAAAGTTTTTAGCAAGGAAGGGCTGTTCCTGGCAAGATCATCTTCCTTTGTAGGAAAAGGGGGTGAGAGAGTCCCATTAGGTGAATTACCTCATCTTCCTTTGGGGGATCGAGAAGTCCCATGTGACAGAGTACCTTATTGGTACTTATCAGAAAATTCCTGATTGACAGTTAAGGACATTATTTCTAGGGGAGGTAGAAACTATAATTGGGTTAGGCATTAAGTTCTAATTTGGTGACTTGGCCTGGCCCAAGAGACACCTTTTGGGCCTATCATTTCTCTACAACACTAAGGAAATAAAGACTATGTGTTTTATCAGAATAATTTCCTGTGCTTTAATGTTGAGTTTACCATGTCCTTAATAATTTAAAAGAACCGAGTTTTCCCACTTTTAAAAGAGCTTAAGGATTTTTTAAAATTTTGTTATCTCCTATATTTACTTTTGACATCTTTTATTGTCACTTCAGTTAAATGGCAACCAAGCACTGTTTCTCAATGATCCATGATGAGATTTAACCAGCTCTTCAAACCTCCTGACAACATATAATATTTTGCCTTCCCCAAATCTAATCATAAATATCTTTTTACACCTAAAACTGTATGTGTTATTTTCCAGAGGTTCCTTAGAAAATCACTAAGGATCCTTCACCTCCTAAAAAGAAACATACAAAAAATAATAAGGGGTTTTTTTGTATGTTGAATTGCATGGGAATTGTTGTAAAATAAAAAAAGATACTTAACCTTCCCTTGGTTATATCTGTATGGGTAAATGATAATATAATAATTTTAGATTATATGAAATTTCTAAAAATGTGTCAATGCCCTTGATTAATGTCTGTATGTCCTGGCACTATGCCTGATACCAAATGAAGGATATAAAGGCCACTTTATAGATGGACCACTTTGGTAAGAATATTACTCTGTGTTAAAACAATCAACATCCAGAAGATTCGGAAAAAGCTCTTTACTTCCCCTTCAACTGCCTAAATTTACGCTGGAAAGGAGATTCTGCACCAGAAAACAGTTATTAAAACAGATGACTCTCTACTTAAGAAATGTATTTGCATAACAAGGCAACCTTTGTTTTCCAAACATCTCCTCTCACCCTTCTGCTGATGGTTTTCCTCCACTTCATATCTCCAGACCTCCACCCCTCCAGACCTCCACCCCTCATGTTGCCAAACTGTCTTCAGAATTTAATATCTACATGGCTTCCCCATATGTACAAAACTAAATTTGATTTTCTTCTGTTTATATCTCTCACGTCAATTTGATTTTTAGTCCAGATAGAAAGACCTTGAAGGGTAGATTAAATTTCTTCCTTCCCAGCAAGGGTTCAGAATAAATACCCCAAAATGTGCTACTTTCCCATGTGGACTATTTAAGAGAACCTGTAGTCTTAAGAGAGGATTTTGTCCCTCCCTTAACCACCAGGAAGAATCTAAATTGGGATCTTTCCCAGAATTAGAGTTGTTACCACAGATAAATTTTGTTTAAGTGATCCATCTATATGGCAGAGCAAACATCTAGTTACCAATCATCTGTTCTTCTTATTGCCCTTGAAGTGCCCCTTCTCTTTTGAAGCCTCTATTCCCTTCCTTAGCTCAGGATGCCACGTATATCTCATTTTACCTTTCTTTGAAATTCTCATGTATGAGGATCCCATTTGTACAAAACTAAAACTGATTTTCTCCTGTTAATCAGTCTCATGTCAGTTTAATTCTAAGACCAGCCAGAAGAAGCTGATGGGTTCATGAGATTGCTAATCCAAGATCAAGAAGAATAATAAATAATTCCACAGGACTGTACGAATTTATGAAGGGCGATTATGGGTTTTATTTGGAATATTACTGATGCTTTACTGTTCTATTTCCTAGATATAAGGAATCCTTTTCTCTTTTTCCTTAAGCCATTTTTAACTCATAAAAATATTTAGATTACACTTTTGTAAACAGAAATGAAACACTCATCGTTTTCTCCCTACCTAATCCTCCTCAGAATTCAGAAGATTTTGTGTATTCTCCTTTTCATGGCAACATAATTATTTGCATATGTTTGATAAAAATCTGTCTTCCTTATAACAGAACATAATTAAAAATATTGATTATATAACCAAGACTTTGATTATAATGTCATAATTTTTTTAAAGATTTTATTTATTTGACAGACAGAGGTCACAAATAGGCAGAGAAGCAGGCAAAGAGAGAGGCGGAAGCAGGCTCCCTGCTGGGCAGAGAGCCCGATGGAGGGCTCAATCCCAGGACCGTGGGATCATGACCTGAGCCAAAGGCAGAGGCTTTAACCAACTTAGCCACCCAGGTTGCCGGATGATAATGTCATAATTGAGAATGATGTGCATAGAATTAAATATGAACAGACAGTTTTAAGGAACGAAGAGCTGCTTTAAGGAGCCAATGTTTACAAAGCCCTCTTGGGAAAACCAACCTGATGCCTGGTTTATACATTTCCCACCTTACAGGTAAGTAAAGAAAGACTTCCTGGAAGGTGCAGAAGATAGGATATGTTAGGGGGCTCAAAAAGGGAGGAAGTCATCCAAACCTGTAAGTACTGCAAGCAAAATCTGGTAATAAGTTCTCGGCTCAGCTTCCTAGCTTCAAGAGGTTTTTAAAAGTCCAATCTACAAACCTTATAGAAACTTCCAACAGAGGAGTCAAGATGGCGGAGAAGTAGCAGGCTGAGACTACTTCAGCTAGCAGGAGATCAGCTAGATAGCTTATCTAAAGATTGCAAACACCTACAAATCCAACCACAGATCGAAGAGAAGAACAGAAATTCTAGAAACAGAAAATTGACCACTTTCTTAAAGGTAGGATTGGAGGAGAAATGAATCCAAACTGACGGGAAGATAGACACCGAGGGAAGGGGCTGGCTCCTGGCAAGCAGCGGAGCAACGGAGCACAAAATCAGGACTTTTAAAAGTCTGTTCTGCTGAGGGACATCGCTCCAGAGGCTAAACCGGGGTGAAGCCCACGCAGGGTCAGCGTGGCCTCAGGTTCCCGTAGGGTCACAGAAGGATCGGAGGTGTCTGAGTGTCGCAGAGCTTACAGGTATTAGAATGGGGAAGCCGGCTACAGAGACAGAGCCGAGGAGTGAGCTCCAAGCTCGGTGTTACCTTGAACCGGTCCCAGGCTCGGTGAGCGTGGAGCTTGGCCGGAGGCCAGGGAGACGGGAGAAATTGGGCACTCCTCTCTGAGGATGCACTGAGGAGTGGGGCCCCGGGCTCTCAGCTCCTCTGGGCGGAGACCGGGAGGCCGCCATTTTCATTCTCATTCCCTAGAACTCTACAGAAAGTGCTCAGGGAACAAAAGATACCGAAAGCAAACCCGAGCGGATTACTCGGGCCGGCCCCTGGTAAGGGCGGTGCAATTCTGCCTGGGGCAAAGACACTTGAGAATCACTACAACAGGTCCCTCCCCCAGAAGATCAACAAGAAATCCAGCCAGGACCAAGTTCACCTACCAAAGAGTGTGGTTTCAATACCAAGGAGAGCAGCGGAATTCCAGAGGAGGAGAAAGCAAAGCACGGAACTCATGGCTTTCTCCCCATGATTCTTTAGTCTTACAGTTCATTTAATTTTTTTTTCTTTTTCAATTTTTTTTTCTTCTTCTGCTAATTTTTTTTAACTTTTACCCTTTTCTTTTACCCTTTTTCTTTTCATTTTTTAACTAGTTTATCTAATATATATTTTTTTCTTTTTTATACTTTTTCTTTATTCATTTTCTTTTTTTAATTTTCTTTTCTTTTTTCTTTCTGAACCTCGTTTTTATCCCCTTTCTCACCCCTCACGATTTGGGACCTCTTCTGATTTGGTTAAAGCATATTTTCCTGGGGTTGTTACCACCCCTTTAGTATTTTACTTGCTCCTTCATATACTCTTATCTAGACAAAATGACAAGGCAGAAAAATTGACCACAAAAAAAAAAAAAAAAAAAACAAGAGGCAGTACCAAAGGCTAGGGACCTAATCAATACAGACATTGGTAATATGTCAGATCCAGAGTTCAGAATGATGATCCTCAAGGTTCTAGAAAGGCTCAAAAAAGGCATGGAAGATATTAAAGAAACCCTTTTGGGAGATATAAAAGCCCTTTCTGGAGAAATTAAAGAACTAAATTCTAACCAAGTTGAAATTTAAAAAGCTATTAATGAGGTGCAATCAAAAATGGAGGCTATGACTCCTAGGATAAATGAGGCAGAAGAAAGAATTAGTGATATAGAAGACCAAATGACAGAGAAGAAAGAAGCTGAGCAAAAGAGGGACAAACAGCTACTGGACCACGAGGGGAGAATTTGAGAGATAAGTGACACCATAAGACAAAACAACATTAGAATAATTGGGATTCCAGAAGAAGAAGAAAGAGAGAGGGGAGCAGAAGGTATACTGGAGAGAATTATTGGGGAGAATTTTCCCAATATGGCAAAGGGAACAAGCATCAAAATCCAGGAGGTGCAGAGAACCCCTCTCAAAATCAATAAGAATAGGTCCACACCCCATCACCTAATAGTAAAATTTACAAGTCTTAATGACAAAGAGAAAATCCTGAAAGCAGCACAGGAAAAGAAGTCTGTAACATGCAATGGTAAAAATATTAGATAGGCAGCAGACTTATCCACAGAGACCTGGCAGGCCAGAAAGAGCTGGCATGATATATGCAGAGCACTAAATGAGAAAAACATGCAGCCATGAACACTATATCCAGCTAGGCTATCATTAAAAATAGAAGGAGAGATTAAAAGCTTCCAGGATAAACAAAAACTGAAAGAATTTGCAAACACCAAACCAGCTCTACAGGAAATATTGAAAGGGGTCCTCTAAGCAAAGAGAGAGCCTAAAAGTAGTAGATCAGAAAGGAACAGAGACAATATACAATAACAGTCAACTTACAGGCAATACAATGGCACTAAATTCGTATCTCTCAATACTTACCCTGAATGTGAATGGGCTAAATGCCCCAATCAAAAGACACAGGGTATCAGAACGGATAAAAAAAAACAAAACCCATCTATATGTTGCCTAAAAGAAACTCATTATAAACCCAAACACACCTCTAGATTTAAAGTGAGGGGGTGGAAAACAATTTACCATGCTAATGGGCATCAGAAGAAAGCAGGAGTGGCAAACCTTATATCAGATCATTTAGATTTTAAGCCAAAGACTATAATAAGAGATGAGGAAGGACACTATATCATACTCAAAGGATCTAACAAGAAGATCTAACAATTTTAAATATCTATGCCCCCAATGTGGGAGCAGCCAACTATATAAACCAATCAATAACAAAATCAAAGAAACACATCAACAATAATACAATAATAGTAGGGGACTTTAACACTCCCCTCACTGAAATGGACAGATCATCCAAGCAAAAGATCAGCAAGGAAATAAAGGCCTTAAATGACACACTGGACCAGATGGACATCACAGATATATTCAGAACATTTCATCCCAAAGCAACAGAATACACATTCTTCTCTAGTGCACATGGAACATTCTCCAGAATAGATCACATCCTCGGTCCTAAATCAGGTCTCAACTGATATAAAAAGATTGAGATCATTCCCTCCATATTTTCAGACCACAATGCTCTGAAGCTAGAACTCAATCACAAGAGGAAACTTGGAAAGAACCCAAATACATGGAGATTAAACAGCATCCTTCTAAAGAATGAATGGGTCAACCAGGAAATTAAAGAAGAATTGAAAAAATTCATGGAAACAAATGATAATGAAAACACAATGGTTCAAAATCTGTGGGACACAACAAAGGCAGTCCTGGGGGAAATATATAGTGGTACAAGCCTTTCTCAAGAAACAAGAACGGTTCAGGTACACAACCTAACACTACACCTAAAGGAGCTGGAGAAAGAACAAGAAAGAAACCCTAAACTCAGCAGGAGAAGAGAAATCATAAAGATCAGAGCAGAAATCAATGAAATAGAAACCAAAAAAATAATAGAACAAATCAACGAAACTAGGAGCTAGTTCTTTGAAAGAATTAATAAGATGGACAAACCCCTAGCCAGACTTATCAAAAAGAAAAGAGAAATAACCTGAATAAATAAAATCATGAATGAAAGACGAGAGATCACAACCAACACCAAAGAAATACAAACAATTATAAGAACATACTATGAGCAACTCTATGCCAACAAATTCGACAATCTGGAAGAAATGGATGCATTCCTAGAGACATATAAACTACCACAACTGAACCAGGAAGAAATAGAAAGCCTGAACAGACCCGTAACCAGTAAGGAGATTGAAACAGTCATCAAAAATCTCCAAACAAACAAAAGCCCAGGGCCAGACGGCTTCCCAAGGGAATTCTACCAAACATTTAAAGAAGAACTAATTCTGATTCTCCTGAAACTGTTCCAAAAAATAGAAATGGAAGGAAAACTTCCAAACTCATTTTATGAGGCCAGCATCACCTTGATCCCAAAACCAGACAAGGATCCCATCAAAAAAGAGAACTACAGACCAATATCCTTGATGAACACAGATGCGAAAATTCTCACCAAAATACTAGTCAATAGGATTCAACAGTACATTAAAAGGATTATTCACCACGACCAAGTGGGATTTATTCCAGGGCGACAAGGTTGGTTCAACATCCACAAATCAATCAATATGATACAACACATCAATAAAAGAAAGAACAAGAACCATATGATACTCTCAATAGATGCTGAAAAAGCATTTGACAAAGTACAGCATCCCTTCCTGATCAAAACTCTTCAAAGTGTAGGGATAGAGGGCACATACCTCAATATCATCAAAGCCATCTATGAAAAACCCACCGCAAATATCATTCTCAATGGAGAAAAACTGAAAGCTTTTCCGCTAAGGTCAGGAACACGGCAGGGATATCCATTATCACCACTGCTATTCAACATAGTACTAGAGGTCCTAGCCTCAGCAATCAGACAACAAAAGGAAATTAAAAGCATCCAAATCGGCAAAGAAGAAGTCAAATTATCACTCTTCGCAGATGATATGATACTATATGTGGAAAACCCAAAAGACTCTACTCCAAAACTGCTAGAACTTATACAGGAATTCAGTAAAGTGTCAGGATATAAAATCAATGCACAGAAATCAGTTGCATTTCTCTACACCAACAACAAGACAGAAGAAAGCAAAATTAAGAAGTCAATCCCATTTACAATTGCACCCCAAATCATAAGATACCTAGGAATAAACCTAACCAAAGAGGCACAGAATCTATACTCAGAAAACTATAAAGTACTCATGAAAGAAATTGAGGAAGACACAAAGAAATGGAAAAATGTTCCATGCTCCTGGATAGGAAGAATAAATATTTGAAAATGTCTATGCTACCTAAAGCAATCTACACATTTAATGCAATTCCTATCAAAGTACCATCCATCTTTTTCAAAGAAATGGATCAAATAATTCTAAAATTTATATGGAACCAGAAAAGACCTCGAATAGCCAAAGGGATATTGAAAAAGAAAGCCAACGTTGGTGGCATCACAATTCCGGACTTCAAGCTCTATTACAAAGCTGTCATCATCAAGACAGCATGGTACTGGCACAAAAACAGACACATAGATCAATGGAACAGAATAGAGAGCCCAGAAATAGACCCTCAACTCTACAGTCAACTAATCTTCGACAAAGCAGGAAAGAATGTCCAATGGAAAAAAGACAGCCTCTTCAATAAATGGTGCTGGGAAAATTGGACAGCCACATGCAGAAAAATGAAATTGGACCATTTCCTTACACCACACACAAAAATAGACTCAAAATGGATGAAGGACCTCAATGTGTGAAAGGAATCCATCAAAATCCTTGAGGAGAACACAGGCAGCAACCTCTTCGACCTCTGCCACAGCAACATCTTCCTAGGAACAACGCCAAAGGCAAGGGAAGCAAGGGCAAAAATGAACTATTGGGATTTCATCAAGATCAAAAGCTTTTGCACAGCAAAGGAAACAGTTAACAAAATCAAAAGACAACTGACAGAATGGGAGAAGATATTTGCAAACGACATATCAGGTAAAGGACTAGTGTCCAGAATCTATAAAGAACTTAGCAAACTCAACACCCAAAGAACAAATAATCCAATCAAGAAATGGGCAGAGGACATGAACAAACATTTCTGCAAAGAAGACATCCAGATGGCCAAGAGACACATGAAAAAGTGCTCCATATCACTCGGCATCAGGGAAATACAAATCAAAACCACAATGAGATATCACCTCACACCAGTCAGAATGGCTAAAATCAACAAGTCAGGAAATGACAGATGCTGGCGAGGATGCGGAGAAAGGGGAACCCTCCTACACTGTTGGTGGGAATGCAAGCTGGTGCAACCACTCTGGAAAACAGCATGGAGGTTCCTCAAAATGTTGAAAATAGAACTGCCCTATGACCCAGCAATTGCACTACTGGGTATTTACCCTAAAGATACAAACGTAGTGATCCGGGTGCCTGGGTGGCTCAATGGGTTGGAGCCTCTGCCTTCAGCTCAGGTCATGATCTTGGGGTCCTGGGATGGAGTCCCATGTCAGGCTCTCTGCTCTGCAGGGAGCCTGCTTCCTCCGCCTCTCTCTCTTTGTCTGCCTCTCTTCCTACTTGTGATCTCTGTCTGTCAAATAAATAAATAAAATCTTAAAAAAAAAAAAAGATACAAACATAGTGATCTGAAGGGGCACGTGCACCCAAATGTTTATAGCAGCAATGTCCACAATAGCCAAACTATGGAAAGAACCTAGATGTCCATCAACAGATGAATGGATAAAGAACATGTGGTATATATACACAATGGAATATTATGCAGCCATCAAAAGAAATGAAATCTTGCCATTTGTGACGACGTAGATGGAACTAGAGGGTATCATGCTTAGCGAAATAAGTCAATCAGAGAAAGACAACTATCATATGATCTCCCTAATATGAGGAAGTAAAGATGCAACATGGGGGATTAACGGGGTAGGAGAAGAATAAATGAAACAAGATGGGATTGGAAGGGAGACAAACCATAAGTGACTCTCAATCTCACAAAACAAACTGAGGGTTGCTGGGGGGAGGGAAAAACTGGTTTCTGACTTGGGAGTCATTGAGAATTAAAATCCGACGGCCCAGATCCCTGCTCTATTATATTTGTCTTCTAGCTGGCCTTTCCCCTGCGCTCTTAAGAATCCCCATGAGTTGAAGCCAGATGACTTGATACAGACTCTAAAGCAGCTCATCACTCGGCAGATCCTGTGTCAGCCTTCATGCCTCAAGGCGCAGCTATATGGGCCACTGAGAAAGTTCATTAGAAATGCTGCATCTTTGATGCTCTTCTAGAAAATAACTAAGGCTGTGGTGAATCCCACCAGAACCTCTCTGATGTCTATACCATCACCAAAATGTTCCAACTGCAAACTGAAAAATCTGTCATTTTGCCATTGCCATCCTCACTGCATCATCTACAGATATGTCAAGCCCAAAGTCTAGGAATCTTCTTGATTGACTACTTTCTGGACTCGGGACTAGGTTTATGGTCTGTTCTAGCCATTAATGTTTATTCTCCTTCTTATTTCCATAGGAACTCCCTTTTATTAAATACCCAATTGTTCACAGCTTCCGGAAAATACCATCTCCTGCCGAGTCTCAGTAGATGGTTCAACTAGTCCTTCATTAATGCAAATCTGCTTTTTTTTTTTTAAGATTTTATGTATTTATGTATGTATTTGAGAGACAGAGAAGAGAGTGAGAGAGAGAGCATAAGCAGGGTGAAGGGTAGAAGGAGAAGCAGAATCCCTGCTGAGCAGGGAGCCTGATGCGGGGCTCCATCCAGGGACTCTGGGATTGTGACCTGAGCGGAAGGCAGACGCTTAAAGCGCAGGGCCACCCAGGCGCCCTGACAAATCTGCTTTAATAAAACAGAAAGGCTACCTTTCTTAAGTTGTTCAGTAGAATGCCTGGTTTCCCTAGAACAAAAGGGAGAACTGACCAAGATCAAGACCTTAATTTTCTTTTAGCCTGAGGAAATTTTAGATAGGCTTCTTCCTGCCAATAGACACCCAACCTTCCCTTTTCTTAGAGCATTTACTTCAAGAAAGCTCTAACTGTAGAGGTGCCTGGCTGGCTCAGTCAGAGGAGCACGCAGCTCTTGATCTTGGGGTTGTAAGTTCAAGTCCCGTAATCAGTTTAGAGATTACTTTAAAAAAAAATAAAATCTTTAAAAACAAAACAAAACAGCCCTAACTGTAAATTCTTCCTCATTACTTCTGTTATATAAATCTTTTTAAAAGCCTCTCACCAGTTTTGCAATCCAGGAATGTCTTTCTTAAAAACCTGAATGCCATCCTTCTGAAATAGAATCATTAAGGAGAATAATGCCCCATCTCCTAGTGTCTGTGGAAGGACATGAACCTAATTTTGGCAGGCAGCTTTCTCCAAGTTTTAAAATTATCTCTTTTTGCGAAGATACAAGGCAGTTTTTCCTTTGGATAAAGGCAATTAGCAAACCCAGATAACCTAAGATTGTCCTTCCTACCCCAGCTCTCTGTTACAGTGGAGATGAACCCACACATAACTGTAGTCTCCCACCAACTGTCGTAACAGCCTCAAATAAAATCTTCCTTGCCTGTTTCATACTGTCCCATGCAATTTTTGCTTTGACAGAAGCTACCATGATCTATCAAGAAGAACCTAATAGTTATGATAGACCAAATGGATTAAGCCAGTTTATAGAAATCTGTACAACCTTGGATTTGCTATCCTCCCTGAGGCTCAGTCTTCTCACCCTTTTGAACATGGATGTTATTGTGGGATTTCTGTAAAGATTAAAAAAATCACTGATGTTTGTAAAACCTAGCTCATTGCCCAAAGAATTTGACAATCTAAAAAAGTGTTAATACCTCTTCTCCCTAACTCATCTCCTTAGCCAGTCACTTAACACACCACAAGATGATTTTTTCTATATGTCAGAGATACCAGAAATTTCTTTTAAGAGATTGCACTTTGTGCTCGCTTCGGCAGCACATATACTAAGAGATTGCACTTTATCTGCAGTTACTCTTTTAATGAATAAATTTCAGATATAAACTCCCTGAGGAGACGATGCCTCCCACTGTTCAAGGTGGCGTCCCTTGCAGGCGCCATTTCAACAGTCCTTGGTATACAAAAATCTGGACCAGCTAAAGAGAAAGGCAGACTAGAAATGTGGAGAGTGAGTAGAAGCAGCAGAAGAACTTAAAAGTGAAAAGCAGAGATTTTCGCTCTTCCACAACCCAACAATAGCCTCTTCCCAGATTAGACGCTCCCTAAGGCCCAGCTCCGCTTCAGGCAGCCAAGCCGGTCATCTCCATCCAGAACAGCATCTGGAGGCATTTTCTCCGGAAGCTGCTCTCTCTGGACTCGTTCTCTTTTAATCCATGTATTGTTTTAGGCTAATAACCTACGACTCTATTTTTTGAAACGGTTTCAATACATGCAATCTTTTGGAGGAGGTGTCATTTTCTAAAATTAACCCTCTCCCTTTATTAATACTTGTTCTTTCACATTGGGAAATGTGAACAGTAAGTGCCCTTTTCATTGGTTTCATTCATCTGTTAAGTATCGAGGGGCCAGTACTTCAATCAATACATGCAATCCTTCAGAATTAAATTGCCCTGTTAGGAAGCCAGAGAAAATGTCTTCATGTGATGAAACACTTTGTGTTTCTCTCAGTTTCCTTTGTTCAATTGTTTTGGAACAAATACACATTTCTGCCTAATTTAACTATTACCTGTGAATGGTGAATGTTTATAATCATCCTCAGGCATCATTATGTAAGGGGGGGTAGTATTTCCTATTTCTAAAAATAGCATTGTGATTCTGACAGCATTTTTTAAAAAATTATTTTGGTAAATTGAATCATATTAATTGTAGAAGAGGCTCAGACTGTTTAAATAACATCTGTAATGACTGATTGGATTAAGGGAATAATTTGTCTTCTCGAAACTCAGATCATTGTTTACCTCAGGGGAGGGTGGGCTATGAAACTACTCATGGTTTCCCACCCCAACAAGTTTGGTGTCTGATTTCTGCCACCCACGGAGAATCAAACAGCCCTTAGACTAGGGAAACAAAGAAAGAGGTTAAAACCATTAAAACCAAGAAGCTTGCAAAGAGGGTATTTCGCATAAACCTGCCACAATAATGTGCCATCAATTCGACAACTTGCATAAACCTGCCACAATAATGTGCCATCAACATACACACTCACATTATAAAATACTCACATTATAATAATGAAATCGATCTTCCTTACTGATAGCTCACTCTGTATCACATCATATAATATCTAAAACATACGTTAGCAGTTCAAAGCATGGCTCAAGAACTTCCTAGCATCCTTAGGATCCTTTCAGGGAGTCTGCAAAGTCAAACCTAATTTTGTAATAATGCTAAGAAGTTCCATGTCTTTCTTCATTGCATTGGCATTTCTACAGATAATGAAAAATTTATCCTAGGAAAAATTCATGGCACCTACATATGAATCAAGGCAGTGGCATCAAAATAAAAATGTTATCAGTCCTAACTATAATTTTCACTGCCTACATGTTCCTACATGAGGAACAGGAACATTTCCTACATGAACTTGCATGTAGGGAAAAATAAATGAATAAATAAAGCCAGCCTCACTTAAGATGGTTTTTAATGAAGTAGTAAAAACTATTAGTTTTACTAAATTTTACCTCTATGAATGCTCATCTCTAATCTTCTTTATGATTAAACAGAAAGTACACATAAAACCCATCTGCTGAGACCAAAAGCATCATGGTTGTCTGGAGGGAAGGTGTATGATTATCTGAGTTATATGCCACACTCGCCCCTTTTCTCATGGAACACAATGTTTTCTTGGAAGAACAGCTGACAGACAGTGCTTTTTAGGCTTGGGTATTTGGTAGATATCTTCTTGAAAATGAACAAAGTAAACCTGTCACCCCAAGAAAAACAAATGATAATAGTTGTGGTCACTGATCAAATTTGAACTTTCAAATGAAATTCGAATTTTGAAGACTTGTATTTACCACCACAAGCTTGACAGTTTTCCAATACTTAAAAGATTTTTTTTTGATACAATAGGTGATGAGTTAACAAATGTGATTTCTGTTTATATCTGGTGATAAAATGTGTCAACATTTAGAAGACCTATACTACGGGGCATCTGGGTGGCTCAGTGGGTTAAGCCTCTGCCTTCGGCTTGGATCATGATCTCAGGGTCCTGGGATCGAGCCCCGCATCGGGCTCTCTACTCAGCAGGGCGCCTGCTTCCCTCTCTCTCTCTGCCTGCCTCTCTGCCTACTTGTGATCTTTGTCTGTCAAATAAATAAATAAAATCTTTAATTTTAAAAAAAAAAAGACGACGACCTGTATTACTCAGTAAGCCAGTATTTTCCAAATGATCCATGCACACTGCTTAAGATTATATGTGGGGGAAAGATCCACTCGAAGTGGCAAGCAGACCAATGGGTTATAATATTACACAAGCCAGAGTGTTCACTGAAACGGTTTAAGATTCCAGACTATAACAAACCTACTTATAAACTACCACTTGCTGAGTTTGGGTGAATATCAAAGGAAAATATCCACAATTATTGAAAAAGGCTGTAAGAATAGTCTTCTCTTTCCCGACTATGAATCTGTGTAAGGCCACATTTTCTTCATGTACTTCAACCAAAAAAAATATAGCAATAGATCAGATGTACAGGGTACACATGATAACCCAGCTGTCTCAAAGACATTAAAGAGATTAGCAAAATATAAGATAATGCCACTCTCTAAACCTTTTATAAACAGTTATTTAATTAAAAGTATCTTATTTTTTGGTAAAACATAAAGGGTTTATTATTGCTACTTTAAAATCAATACTACAGAAATATTTCTCAATTTGAATTTCTAATACACTAAATGTCGATATATAACTCATAAATTAAAAGCTTTTTGAAATCTTCGGTAATTTTTAAGAGCTAAAGGTGTTTTGAGTTGAAAATGTTTGAAAACTGTTGCTTTAGATATATCATTTTATTTTAACTTATTTGTTCTTTAAGATATTAGACTACTACTGTATTTTCAAATGAGCTAAGATTGAAAGAGACTAAGTAACTTGCTGAAGGTCACTCAGCTGACCAGTAAGTGCCAGAGTTAATATAGTTAGCCACTGGATATATGTATATAGTAGATGAAAACAGTGCAAAACAGCCAGGTAGGGCAAAACAGGAAAAAACAAAAACAAACAAACAAAAAGAAACAAACAAAAAACCCACAACACTAAGCATCTCATAGTTGGTCAAGAGATGAAAACGCAGGAAACAGGTATATAAAATACATAGTTTTGTTCCAGCTTCACGGAAATTTTTGCATGCCCTGAAGTTCTATTGGGGAGTCCTGTGATCACTCGGGGGGGATCACCAACATTATGTTAGTTTCTGTAAGGGCTACAGCGCATTTGGCTAGGACATCCCCTGTACTGGCTACCTTTTTGGAGCTTTTAAAGGCTACAGCAGAGGGCTGAACAGGTCTGTCACCAAATGACTTAGATCCTTGGGATGATAAGTAGCCCAGCCGGCCTTCCCCCGGTAAATGCCTAAGAGGGGAAGGAAGCGTGGCAATGCTTAGAATCAGAGTCCCTGGGGCCTGGATGGTGTCACCGGCATTACATCTCATGGAATCGTCATGACAGTCCCTAAGAAGACGTTTCCCTGTGTTTAAAACAGGACCAAGATTAAGGCCTCAGAAGGTCTTGTGAGGAGGAAGATGAGTGAGTGCAAAATGGGTCCGCCCCTCAGAAGAGTGGGTCCTACACAGAGACCAAAGTTTGAGAATGAGAGGTAAAAGGGGAATACTGGCAGATCAGTTAGCAGAACTACAACCATCAAGGCCTGATTACCCACATGGCCATCTCCATTTTAAGTCACAAAGGTCTGGTTTAAGTGATATCCTAAATTCTGCAGCCAGGTACTTCTAGTTGTTAAAAGTACAGAGCTATGGAGACCAAGATTTAGGCCAGACTTGACAATGAGAGTCATTTTTAAGAATAAAGACATTACCATTGAAGATTATTAGCATTCTACTATGTTCACCTCCTTACTCTCACTTGAGATGAATTTTTCATGTATTAAATCTGCATAATTCATAATTCTAGATTTCTCTATTCTCTGACAGCTAGCTAACTAAAGATTGTAAGGGGAACTAAAATTCTAAGTATTTGAGTGTGTGGTGTCTAAAATAACCTGATTATATGTTTACCAGTTATGCATTGGTGTGTTTATATAACAATTTGTGCATTAAGGATAACACAAACAAGTAATTGTGCTTCCTTTCATGGGAGGGTGGTGAAGACTGGAATGGATGTTTTCCCATAAATGGAAGCCTATCAGACCAATTTTTCCTCTATTCCTAGGCAAGAGGATAGATTTTCAAGATAAACTTGCAGTCCTGCTCGCTCTCTTTAAAAAAAAAAAAAATGTTGTATTTATTTATTCATGAGCGACAGAGAGAGAGAAGGAGGCAGAGGGAGAAGCAGGATTCCTGTTGAGCAGGGACCCTGACACAGAACTGGATCCCAGGACCCCAGGATCATGATCCGAGCTGAAGGCAGATACTTAAGTGACTGAGGCGCCCAGGCTCCCCACAGTCTTCCTCTTAATGCTACCACCACCTACCACCTGATTCCACAGGAAAACTGGATGTTCCAGCAGGTCACTGACAGGATTGTTACCTTGAACAGTGGGCAGAGTTCATTCCCTTTAGGCCACAAAATAAGTGCCCCGAATATGATACTTATAAGAGGAGGAGCCAGAAAATATGTTGGGTTAGAGGTGCTGAGAACCAGTCCTACATCATTTGTGCACTCTAAAAGCCATAGAGAGGTTATATAAGAGATGTTTTACAAAATGTTAAATAGCCTGGGTGGCTCAGTGGGTTTAAGCCTCTGCCTTCGGCTCAGGTCATTATCCCAGTGTCCTAGGATCAAGCTCCACATCAGGCTCTCCACTTAGCGGGAAGCCTGCTCCCCCCCCCCCCACTCTCTCTCTGCCTGCCTCTCTGCCTACTTGTGATCTCTGTCCAAAAAAAAATTAAATCTTTAAAAAAAAAAAGAAAAAGAAAAATGCTAAATAGGATTAACTTGAAAAACAGGACAAAATAAGCTAATTAACGAGGGAACAGTGAAGCTTAAATTAGGATGATAGACTTGAGATGACTCACTCTGTCTTCAACTTTTCCATCTTACTCTTACAATGTTCCTGCCAAGGATGCGTCTATAATTCCCATTACATGTCATGTTTCCTACCATCTAAGATCTATTACAAGAGTTGTCTTTCACAGTGAGTCTTTCTTCCTAGGACTGAGGCTGCTGAGTCTATTTTAATGGGTCACTCAAATGTTGCTGGTGTATCAGACATTTGTGTTTCTGTCTCATCTCTTTCAAACAAGGGAGCCTCCTGTCTGCTGGCTACCAGTTCCCATATTGGGGACCTCTTTGGTGGAGTACTCTTGGAGGAAAGAGTAGGTTCCTGATGAATGTGACATGAAACTGAAGTCGGGCAAGCCTAACTTCCAGAAGCACACATTATGGTCTGATTGTGCAACCCTTCTGTTTTATAAGTTGGCCCTGTTACTCCTCAAGAGTTGCCTGTGTATGTGTTTTTTTAAGGTTGTCTGTGATTAAGTAAACCTACCTAATTCTGGGATCCAACTTTAAAAAGACCATTATTGTCATATAGTGAAAATATATTTTCCAAAAGCCCTATTAGTAACAAGCTGGTATTTTAATCTCATTCTCCATAATTCTTTTGTCTCTGATTGAACAAAGAAAGGAGCTGTTACGAATTGTCCTTCTAATGCCTAATTCAA
Source organism: Mustela nigripes (assembly GCF_022355385.1). Classification (NCBI taxonomy): domain Eukaryota; kingdom Metazoa; phylum Chordata; class Mammalia; order Carnivora; family Mustelidae; genus Mustela; species Mustela nigripes. The sequence continues at coordinate 38,444,863 of NC_081565.1, read as the reverse complement.
GAACCATGAGAAATAAAGAGTGGAATTTGGGTAGTAAAAGAATACCTGGAGAGTGAAGCATCTGCTGTGGCCTACGAGAAGAGTGTTTCTATGTTTGAAACAAGAAACATTTGGTTTCAGCAGCCTGTATTGTGTCATGCATGGGTATGGTTTTGTTTCATTTCGTTTTGCTTTGTTTTTAGCTGATATGTTCTGAATGGACAGCTTTAAGACTTAGGCATTAGTAAGTGATTATCATGTGGCACATGAACCTCACTGGGTCATCAAAGTTTATGACACCTTCAGACACAGGTAAGTGGCTCTAGGGTAAAGGCTGAGCTGCAGGCACCAGGCCGTAGCAACACATCCAGACACCTGCCATGACGGACTCAGGAGGAGGCTACCGCAGTCTGACCTTAAATTTCAAGAATGGCTGGGCCCCATGTTGAGTGCAATACTGTGTTGGGTAAACCGTCCTAAAGCATCAATGAATGGGCAAAATTATTGTATTTTACTGTTTTGCAGACAGATCTGTTATACAGGATAGTTCTGTGGAGCATGAATTAGGGTTTAACTACAGGTTAGTACCATGTTTGGGTAGACAGTAAGGGACTGGTCCTCAACCCCAAATTCCATTCTTCATTCAGGAATCAGAAGAAACTATGGAGCAACTGACCTTAAATTCATGAAACTTGCCCACAGGGCCAAGAGCCACCTCCCCATAAGGTATGAAACTAGATTTGGATTTTAGAACCAAACTGAGTTTCATCCAGAGAAGAGGAGTCGATTTTGTTACATACTAACTAAAAAGATACAGAATCCTTATTATAAAGAAAATATAGCAACTTCTTGGAGTGCTTCAGACTTCCTATTTAATAGGAACAACTGAAGACTGAAAATCCAATAAAGGTGTTCTGGTTAAGCAGAAGCAAGAGAAAGAATTCCTTAAGAGGATGGCTGAAATAGTAACTAAACAGACATGGAAGAAAGCAAAACTTAGATATTAGAATACATGGGCATACAATCCAAGAGTCTAACTGCTCTTTTTTTTTTTTGAAGATTTTATTTATATTTATTTATTTATTGGGAGAGAGAGAGAGTGCTCACGTGCATATGCAGGGGGAGGGGCAGTGGGAGAGGGACAAACACACTCCCCGCTGAGTAGAGAGCCCGACTGGGGGCTCAACCCCAGGACCCTGAGATCATGACCTGAGCCGAATGCAGACACCTAACTGACTAAGCCACCCAGGCAACCCTAACTGCTCTTAAAATATCAGAAAAAGGGGACACGTTTTAGTTCAGTGGTTTTAAAACATACTGACCCTGGAATTACTGGGGGCTTGCACCTCAGACCAAATCAATCATGATCTCTGGGGGTGGAATCTGGTATCAGTGTTTTTAAACCTAATAGGTCATGCCAACATGCAGACAAGTTTCAGAAGCCATGTTTAAAGAGGGGACTGTTTAATTGCTTCAATTCTTACTACATCAGAAAGGATGCTTAGCATGGAAATCTAGCAAAGGAAGAGAGAGGAAAGATATCAGAGAACACTGAAAGGACTCCTCCAGAGATAGCCAGGATCCAGAAAACTATTTAGAAGCATCCCATGAAAGTCACAGAAGGTGAATCCATGCGAAGAGCAGGGTAAAATACTCAAAGTATTCCTGAGTCAGGATTGCAATAAAAGATTGCTCCTGAAAGTAGAGTGACAAAATTGAGATCATGACCAAAAAGTTTATGGGATTAGGATACTAAAGATGAAATATCTTCAATATTAAATGGAAGCCATGAAGGGTAATAATGTGTAGCATCAAGGCCTGGATTAGATATTGATCTGATGGGAGAGCACAACCTGGTAGGATCACATAAACCAGAAAAACAAAGGCAAAAGGATGTTAAACAATAAAATTGGGAGGCAGACCCACAGTTCATTGATTTCCTATCTCTTGCCTAGGAGACCCTAAAGATAAAATCCAGAAGATCATGTTAGAAAGATTTCCTGATAACATATTCTATGCTAAGAGAATTAATCTGGTTGGTAAATTTAGAATAATTAAATGGATATACAGTTTCTGTAGAGGCCTCTTTTAGGCAAACAAAAGCTTGAGCAATGGAATGCAGAAAGGGCCCACGGTGATCTTCTGGCTGAATACATGTACGTCCATCAGGCAACCCACCTTAAAATATCCATAGGCCCTAAATGACCAATGGGCTACTTTCAACTAGGCACAGTTACAGAAAAATGGAGAATTCCATATGTTCCCATACCTCCTCACCCTATCTCTTCAATTTTGGGGAGTTTTTGTTTTTGTTGTTGTTTAGATTTATTTATTTATTTTAGAGAGAGACAGAGACAGAGCATGAGCAGAAGGGGCAGAGGGAAAGGTATCAAGCAGACTCCACGCTGAGTATGAGCCTGAGGCAGGGCTCAGTCTCATGACCATGAGATCATGACCTGAGCCAAAACCAAGAGCCAGACTTTACCACCCAGGTGCCCCTCACCACCCCTCTTTAAAAACAACCCCACCCACTGCCTCATCACACACAGCCCCTCCTTTGCTCTTCCTTCTACAGCTCCCTTGCTCCCTCAGTAAATTTCTAGCTCCTTTGTTTCACTTTGGGTGAATCCTTTCACGACCAGCACCTGTCTTCCACCCGATCATCACCCCACATTTTGGGGCCCCCATCCAATCGGCAGATACCAGTTTCCTTCCTGAGAATCAGCTCTACAGAAAGCACAGCCTGAGATCTGCTCTTCTAACTGAAGATTTTCAGGGGCTACCCTCTTTGCAGAGCATGGGGAGGTTGTACCTTGGAGGACACCATTGTTGCCTCACACCTAAGCCACATTTTTTCATCAGTTCTACCACACCAACACTGGTATGGCACCACGGTAGATCAATTTTGATCTTACCATCGTGCCAACTTTGTCTCTCCTGACTGGTTCAAACCTTGGTTTGGGAAAAGCTTATAAAATACTGACCTCCTAAAAATCTTGAAGCTTATTAAATACTGACCTCCTAAAAATCTTGATATTCTCTAATCTTTACAACATGGTAATTTCTCAATGGTAGAGACCCTTACACTTGTATGGACCACAGTGCCTAAAAACTGTCTTACACATTATATCACCTCTATAAATATGTGTGAAATGAGGAATAATGTTGGGTTTTCCTCATCTTTTCCCTCTGACGTAAGAATGAGAGTCTTCATATATTAGTCACTTACACTAACCCTTCCACATTCAAGTCTGGAACTTTTTAAAAGAAGAGACATTCTCCCTCTAGGTGGTGCTGGTTTTTCCTTATGCTCTAGCAGCAACTGATGGTGCTTTATGTTCTGAAGGCACCACTTCTTTAAATGCTAACGTCAGAGTAAATCCAAGGAGAGTAATATGGAGCAATAAGCAAGCCTTAGAGCTCAGCCTGACATTCAGCCCATTTCACCAACAATGAAACCAGAGGAATTTGGGGCACAATTCATAGCTAAATATAAAAAGCTTACATACAAAATTGTATCTTCTGGACAATTTCTCCTCAGTCACATAGTGATTTTGATATAGTTGGGATTCCAAAATGAGATATCATCCCCTCATGTCTTCTCTTTAGAGCTGGTTTATATATTAGCATTTTTATTTTTTTTTTAAATTAGCGTTTTTACATCCAAACCCTAACCCTCTACCCAGTTCCCACAATAATTAGGGCCACAGATTCTTTCTCCAGCATATAAATGACTTAAAGTTGTAACAGGGAACCTAGCAGACCACCATAAAGAAGTCACATATAGTACCTCAGGGTCATCCAAACCTCATTTTTTAGAAGGATGGATGTTGTGAGAGAAATTTAAGAGAGGAAAAGAGATTTTTATATGTAGATCAGATAAAGTCCAATGTGTAATTAAATTCTGCCTGTTAAGAATAGTCCTGTAAGTCATTGTTTTAGGAGTTGGACAAGAACATTAAAGAGGATTTAGTATGTCAATTCTGGCTACCCCATCCTAATTCCAGAAAAGGTATGATCTCTTCCACTTACTCTGCCTGGAATAGCTTCACTCTGCAATACCCATCCCTGAATGAAATGGAAACATCATCCTGTGGGAAGTTGCCCAGATAATCCGTCTGTCATATATACTCTATTATTCTCCATTCTAAGGCCCAAGAACTTTTTCCTTTTTTCACATTCATTGGCTCAATCAACCTGAATTTCAAAAGATGTCAAGAAAACCCCAATTCCATTTCTCATATATGCAAACTAATTTCCTGGTGGTGTTTTAGAATTCCAGCTTAAGTCCTCTTTCAGCCACTAAAGCCTTGTTACTCAACTTTAGCCTAGGCTAAGAGTCAGCAACCTAGAACTGCCAAATCCTTTGGTATTCAGCTCACAGATCACTTCCATTTAATGACAAGTTTCATTGCTGAATTTTAATGGGGCTTCCTCTCATTTTTAATTGCTTTTAAAAATGAAATAGTTTTGAAGGAATCTACACATATTTGACACAACCATAAATATTTCAAAAAGAAAAATCTCATGCTGGAGAACCATGAAAGACTCATCAGTTAAAGTAAACAGGAAAGAGCAGTTGCAGGATTAAATTTGCATTATTTCACATCAGATTGGGGCAATTAATATGTTAAACCCTACTTAACATCAAAAGTACAGGATATGTTCAACTTGTCTCTTCAATTATTAAGTGACTAAAATGATTTAATTACAAATTCTCTATTTTCTCTTACTACAGGAACATGCTTTCTTTGTGTCATACTATTCCTCTTTGGTCACTGAATTTTGACGTTTTTCCCCCCACTGATACTGAATAACAATAGACCCTTCAAACAGCTTCATTCTATGATGATCCATAGAGCTCTACGCAACTGCTCCTTAGCTGTTACCGGTTGGCGCTGACCACTTTGTACTATAAAATGAGAAGTCAAGAGAAAGACATCTTCACTAAGAGAACCGAATGAGGAACTTCAAAGGAACAGCCTACCTCTCAGATATTATCACATCAATTTTTCCACTCATTTGCACTTCTGTCTTTATTGGAAAAAAACCTCTAAATAAGACTAACACAGGTGAGGGCTGATCAGGCAAATATAGACAAAGAAACTTGCCTGAAAAACCTGATCTCTTCTCACATACTTAGATTCCATGAATGAGCTTGGAGAACTTTTATTTCTATTTGGCAACCCCGCTCAGCTTAAAAAATGTGGTTCTTGCGGCAGAGAGAGTCACTTACGTTTAGGGAAGCAGAGAGACTGTTTGGGGATTTGATACGCCCCATGTTCACCTGGAGGTTGTTCCATTCTTTCACCTTTTTTATTCTGTCTCTGTATTTGTAATTGTGAAAAATTTTAAACACACCAAAAGCATAGGAAGTACCTTAAAAAAAAAAAAAACAACAAACAAACAAAAAAAAAAATCTTTACCTATCTGCTAGGAACATAAGCACTATTTTTTTTTTTTAAGATTTTATTTATTTATTTGACAGAGACATAGCGAGAAAGGGAACACAAGCAGGGGGAGTGGGAGAGGGAGAAGCAGGCTTCCCTTGAAGCAAGGAGCCCAAAGTGGGCTCGATCCCAGGACCCCTGAGATCATGACCTGAGCCGAAGGCGTACGTTTAACGACTGAGCCACCCAGGTGCCCCAACACTGTATTATTTTTGCTTCAGTTTCTAAAATAAATAAATAGAACATTGCAGATGCAGTTGGAGTTCCAACTGAAAAGTAGTCCAAGTTGATCTCTTCATCTCTCCCTGGAAGCAACTGCTAACACTGTTCAAACAGAATCTTTCTCTCTCACCATGTTCTTACATTGTAACTACTTAGTATACATCCAGGAGCATATTGTTCTATATTATGGGTTTACCAAATCGAAGTGAATGGTAACATACAATGCGCATTACATTGCTACTTGCTTTCATTCTCAATGATGCTTTTAAATTCTATCCATATTACGACATATTTATCTCATTCATTTTTAACTACACCATTTAAATACACCATTGTATAACTACACAACAATCTGTCTTTCCATACAACTGATAGTTATTGAACTTGTTTGTGATTGTTAACATATGCTTAATTGTAATTATGGTGTATTACAACTACTTTTAGACCCCTCCTTCCCTTATCCCTAAGAGTAACATCTGTATTTTAATCGCAGGTCACTTTTATTTTTTTTTTTAAGATTTATTTATTTATTTGGGGAAGGGGGTAGAGGGAGAGGGAGAGAGAGAATGCTCAAGCAGACTCCCTGCGAAACACAGAGCCCAATACGGACCTCCATTCCAGGACTCTGAAATCATGACCTGGGCCAAAATCAAGAGCTGGTAGCTTAACTGACTGAGCCTAATTAACCCAGATGCCCCTCCCATGTTGCTTTTAAATTCCCAAATATGTAGTTATTGTTGTTGCTATTGCTGTTTCTTTTAAAATTACAGTCTTAGTTAGTTAGTTAGTTAGTTAGTTAGTTATTATCTCTACAGTTCCTGCTTGGTTCTTTTATGTAAGCTCTTCCTCTTTTCCTAATGTCCTGGTCTTACTTTATGATGCCTATCCTTTTTTCATCTCTGATCACTCTTTAGTAAAACTTTTTTTTTTTAGTCCATTCTAGATTGCTCATTATTGGAAATTCTTGGGCTATTCATACACCGATTTGTTATCTGCATTGCCTTCCCAGGGTGACTTGTTCCCTCAAGAACCTTGTACTTTCTGACATCTCCAGTGGGGTGGTTTTTTTTCCTCATAAGAGACAACCTCAGAGAGAAGTTCCAAATTCTCCTCCCCTGGGTCTTCAGCATTCTGCCACAGACTTTAGTTTTAGCTCATTGTTCCAGCTCAAATTCCTCTGGGGATCTGATATTTGGGATTTCTCTTCTTCACCTCTGAGGTTGGTTCTATATTCATGTTTCCTGTTGTTGTATATCTCATTAAGCATTTCTGCGTCTGGGAGAATTGTAGGGGTATATCCCCCTCCTCAACTTTCCAGTGAATACTTGCAAATATTTCCTCAGAGCTCTATAAGCTCTACAACCAATTGCTGTGTCCCCAAAACACTCCTTTGCTTTTAAAGTAAAAGGAAGAGAATTTGTGTTGTAACAATTGCAATTTAAGAAATTTCACTTGCCCATTTTACTTGTTTGAGTATTATTTTCCTTATTAATCCAATTCATTTTTCCTTTGAAATCTGAAATCCTTTTCTCTATTTCATTGCTAGGATGAAACACATCAAAAGGTAAACCTCAGGCTTCCAGGAGATGTGTATGGTTTTATTCACAAATTTAACTAACATGAACATTTTATTTGAAAGCAATTAAAGAAGTATTGCTTTCTAACCTTATTTCATCTATAGATGTATTTTTGATATCTTGTTCTTTTGCTAAAATTGTGTCCTTTCGTGAAACCCAAAATAATCTTTGTGAACAGCCTGTAGAAAAACAAATCTTGTGATCAATTTTCAAGGAGAGAGTTGAAGTGAAATATGTAACAAGTAGGAGGTTTGGGACTTTTTACTTGAGAATTATAAGGGATGGATATAACATATTCTACAATATAAGACCAAAAAAGAGCACGATCCTTCTAACCCTCGTAGGTATGATTTCTTGATAATTGCCCTTAAAGTTGGGCAAGAGGACAAACATACTGAGTGGTTTTTGTTTTTTTTCCCTAACATTAAATAGCATTTAGGAAACTACCTTATTTCAATCCAAGGACAGATAATATTAGCTATTTATCAGTTTTGACTTAGATTTCAAAACCATAGGATTAGGACATCTGTTTTAGATTAAAGTAAAATTTAAGCTTCCATATTAAGTTGGCATCTATTATACATTTGTTCTGAAGCTGGAAAAAAACTCTCTTTTTTGGACCCTCTTGCAAAATTAATAAAATAGAATTGGGAAAGAACACTCATCTGAAGGGATCCAATTGCCTCACTGAGGAAGCAGAAATTCAGGGGACATTAATTAAGTGACAGAGCTCAGATTTGGACATAATTTTATCAAATTCCAAACTCTGTGTTATTTCCACTTTACTGTTTTTCCCACATTACAGATTTTCATAGTCTGGCATGCATTAATGAAAAGGTCCCTGTCCTAGAAGTCAAGAGATTTAGGTTCAAGCTTGGACACTGCCATTCCCATTTTTCCTGTTTCGAATGTCTTAATGAGAAATAATATGGAAGCCTTGCTAGTTGTCAGCTGGGAGCTAACCTGTTACAGCTAGCCTGTGGTCGTCTCCTGTCGAATGTAAACAATGTCACAGAGCACCAAGTTCAGCAGAGGTCACCCTGGGAATATGACAGGGTGAGAAAAACACAAGATCATTTTGTAATCATGTCCGATCCTAGACAAAAATAAGAACAATATGCAAACCACAGAAATGTCCAGACATCCCCCTCTCCCAGCTATCACAAATGCCAGATGTATAAATCAGGACAGCTGTTATCACCACTCTGTACCCCTACACCCGAGGTATAAACTATTGACCTCCAATAAAGAATAGCTCCCACCCCCTGATAGTACCCACCTACAGCAAACTCCTGCCTCCTTGACCCCTTTGTCCCTCATATAACCAAAAGCCAAACCCTACCACAAATTTCCAACACCTTCTTAACTTATGTTCACACTCGCCCATGGGGTCCCCTTATTGCACCAAGTAATAAACACAACTTCCCATGACTTCATGTGTCCCTGACGGTTATTTGATGGCTCAGCATCAACAATAATACATCACATATTTCCCTGGAATTTTACATGTTTCTCATTTGCACGAAGGGGAAACTGGACTGACAGCATCAGTCTCATACTCCAAGAGACCTTCCAGTGCTGTAGTCTAAAAGTTTACTATTTCTGTTCCTTTCTTCTGGTTTTGTAAGATACTCACACAAATTATTTTTATTTCTACTTTCTAGATTATTTCTACTTTCTACAAAAGAATATTTCCACTTTCTATGAAAGAAAATTTACAATAATTAGCACAAGCACTGAGCTAGAAGACAATTCTCCAATGGTCTCAGAATGAGGATGAGTGGAGGAGGAAACTGTTAAATAATCCATACAACTTTGAGTGTGGAAGTACCAGGTTCACACTGTAAATAATCCTGATTACACATGCCATCTTTATCATCTTTTCCTGCCCCTCAGGTTTTAACCATTTTATAGAAATCGAAACCTGGAAGTACATTTTTTTGGCATGACAGTTTAGAAATTAAGTGTGGTTAAAAGAACTGAGTGAGTAAGATTCAGTTATGTAGCTGTAATGATGAAGTCAGTAAATCAGATGCAATTTAATGATATTTCTGATATAGTATATGTAAGTTATGCATCATAATAATCATGTGGTTTAGAAACCTTTTTCTACCTTTGGTTGAGATCTGGCTGAATGAATCTGTCAAATGACAATGTAAAACAATTTTGTAACAAGTCTGATGTCCTTTATGCAAGGGAACAGAATCCAAGGACTGGGTGGGAGTTCAGGGCCTCAGCCGCAGCAAAGCCCTCTTCCCATGGGATTTGGGGTAAGAGCGAGTTTTGTTGAGCATTAGAAGCAGCAACACAGAAACAGGGCATGACTGCCTAGGAGGCCAGGGATTTCCCTTAAAAGGCTATCAGGGCCTATTTCTAGGGTGACGGGAGCTAGCTAAAGCTCAGCGGGAGGACTGGGGTCAGTGTGTGTTAGGTCTCCTGGACAGGTGTTTCCTTTCCAATTAGTGCAGGTTGATCTCAGCTTAGTGTTGTGATGTGGGCCTGGCCCCCGGGGCAGCCTCCACTTTTTTGGGCAGCCTCCACACAAATTAACCTTATCAGATCATTTGGATTTAATAAATTTTGATGACTCTCTCTGTCACTGGGAGAAACTGGTTTAGATCTCAACAGAGAAAAGTATGAGAAGAAATGGTACTAGTGGGAAGGTCCACGGAGAATAATCAGAGGGAAACTGACTGACAGACTAAAGAACGTGAACAAGGAGAAAGGAACAACATCGTCAAAAGAAAATACTCGGCAAAGAAGACAACCTGTAGAGAAGCAGATCTTACTAACGATAAAGGGCTATGAATTAGATGGCCTTTCTGAATTGGAGAAGCAAAGATGTGCTTTGGAAAATTGCTAGAGCAGCCACAAGTACATCTTGGTAAGAGGCAATGATAGCATAACTAATGACTTTCCGGGAAGTGTGTATTTCCTCATGTCAAAGAATATTTTAAATGTAAAATTGAATTATTCTGCCAAATGCACTTACTACTGATGGTTTGAAGGGTGACTTCCTTTAATTAATTAAAAAGGTGCATTTTATGGGCAACCGGGAGGGCAGTTTAAGCAGACTTGGATGATAATCCCAGAGCTACCCACTCCTATACAGAGCACTTCCTCTCCCTCATCCTCAATAAAAGAAGTCTTGAGTAGCCTACCTGGCACCCAACACCTACCTCAAGGATTATTCAGGAAGGAATCTCTTACAGAAACCACCTGAGACACCTAAGAGACTACCAACAGGACATATCTCACCATGGAGATTTTCTAACTTCTGTAACTTTATCAATTTAGAGTTCTAGAAATCCTATATATTAGCCTAACTCCCTAAACAGGAACTTGTTAATCCATAGTCACTGTTACACCTTCAGCGTTTACTTCTGAATATTTGAAAGTACATAAGTATGAGAATTAGCACCTCTGACATTAGAGTTTTCAAGGTGCTCCACCTGCTGTGATCACCAAAAACACAAAAACAAACCCAAAACTCTGGTAGCTGGAGCAGTAACTGTTTTTCCTGTTTAAGAGACGAGGAAATTGTGACTCAGAGAGGTTCGTTAAGTGCCGAGATGTCTCAACAAGGAGGCTGGACTAGAACTGGCCTGACCCTCTGTTCTTGGTTCACGTGCTGTCTGTGCCACACTATGTGAGATGCCCACCAGTAGACCAAGGTGAATACAGTGCGAAGATTCCTGGCCTCCTGATCATTCCAGAGTTTCTTTTTCCTATGATATTTATTTGATGTTTCTTAAAATAATAAAAAATGTTATGTATTTCAGATCCAAGTTTAAAGTCCAGACACTTCCAAGTTACTGTTTTTTGAAATGGTCAATGGACTCGATTTGAGGATCGTGGTGATGTAACTGACAAGTCCAGGCCCACGTATTAGATGTAACACTTGGCACACTTATGCATGTGCATTTCCCCAGTGAGGTCAGCTGAAGAACCATGGGAATTCCTATTGATACTAAGTCAGTATTAGCTGTATAACAAAAATTTCAAAATTGTAATGACTTAAAAACAAACATTCATTTGCTTTCTTACAGACCTGAGAGTAGCGTCAGGGAGCTCTGCTTCAGGACACAGGTCAGGGTTCAGGTCAGCTCCACTCATCTTCCATTTCCCTTGGACCAACAGCTACCTGGGATCTGTTCTTCTAGAAACAATGAGAGCATGTAAGAGACAGAAGCAGAACCACAGAATGTATTCGAAGCCTCTTTGCGAACTGGACACTGTCACAAACCAATGGGATGGGGAAGGACTCCCATACCCCTTGGTCATATGTTCTGCAAAGTCTCACGACAAAAGCTCTGGATGAGTGATGGTAATTCAGGCAGGGAGTGAAGAAATGGGGACATGAATCCAATCTTCCACACTACTTTATGTCTTATTTTGTAAAACAAGTTTGTAGAAATGATGAATATCAGGGCCAAAAAAAGAAACGGGCCCTTGGGACCATAGACATACTGACTTGAGTCCTGAGGTTCTTCTACTTCAGAAAAATGAGAATCAATTTTTAAGCCTGCAGAACTCACTAGTGGCTGGGTATCGTACATACTATGATTGTGTCGTTTCCTCAATTAGAGTTACTTTGTACTAAAATCTCTACTATAACCTTAAGAAAAATTATACAGTCCAGATAATGGTGAATTTCTAGCAAAACTGATTTGGAGGCACATCTAATGAAACTTAACATTCATATTAAAACAAAATCCTCTATGAAGTCTGAGCCTATGTGCAAACTGCTCTGCTGTCTATTCTAAAACAAAGGGCACACTCAGCACTGGGGGCTCGAAATTCATATCCATCAACTCATTTGCTTCTTGGAACAAATCACCACATCATCTACTCCCACAGGGCCATAACCTAGGAACAGACTGGCCCCCAGATCCACACACATATGCAAGGGAATTCAAACAAAAAAATGAAAGAAGGAGAGTCCTTGAATCCTCACTTCTTCCAATTAAATTGAAAATTTTCTGCTGCTTAAAAAATAAATCACTACAAGAATCTAAAAATTGATAACTGATTTTTTAATTTCTAAATAATGAAGTGCGGGAACTTGATGTCTTGTATACTTCAGGATATTGATGCGAAAAATCATCCTTCCACATTGGGTACCAGAACTACTATAAATAGACAGGATGAGCCCACATCCTCTGAACTCCTATCATCCATGCCCATGTGTCTTGTATTAATCCTGCCTCTGAGAAGAAAACTTCTGTTACACTAGCATCATTGAGATATCATGCTGCCACATACAGTGTCTAACATTTGTTCCCCGGGAGTTATTCCTAGAGCCATAGCCCTGGTACAGACCTCAATATCTACAGTCTGCATTAATGCAGTAGTTTCCCTCCTTCCTTTCCTCCTTCTCCGCCTCCTCTTCCTTCTCCAACCCCTCCTCCTCCTGCTCCACCACCTCCCTTCTCCTCCTCTGAGTCAGTCCTCCCACTGCCAGCTACTGCTCGGCCAATGGGTCCATGAGAGACTTTGCAGCAATGCTCACCCTTCGGCGGCGGTGGAGGGGAGGGGGTACCACAGTGTAACCTGCGCTGCATCATAGTTTGCCCAGTAGCACAGTGACTCCAGGGCACTGGGCTGTGGTAAAAGAGCCTGTACAGCTTTCTTTCCCACATGCACTTCTTGTTCTTAGAATCACGATCATGCTTTCAGATACCTCAGTTCCAGACATTACCACGGATAATGGCTATGGGTGAAGCACTTAATCCAGAATTAGATCTGCACACAAGGGCAAAATATTTAAAAAGCCAAAAATAATCCCCCAAGTTTTCACAGGCAGCTCACACAAGGCACAAATGGGAGGCAGATTAGAGGACGGCAGGTAAGAGTCCGTGCTTCCAAATCCACTGACTTGGGTTCAAGCTCTGGCCCTGCCACCTTCTCCCTGTGTGCTACTCGGGGAGTCGCTAGAGCTCTTGGTCACCTATAAAATGAGGTATTGTTAGTTTGTATACGAGACCTTTCATCAGATTTAAGAGAGATCATTCCCCAAAAGTGCTTTTAAGCACTTTTTTGTGCTTAAAATGTATGCCATCGCATGGCACATAAATGCCGACAAAGGCTATTACTATGTTGTTGCTGTTGTATGCAAATTACCCACAGACCAATATTGATAAAATTCTCTTGTCTTTTCCTTCCAGAAGCAGACACATTGGGTTCAGAGTGGGTAAAAACAGTGCCTGGAACGCAGATCTCTGCCCACCATACAGCAGGTGGTCAGCAAATGATTGTGTAACAGGGACTCTTTCCTTCCGATGCAGTCATTTCTCAATTCTCCATACCCAAGAAGAGGGAGAGAGATGTTAACAATCCAAAATGTTTTGGTAATCTAAAAATATTGCATATTTGGCTTATAGAAGAGTATTTCAAACAGTTCACAAAACTCGAGTCAGAGTGTTTCTTTCACTCAACCGACAGGTATTAACTAAGACTATGCCCTAGACCAGGCACTGTGTTGACCGTGTCTTCAATACAGGAGGGAAGAAGACCACTAATCTCTGCCCTTACAGAGCTTAAATTCTGCTGGTGGCAAGTAGATCACTTCATGGCTTTTATGGGTCCTAGGCACTTTTGTGTGCCTCTTCCTCCATAAAAACAGATTAAGATTACATTTTATGGCTATGTTCACATAAAGAGAGATTATTAACATTATATATCAAAGCATTTTTTTGACCTCGAAATCCATTTCTTGTCTTTTAATTTGAAAAGAACTTAAAATATTGTTGTGGATCTCGAAGAGTATTTTTGGCCCTAAGTACTACACCTGATGGAGAAGGTAGTGACAGGGACGAGTGGACCTGGGAATAAACCATTCCAAGTGGGTTTCAGATTGGTTTTGTTTGTTTGTCTGCTTGTTTTTGCTGAACAATTTGAAAGTAAGTGGCAGACACTAGGACATTTGACTTTGAAATACTTCAGCAGATTTCATCTACATAAGGACATTTTCCTATGTATCCACATCAATGTCATATCTCAGAAAATTAACATTAATTCATGAAACTACAGTCTTTTAGCCTATATTACAGTTTCTCAGTTCCACATCATATAATTTTTGTACTTTATAGTGATACTTCCTTCTATCTTCAACCAAAATTATATGACCAAATTAATCCATTCACATTATTTGCCACATGTACCTTTGGATGATATTTGTGTCAAAATTTACTCTCTCATTTTTAATGCTTAAAATGTTTCCTGGGGCGCCTGGGTGGCTCAGTGGGTTAAGCCTCTGCCTTCAGCTCAGGTCATGATCCCAGGGTCCTGGAACTGAGCCCCGCATCGGGCTCTCTGTTTGGCGGGGAGCCTGCTTCCCCCCCCCACCCCCGCCTTCTGTTCTGCCTACTTGTGATCTCTCTCTCTCTCTCTCTGTGTCAAATAAATAAATAAGAAATATTTTAAAATAAAAATTAAAAAAACAAAATGTTTCTTTTGCTGAACTGTTAGTGATGCATTAATGAGACATAAAGTTATCTATCCTATGTTCTTTCACTGTCATCCTTTGGTAATTTTTTTCTTTCTCCCAAAAAATCCTTAACCCATACTCATCTTCCAGAGTGTTTTCATTCATCCAAATGCCTAGGCTGAAATATTAGAAAAGAGAGCTGTCATATTCCATTTGTTGGATGTCATTTTATAAAGTGCATATGACAGTTGTGGAAGTTAGCAGGCAGATCTAATCATACATCTTATCTCTACCACACTGTCTTATCTACAGTGTATCCTTCAAAAATAGACAGGACATAAACTCAGAGCAAAACATCCATATAATGTGTGATGATCTCACAACCTGGTGAAGGCAAGTTAGGGGAATAGCTAAAGTTATCAGGAAAGAGACACAGGCTTAAAATATCAATCCTACACATCTACTTCACCCCTCTAAGCCACAGTTCCAGCTGAAAATAAATACTGCTATATGATTAGATGAGATAATCAGTATAAAGCACTCAACATATAAACTCTACACAATGTCTCCCTCTCCCTTCCCTAAAGCTTCCTTAGTGTTCCACCAAGAGACCATCTTTAAGGTCTAATTCCCTCAAGGATAATTCCCACAAAGAGAGCTATGCCTCCCCTAAACCTTCATTCCTTCCACAAAGAGACCAGCCTTGGAGTCTCACTGACAAGTAAAAAAATACAGGTAACAAGAGATAATTACAGAGACAGATATTTGTTTTATTTGAAATATGTGAAACAAAACACTCAACATTTTCAGTAATGAAAAACATTTACTCAAGATTCCATTTGCTAACGCAGGCATCTAATACTTCAATCATCCAGAACAATGAAGAAGGAGAGTTACAGTATGTAAATAAATGTCTTATCCTGACTAGTTCCATCTAATGTATATAATACAGCAACATCTAAAAATACATGCTTCTGCTTCTGAGAAGAAGCAGTTCTCCTGCCATGTACAATGAAAAACTCTGGATATCATATATACAACAAACTCAAGAAGACTCCAAAAGGTAAGGCACAACAGAATTTGAGGGAGAACATAGTGGTGAGCTCCCTGGGTTTTCTTTTTGCCTTCAATATCCCAAACTGAAGAAGCTGGCAAACCAGAAACATCCCCAAGTATAGTGAAATTTTTGTTAATTAAAAAAATAAGTAAGCCTGGTCTCTCAGCCGAAGTAACAGGTCAGGAGCAAGACTAAGACTTTCAGATAATAACCACTCCATCACAGCCAAATACCAGGGGGAAGAAAATTGATGGCCCACCCCCAGTCACAGAAGCAAAGACTAGGTGGAGAGTTCATAATTCCACGCTTGGGAGCTGTATCGAGGAACCACAACACCCCACCAGGGGAGTGTTACAGAAGGCCAAGCAGGGAGCTGGGACTTTCACCCTTCCCGCCAACTAATGAGGCAACTGCCTCCACCATCATCCTTAACCATGAATTTCAACATCTGACACTCAATCACAGTAACCTACCATATTAACAGACTACAGAAGAAAAAAAAAAAAACACTTATATCAGTGATGGAGAAAAGAAGTAATAAAATTCAATACCCATTAATGATGTTTAAAAAGAAAGAAAAAACTTTCAGGAAAGTAGGAACAGCGGGGTAGCTCCTCAACTTGAAAAAGAGCATCTTCAAGAAAACTTGCAGCTAACATTATACTTCACAGTGAATGACAGAATGTTTTCCTCCTAAGATTGAGAACGCATCAAGGATGTCTGCTCTTACCACTTTTAACATTGTGCTGGAAGTTCTAACCAGTGCACCAAGGCAAGAAAAAGAAGTAAAAGGCATGCAGATCAGAAATAAATAAATAAAAGTGTTTACAGATGACAGGATTATCTACATAGGACATGTAAAGGAATACATGAGGAAAAAAAAAAAAAAAAGCACAGACAAGTAAATGAGTTCAGCAAGGTTACAAGATATAAGAAAAACATACAAAAATCAGGTATATGTCTATTTACCAGCAGTGAGTATGTAAACACCAAAATTAAAAATTCAATATCATCGGGACGCCTGGGTGGCTCAGTTGGTTAAGCAGCTGCCTTCGGCTCAGGTCATGATCCCAGCGTCCTGGGATCGAGTCCCACATCGGGCTCCTTGCTCCGCAGGGAGCCTGC
>NC_081565.1:38334666-38427924 GCF_022355385.1 Mustela nigripes | reverse complement strand
TGACCTGAGCCGAAGGCAGGTCATGATCCCAGCGTCCTGGGATCGAGTCCCACATCGGGCTCCTTGCTCCGCAGGGAGCCTGCTTCTCCCTCTGACTCTGCCTTCCACTCTGTCTGCCTGTGCTCGCTCTCACTCTCTCTCTCTTACAAATAAATAAATAAAATCTTTAAAAAAAAAAAAAAATTCAATATCATCACCAATTGCTCAAAAAATGAAATACCTATATGTAAATCTCACAAACACATGATATAGATGTTAAAAATTATATAACACTAATGAAAGAAAGATCTAAATAAATGAAGAGAGAGGCAACCAGCTGACTCAGTCTGTGAAGCATGCAATTCTTGATCTTGGAGTTGTGGGTTCAAGCCCCATATTAGGTATAGATATTACTTTAAAATAAAAATCTTAGATAGACAGACAGACAGACAGACAAACAGACTGTATTCATGGATTGGAAGACTAAGCATAGCAAAGATGTCCACTCTCCACAAATCAACATATAGTTATAATTCCTACCAAATTTCTACCAAAATCTCAGCAATATCTCTTAGAGACATAGACAAAATTATTCTAAAATTTATATAAAGACAAAGGAACTAGAAGATTAACACAATTTTGAAAAAGAAAAAGTGTGAAGAATCTGTTTACAGAATTTCAATATTTATTATTTAGCTCCAGTAATGAAGACTGTGATATTACCAGAAGAATAAACACGCAGACCAATCAAACAAAACAGAGAACCCAGAAATAGATTCATATAAATATGCCCAACTGATTTTTGACAAAGGCATGACAGCAACTCATTGGACTAAAGACTGATTTTTCAATAAATGGTACTCAAGCAATAAACATTGGTCAGCAAAAACAAGAAGAAGAAACATACAAAAATCAACTCAAAATGGATCACAGACTTAGATGCAAACTGTAAAACTTATAAAATATTCAGAAAAAAAAAAAAAGGAGAAAATCTTTGGAAGGTAGGTCTAGGCAACGAGTGCTCGGACGTAACTCCGAAAATACAATCCATAAAAGGAAACTTGATAAATTGGGTTTCACCAACATTAAAAAAACTTTGGTTCCATGAAAGACCCTATGAAGAGAATGAAAAGACAAGTGACAAACTGGGAGGAAATTTATCTGACAAAGGACAAATATATTATGAACTCTCCAATTTCAACAGGAAAACAGTCCAATTTAGAAAACGGACAAAAGATGTAAACAGACATAGAAGACATGCAGATGGCAGATCAGCCCATGAAAAGATGTTCCTTTATCATTAGCCATTAGGGAGATGAAACTAAAACCATGATGAATTTTCACTACCTATCTATCATAATAGTGAAAATGAAAAAAATAGTGACAATATTAAATATAAGTGAGGAAGTAGGAAAGCTGAATCACTCCAGCATTGCTAGTATGCATGTAAAATTGTAAAGCCTCTCTGCAAAACAGTTTGGCAGTTATTTAAAAAACATTGTTTATGTTTTTATTTAAAAAAGAAAAATCTAAATTTTCAAATGCAGCAGCAACAGCACTCTTCTCCCGGGGAAAGGAAGACTAATGCTCACACCCACAAAACAGGTACACGAATGCTGACCACAGCTTTGTTTGTACCAGCAAGTACTGGAAACAACCCAGACGTCCTTTAAGGGGTGAGTGGTAAAACAAACTGCCTTCTCCAGATCACAGAATACTATACAAAAAAAAAAAAAAAAAAAAAAGGAAGCAACTATTGATAAATACAACAAACTGAATGAATCACAGAGAACTGTGTTGAGCTGGGGAGGCGCAGAACCCCCAAACATGGCATACTGTGTGATTCCATTTATGTAACAGTCTCAACGAGCCAAAATCATAGCAATGGAGAATAGCTTAGTGGTTGCCAGAAGTTAAGGAAGGAGCTGCTGTGCAAGGGAAATATGTATGGCTAAAAGGGGGCAAAGTGGGGGATACCTTGTGATAATCATGGAAATGTTCTGTATCTTGACTGTATTCAATGTCCATAGCCTGGTTAAGATACTGTCCTATAGTTTTGGGGGAAGGGTTTACGAGCTCTCTCTATATTACATCTTACGAATGCATGGCAATCTACAACTATCTCGAATTAAGAAGTTTCAATCCACATGCACACTACATGCATAGTTTGCCAAGAAGCCATGCCTCTCTATCCTGATAACTCAGATGCTCATTTAGACTGTGACCTGAGCAGGGGCTCTGGAGTTTGCACCCAGGCTGCGATGCCAAAATTCATAAGCTTTCTAGATGACAAACATTGCTTTAAACTAATGCTTCTGGAAATACAGTGAGTCTTGATTAAAGCTCATTAAAAAGTACTTGTCAGATGATCTGACTATGTGGGTGGCTGTTCTGATTTGATGCCATGCTTTGCTATGAGCTCCTGAACCAAATCAGTTTCTTAATAGTTTATTCCTGCATCAGCTACCATCCTAGCCCCAACCAATGGCTGTCAACCAGAGCTGAACATGAGAATTACCCAAAGAGTAACTAATTCAGTCAGTTAGGGCTGGAAGTCCAGCCTCATTCAGAAGCTCACCAGGAGATCCACATGCAACCAGAGTTGAGAACCATGGGTCCAAAACATCAGCAAAAACCCACCTTCACATTTGGAAGAAAAGGATTTTTTAAAATTACAGCCAATATTCATTGCTGAGAAGAGAATAAAATAATTTCCAAACTTCTGAAGGGCAATTTGACATCTCTTTGGAAAAATTCCCTTCCAGGGAGACACCAATGACCTGGAGTGAGCCAGAGGGAGGACTCAGACATTGTTCTCCAGGCCTCACCAGTCTCGTGGAGGTACTAAGTTAGAAGCCTGACCCTCAGGCAGCAGGTTTGGAATTAGGAATGGGCCTCTTTCAGGGAAAGACAGAGATGAGCATTTTGGTCGGCTTCTTCTACACTGAGCCCCAGGGAGATAGCCACAGTGAGTCCTGTCCTCCTGAGCCCATTAAGAGCTGTTTCTTTGTTAGTTATACTCTTGCGATCTCAAGGACACCAAGCCCCACTGGCTTTCTGAGTTGGGTATTTGGGGGACTCACTCTTAGGTGGAAGTCTTAAAAGTTGGGATATTGGGTCCAACCTCTTCACTCTTAGTGAATAGTTTCCCTATTGTATGTCACAGTGCTAGGGGTGGGGTTTACAGTGAATGCATATCTCAGCCTTTCCTATTCTTTTCAGCATGGTGTTTTTGGTTTGGGGTTTTTTTTGTTGTTTTTTTGTTTTGTTTTGTTTTGTTTACCCCATTTGTACTTATTGCTCAGTTATTTTCTGGGTTTCTGCTAGAAGGAATTGTTCCATGTATAGCCACTGATTCAGTGTGCCAGTTGGGGGAGGGGTGAGCTCAGGAGCCTCCCGTGTTGCTATCTTGGATTAGATGTCTCCCCTTTGCATTTCTTAAAATTAGTAGTGTGGATCTCTGCCTAAAGAGGGTGGTCTTTAGCCAGCTCTCAGAATCTTTCTTTATTAATTCTTAGAGCTGAATGTGAATCTATAATTATCTCAAAAAATTTTCAATTAAAAAAATGCATGGCTAATAAAAGTTCATTCATCAAAATTGATCACCCTAACAGAATCATATACACCAACTATATGATGAAATGTACGCTACAGCTCTTACCTAGTTCACTTCACCTAAACTTATTCTGCAGTGTATTTTATATTTGAGCCATTCATTTATGTGAAACTTTATCTCTCCAGCTATTAATTTCTGGTGCTTTTCCTTCCTGAGTCTGACTAGGGTTTTGTTGTTGTTGTTGTCTATTGCCAGTGGCACTTGCATCTCTGTTACTATCATTTCATCACAAAAGAATTTAAAAATTTGCAATAAAATATTTCCCAACAAGGAAAAAAGTGACTATAACTTATTAGGAATAGACATGAAAATTCTTGCCCAGGATATACAGTCATTCATTTTAACAGTGCCAACCAAGCACTAGCCGAGGAACTGAAGATACAGTAGTAAATTAAAGCCCCTGCCTTCATGGAGGTCACAGTCAAACAGGTTAGAAAGATAAAGAGATAAATCAGGATGTAATATAATACTATGTAATACTACTAAATACCATAAAGCATACTGCATCCGAGTAATTACTGATAGAGAATGATGACAACACTAATACAGATTGGGTGGTGGTCCTATACAGCTAGTCGGAAGCGATGATATAGGAGCAGAGATCTGTATATTACATCAGAGACAACATACAGTATGTAGCTCATAAACACCAAGACAAAACCAATGCTGGCTCTTCTGAGACCCATGCTTATTCTTGATTCCCAGAAAAATTAATAGAGAAATGAAAGCACAGCCAAACTTCTTTATCTTTCAACCCAAAGGCTATGGCGTTTGGTTACAAAATGAAAAGGCACCAAACACTTAATACCCTATTCTTTCATTCTCCTTTCTTTTGATATTTTTTAAAACCTTGTCTAGTTCTAAAAGGAAAAAAAAAAAAACCAAACACCATTTTAATGAACACTGCAATTAAGAGATTCAGCCCTTGGAAACGAACACCCTTTGAGCTTCTGTGATGTTGACCTTTTCCTGATTTGAGGTCAATAAAGTTATGGTGGTTGTGTCTCCCAGGGAAAATCCCTGCATGTAAAATCATTTGACTCACTCTGACTTCCCCAAATCCTCCTCAGAAGCTCAATCTGGAGATCAGAGCCAGCTACTCCTTTTCAATTAACTCTCTTTCAGACTTGATCACTGTCCTTGTCTTCATTTATGTCAAATAGTGCTCCCTGTGGAGACAGGCAGCTGGTTATTCTGAGCTCACTCAGATAACCCTTATTAAAATAACCACCTCCCTTGCGCAAATCCATCTATCACCTTCACCTTGACAGGCCCCTGTCAGCCTCGTGCCATTTCTGGATAGGTCCCCACTCCACCCACCTGGAAACACTGCACCAGTAGCTTCAGGATGTTGTTTGCAAGGTGCAGACTGCATGGGGAGATTCTGACCCATTTGCTTCTTTGAAGGTTTCATTCAATTCAGGAAATGTTAATTGAACAAATATTATAGCTTCTGGAAAAATAGGAATGAGATCCTAGAATCCTATCTTAAGTGAGAATAAAGGCTTTGCCTCCAAGGCTTCCTTGGAGACAATAGGGAATGCCCTGGGTCTGTTTGTTATCTAGTCCAATAAATGCCAGATGGATATTTTTGTGAGACAAATACCATAGCAAGCGACATGGGGGAGGGAGATAAGAGTTTATGAGACCTAATAAACTCCAGGTTTGGCATGGACATCTATGTAGGAAGACAGGAATTTATACTTTCTGTTCAATATTTAAGATTCTGAGAAACACACTGAGGGTTTTGGAGGGGAGGGGGGCCGGGGAGTTGGGTGAGTCTGGTGGTGGGTGTTACGGAGGGCACGTATTGCATGGAGCACTGGGTGTGGTGCATAAACAATGAATGCTGGAACACTGAAAAGAAAATAAAATGAAATGAAAAAAAAAATCATCTAAAATGAAAGAAGAGGAGCCAGTCACAGCAGCTCCAGAAACCTTCCTCAGCCATTCCTATCCGCTTCTTCCTTGACGGGATACTCCCTAAGCTTCTGCTGGAATGTGTATAAACCACTCTTGACTTTAGAAGTGACCTGTCTTGGCCTCTAAATTCAAAGTCACACTAGGATTGAAGAGTGAATGGGGCCAAGCAAAAAGCTCCCTGATGTATTTTGTGTGAAGATTACTCCTGAGAGCTCTGTTGGTTTCTATAAATGTAAGGCCTGACTAGATGTGGCAAGATAGTGGGCCTGTCGTGGGCAACAAGGAGCTAGTGAACCAGGAAAAATGACAGTTTCTTATTTTCTTTTTGTTACTCATAGAAATAAATAGGGACTCTTCTCATATATGTAGACTTCGACAGCATAATGAGTCCTAAGGGTGGATGGGTAGATCCCATGGTACAGACTCATGCACCTTTGCAAAGTCCCTGTAGGGTCCCAGCCCTGGGGTTGTAGGGTCCCCCAATAATGGGTCCGTGATTAAAGGACCAAGACTGATACAAAGCGAAGGTCAAGCAAAGCTTTATTTCGCGCCAAGCATCGAGAATCAAACCGACTGGTCAGGGCCATCTCTTACAAAGAGGCGACCTCTCCCTGCCTTACAGACTAGCTTTTAAGGGCAAAGGCCATGTGGTTGGGCCTGGCCACACACAGGTGACCAATGAGACTGTAACACAGAGAAAGCTTCACAGTCCTCCTAGGTCACACATAAGTGACCAGCTGAATTACAATTCACCCCATAGTAACTATTTGAACTAGCCTACCACCTTGGTCAGAACTGGCGCCCAAAGGGCACCCAAAGGGCAGGGCCCATACTCCTTGGTAGCTAGGGAGACAGTATGTGCACTTTACTGATTGGATGTCTCCATCTGACCTGACCCACCTTTGTATTTGGGCTTTGTTACCTGGGACTGGTTTCCCAGACTTGCTTTTAAGTAAGTTCCCCTGGGGGTGCAGGGTCAATTTAAGTTTTACTGCATAAACAACAAAATGGCTCTCCAACCAGGGTGGGGCCATTGTGGCTGAATAGGCCTTATAGGGTCACATACAGCTTCACCCCCTAAGCAGACAGAGAATTAAAATCAAAGACTATGAGTAAGAGACAAATAATAAGAAATGTTAAAAAAAAGGGGGGGGGGAACAAAAGCAAAAAAAAGGGGGGAGGAATACTGTGCTACTAGATGATTCTCCGATTCTCTAAGAGCTTATAAACCAAAACCCTGAGAGACAGCATCCTCCCAGGGAATTCTGGATAAGGAAGGTTGTTGCTAGAGCTGTCACTGCTGCTACCATGACTATAATCACCAGCCAGCATGTTGGGGGCATTTAAGACTTAGGAAGAGCTGCAGATTCCCTGATGTAAGAAGGGAAATATCTACAAGTTTGGATTTAATAAGGGAGTCACGCCAACTGCTACAACCTTGCCATGCTGGGGAATGTCACCCTACAGAATCCTACTTTGGGAACTTGGAAAGACTATGAAATTTGGTTACCAAGTCAGTAGAAATTCCAGCATTTGCTCATTTCCTAAATAAGGTTCCTTCCCAAGCAACTGCGACTAAAGAGTCTGTAGACAGAGTTCCCAGGCTGTGGTAGCGGTGGTGTCTCTGCTTGATTTTCTCCAATCCATCATCCATAACCTCACCTCCTATGGAATCGCTCTGTTGCTTAAATGTACTTTTGTCATCTTGCTTTGATAATCACTCAATGGTTTCCACTGCAATAAACAGCAAGTTCAACATCTCCAATGTGGCTTATGAAGCCTAAATAATTTCTCTTTCCAGCTTCTTCTCTCATCATTGTCAATATTGACAGGAGGTTTCCTGTGCATGAGTGGCACATTTTCCCATGAATGAGCTGTGTTTTCTCACCTCGGATTATTCCTTCTGCCTGGTCCCCCCACCCTTTCACTAAATTAACTCTTTTCCATTCTTCAAATTGCAATTTAGATTTTACCTTCTCTGGAACACCTTCCCTAGCCCTTACATTACACTGCAAATCTCTCCAATGTGCTCCCACAGTATCTCATCCTATTCCATAAATGGTACCTACCACACTGTGTTATTGTTACTAGTTATCCATCCTCCCTCACCAATCTGTAAATTTCTTGTGGGAAGATAGGCACCTTGTTTATCTTGACATTCACTGATCAAAATAGGATCTCTTGAATGAAAGAACGTATGAAAACACCATTGTCACCAGGAGGCAAGAGATCTGCACTCAAGTCAAAACCTCACTATTTAACTTTGATTGTAAGGAAACCACAAACTTCCCGGAGAGAATACAGAAGTAGAAATGTGATCCTGTCTGCATAAACCAGGTGGTTGAATGGGACAATGCCCTTACGGTCCTGTCAATACAATCAATAGCTTCATATGCAAGATTGCAATGTACACTGGGTTGTTCTAAAATACATCCAAGACAAGAATCCCTGGGTCGTCAGAAGAAGAGGAAATATGAACAGTTTCTATAAATGCCCAGATTCAAAAACAAAAAACAAAAAACTCTCTGTTCTATCACAGGAAGGAGGGAATTAACTGAAAGGTCCAGTACAGAAACATGAATACTTGGCCAGATTATGCCCTAGTTCAGCTCTCTAAAATTCAAGTGTCATTAAAAGCTAGCCTTAATTAGGCAGGACTCTAACCTATATTGATTGGAATTTATTTATTAATTTTTAGCATTGCTTCCAGTATTCATTCTAGCTGTTAATTGGGCCCCTTTCCTTAAGTGAAAAATGTTCATATGTGCAGAATTTGAGCATTTCCCAGCACTGACTTCCATTTCGCCCCCATCATGTTCAGGCAAGGGCAGGATCCTCTCTGCTCTAGCAGAGCCCTGACTGTGTTCTAGCCGGCATGCAAATGCAGACTGTGATCCATCATGTTTTATTTAATAGAGTCGCTGAGAGAAAGGAAAAAGGAAATTGTTGTGAATTAAATGTCCTTGTCGTTTCAGGCAAGGAGATAAAAGTTCTGATTGATTGCTGAGATGGCTGAAAATGGAAGTATTAACGCAAAACAATGATTTTGTTATGTTTCTATTCTCTGGAGTGTTGCAAATGGCAAAGAACATTTTATTCTGGAAACAGATTAAGAGAGACTTTCTCCCTTGCCAGAACACACATATTTGGTGAAATCAGGAAGCAGAAGGTGAAGAACCAGGGAACAGGGCCAGGGGATCTCCATCCCAATCCTGGCCCTGCTATGTTCCCTTGGTGGCCTTGGACAAGTCTTTTATTGCCCTAACCTCAAATTTCTTAGCTCTGATGATCTGACGAGGTATGAGATCTAACATCTCTTCACTGCCTCTACTGCCATACAACTCTTTCTCCTTCTAAATCAATCCAACCAATAGGTCTGAAGTAGCTGTCCTCCACTGTCACTGACCTGTGCTGCCCACTAGAAACTTAACTAGAATTATCAGCAGATTCCTCTAACTTCTGTCATTTCTTTCCAACAATATATAAAGAAGCAATTCTACTAAGACTCTGATTGCAACAAAAGAAAATATAAAGTGTTAAATGATCCCATTCAATGGACTAAACTTGACAATTTACCCAGTTGACCTAAGCACAATGCCACACACAATGAACTACATCTAATAAGCAGAACGTTGTTGGTGTTAGCTTCTACCTCCCTTCTCACTTAAAAAATGGGGGAAATTCTTAGTTGAGCCAGATAATGAAAATATCTCTGTCATGATCTGGTCCAGATCCTGCTTTTTTTTCTCCCCTTCCTGAATCTGCAACTTTCCTGGATTCTATGAATCTCTGAGTTTATACTGTTCCATTTGCCATAGTTGCAGACAGAGGCATTGACCCTTTGATGCTTCCAGGCATTTAAAGTCCTCAAAGAAAATTCCCAGTACTTAGCTACAAATAAATGGTCAAGGTTCAGAGTTTAAGTTGAATGTCTTTATCTACTACACTTCTTTCTCTTCCTCAGAGAGACTACTTAATATTCAGATAGGGGCATTGCTGAAGACTAACAGAGGTTTGATTTTCCCTTCTGCAGAGCACCCAAGATGGGTGCCTCAGAAATGGCTCCCAGTCATCTCCCTCTGTAGTTCCTGCTCTGAGGGTGTGTGTGTGTGTGTGTGTGTGTGTGTGTGTGTGTGTGACAGACAGAGACAGAGATCCAAAGAAAGAGACAAAGAGACCAAGATGTGGGGCACCTGGGTGGCTCAGCGGGTTAAGCCTCTGCCTTCAGCTCAGGTCATGATCCCAGGGTCCTGGGATCGAGCCCCACATTGGGCTCTCTGCTCAGCAGGGAGCCTGCTTCCCCCTCTCTGCCTGCAGCTCTGCCTACTTGTGATCTCTGTCAAATAAATAAATAAAATATTTTTTTAAAAAAAGAGACCGAGATGTAAGCACAGAGAAAGATGTTAAGAAACAATTATTAGATTCTGTAGCTCAAAACAGAGTATGTATGATCTCAGACTGTGTGACATTATCTACTGCACCAGAACTCAACTTCAATATGACCCCAAATTTTTAAATAGAAATTAGGTATTAGTCTTCAAACAAAAACCAGACCCCTTTCAGAACTCACTCCAACAAAGACAGGAGCTTTTAAAGTGTTTGTGAAATGTTCTTTTAGTTTCCATGGGCTTAGGTTCTTTTTTGTTAAATATGATTCTTAAAACACTAGCACAGTTAGCAAAGATCTTTCTGTCCAAATGACAAGATACACAGACTCGACTATGGCTTTTGCTCAGAACAATGACTTCATAGTTTATATGATGTAATATCCAAACTTAACACCAGGCCCCCAGCGAGCCCTGGTTTTCTCCACTGCTTCGATGGTTTTACTTTACTCAAAAGTTGTTTCTGAAGTCGAATTTCCGAATGATGAAATCTGGTGTTATGGGTGAAACTGATGAAGTTGGATCTTTCCACTTGGTGACATGACTTTCAGATACTAAGCAATCCGATCATTCTCTCAGGCCACCAGGGCAGAGCCGCACACACGGTGTGACTAATTCCCTTGCAGAGTAAATTAACAAATGTAACTCAAATGAACTTAACTTCTTAGAATATAGAGTTAATGAGCCTGAAACGTGTGAGATTAGTTTAGGCAAGTGAGCTCGGGCAGGCTCCAAAGCAACACACTGCATCCCAAACATGAGGGAATCTAGGTCGTTCGTCAGGAGGAGGAGCGGGAGCGAGAGAATCAACGGGTCAGTACACGCCCCTCATCCTTGGAGGGAAGGCAGCTAAAAACGGACAGGCCGAGTTTCAAAAGATAGCACAGCTAGATGCTTTATGCAAATGGGTGAAGCATTTCCAGATGTACTGAGTCTGGAGGACGCCTATGGGTTTACATTAGTAAATTTCTATTTGTATCTAATTATAGTCTTCACGTGAGACTCTTCTGTAGTTAGCCTTCAATACTCTCACCGTTTCATAATTCAGTCTGAAAGGACATGGTTAGGTCCTACTATTTTTAAAATATTTAAAAGGGGAAATAAAGATAAAAACATAATTCTGAAGAAAATGTAATCCTACTTAAATCCTCAGAATAAACTTCTAATTCTTGGGCCAGTCTCTCAGATCAGACTACCTGCTGAAAGACAACTGACTTTCATGATCCTGAAGCCAGACGTTACTGCTTTGACTTGGGTGAATCATGTAACCTTTGTGCTTCAGTTCCTTGCACTGAAAACTTGAAATAAAAATAGTACCGACTTCATAGAGTCAGTTTTACTGTGTGCCTGGTACTTGATGCATTTATTTTTATTGTTTCAAAATACGTGTATTCTCCAAATGGAATGAAGTTGGATTTCTTCTTTATGCCATACGGAAAAATAATGATGATGATTAAAGGATTTAAATAATAATGAAGACAAAAAAAAAAAAAATCCCTCACAAAGTATACAAAGTTTCGGTTATAGAAGACTATAGAAATCTACAGCACAGCATAGGGCCTGAAGTTAACAATTTAATTGCTGTAGGGTGCCTGGGTGCCTCAGTGAGTTAAGTGTCCAACTCTTCATCTCAGCTCAGGTCTTGATTTGGGGATCGTTACGTTCAAGCCCTGTGCTGGCTCCCTATTGGGTGTGGAGCCTAAAAAAAAAAATTGCTACCAGGGTAGATCTTACTTTGTGCTCTTATGATCAAAAAAATTAATAAAAATAATAAATAAAGGGTATGAGGAAACTTCTGGAGGGGATTTATATGTTGCGGCATAGACTGTGGTCGACATTTCACATCTGCATACTTATCTCCAAACTCATTGTGTTTTATACATTAAATATGTACAGTTTCCTGTGTGTCATTACACCTCAATAAAGTGGCTTAAGAAATAAAGGAAGAAATCACAGAAAAATATAGTTTGCAATCTTGAGGTGAAAATTTTTATCTAAGCCAGACAACAAAGGTAGGAATCACAGCAGAAAAAATGAACAGGTTTATATTTACAAAGATTAAAATTTGCCATAAGGAAAAACAAATGACAATTCTCTTTTTAAATATTTGACAAGATACAAAAAGGTAGGTACTTTACCTGTATGTAATATATACATATATATACACACATATACATATATATATACACAAATATATATACATATATATATATATATATATATTTTTTTTTTACAGAAACTAAGAAAAAAGAGTTTCCAATGTAGAAAAAAATATAGGCAGAGTACATGAACCGGTTACTCACAAAAGAAGTAATACACGTTTCTTTTTTAAATGCTCACCTCACTCATAATCAAAGTCATGAAAATTAAAACAGCACTGAGATTAGTACTAACTGCTGTCAATGGAGAAATGTGAATCTGCTCTGCACGATGGGAAACTGGATTTAAGAACAAGGATATGAAACAGAAAGTACGGAGAATGGGATCACAGGGGAGAAAGAAAAGGAATCAGGGAGAAAAGTCTGGTACACTTACACCGCAGGTAGCCTAGACGGCCTTTGGATCTTAGCATGAAATGAACCTGGGTCTGACTCTTTGATGATCACTGTTACATAGTCTTGGCAAGTTCCTGGCTTTCCTGACTTAGCTTCTTCATCTATAATGTAAACTACAGTGATGAGACTGAGCAAAAACAATACACTTGTTTGGTCAACGCCATCCCACCTGCACCTAGCTTCCGGGTTCAGAAAAACCATTTTTACTGACTAATGCAATTTTCCCCGCTGCTGCTGGTCAGGAAGGAACTATCCAGTCCCAGAAGCGCAGACCAGGCCTCCTTCATCCTCATGCCCCATCGATAAAACTGTCCACAAGACAGAAACAGACTCCTTCTGAGGTTAAAAGCAAAACGGACATGAGGAGATTTTCAGGTGTTAGTCTGAGCTGTCTGCTCCAGCTCACGGGAACAATCGCTTCTTGACCAGTGAGGGAAGCAGACGCAGTCAATTCTGCTAATCACTTTTTACCTAGGGAGCACAGTATGGATTATATCCACCTTTGGTCTCTGGTTATTTTATGTAGTTTGCTTTGGGATGGGGGCTTTGTGTTTGATTTTTCTTTTTTTTAATTTGATCATCTTTTCTGTATCTTCTTTACATTTATGAAGAGTAAAGGAACAGTCCGTCCTGCTGTGATAGCCTGCAGAAAAACTCTTCACTCTTCCAGAGATGGAAAGAACATCGTGACACTAGGTAAATCATAAATGGGTTCCTCAAGACAAATGAAATGTTTCATGGGAATAAGAGGCAAAAAATATCATAGGAAAGAGAGAAGGAGGGAGGGGAGAAAGCAAGAGAGAAAGGGAGGAAGAAAAGAGAGAAAAAGAACCCAAAAGAGAAAGAGCCCCTGGAGTTGCCAGAGGGCAGGGGTTTCTCCGTCAAAGACTGCCACCTGGTGGCAGTCTCATAACCTGCTCTTGGCCTCCTCTGGTCCTGGAAGGCGGCCAGAGCCATCAGAAGCCGCTGACCTGCAAGGCTTCAAAGCTAAATGAAAAGCAGATGAATAAATGTCGGTGCATCAGTAGATACTAAATCTTGACAACACAGAGGCCTTATTTAATTTGATCCCTGTGCATCAGAGACTTTAAACGGCCATTAGTCAGGCACGCTGCCACTCTCTCCTCCGTTGTAGAAGGCTGGTGCTGTTTATGGGGCATAAACCAACTATATTTCATGTAAGCAAGTAAAAGGAAACAAAATCTCTTATGATAAAATAAAGAATAAATATAAACACTATTGCTTTATCCGGCATAATCCTTCCTGGACCTCTTTCCACCCATTTTAGATAGGTTTCTCAAAAAAAAAAAAAAAAAGATAAGTATTTGAAATATTTGAATAAATGAAAGGACTGCTAACATCTTTTCAATGATCAAAGTGGCTTGACTAGAGGTTAATTCTATCTAGTAAAGAGACAATAATGTTGCAAGAAAGAAAAAAAATAGGTTCATACTTAATGTTTTCTCTCTGTTCTAGCAAACAGAAGGGAAATCAGATGTATAAAGAATTTATCCTTTACTCCGTGCTTCCACACTACTCTGCTGACTTAAACAAGGATTACTATACTATATGACAAAAACCTACTTAAGTTCCAAAAGCAACTTTGTATTTCTAAGCCTTTGTATTACCTTTTTATGTGGTAGGGAAATAAAAGCAAATAAGATTTGGCTTTTATTTTTTACTCCTGCCCAGAAAAAAAAATCTTAGCAGCTCTCATAGTCTCTTTAATCACAGTTTCTACCTCTAGGCTCCAAATTCAATTCTCATTTACAGATTTCTAAGGCTTGCATAATTTTTAAGGCACAACACTATATATTTCTGTCCTGTGAGTTGAATACTCTGAATTCAGCTGTTTTTTGGCACACAGATTTAATGACCATCCAGATTCTTGCAAAGAGAACAGGTAAACAGATCCAGGAGGATACTTTCTCTGTTATGCTAACGTTATGGAAAAGTTCACGGAATAAAATTAGAACATATGACCTACTAAAATAAAAAGCAAAAACTAATGTAAGATATTCATTTCAGTACCCAATCTAAAAATCTTGACAAGAAACAAATAAAATCTTCAGTGTGTATATGGTCTTTATCATTCATTTCAATGATTCGCTTACATTTTTACAAAAAAGGCAAAATTTATTGAGCAGATAATAAAGAATTTCTGAGAATCAGAAAAATAACCAAGAGAGTAAAATTTCATGGTACCCAATGGTATGGAGTTTCAAAGAAGAATGTAAATGCAACTAAGAAGTTCAGTAAAAGAGCTTTGACAAATGCCCATTAGGTACGGCAATGAAGGAGTTACTGGACCTTCAGGAGGGGAGTCTCAGTAGAGTGGGGAGGGCCGAAGCCAGGACACAGTGCATCGGAGAAGAAGCTGGAATAGTAGAAGTAGAGATAGCAGTACTACTCATTCAAAACACGTGGATAAAATAGAAAGAAAGAAGAAATGAGGGAGGAGAAGGAAAATCAGGGGTCCAATGAACACTTAGGACAAAAGCACATCCAGAGTTTAAAATTAAGCTACTCCATGGTATTGCTGGCTCAGCATCCATTTTGTTTGGCCAAGTGGCCTTGGGGGCTTTACACTGATGCTAGCCCCTCATGCAAGCCCACGGCGTCACAACAAAAGTGAGCTCAAGATACGACTTTCCCAGTATCCCCGGTGTTCAGCAGTTTCCCCTGCCTCCCAAGGCCTGTAATCCTTTTGTGTCCTTTAGATAAGACCCCTAAAAGACTTACCATGGCTAATGATAATGTGTTTAGGCGCAGGGGACAGAAGCAGCCCATCTGGTGGTTTCAACGATATAGAAAAGGAAGGCAGCTACTGAAACCAAGGAAAATACGAGGACTGGCTGGAGATCTAGCCTAATCAAAATAGCAAAGAATTGGAAGGGGAAAAGATACTGACCAAGGGTGGTCCCCTGCCCGTAAAAGAAAGGAAGGCAAATGGTCCCATGGATCCCAAATTGGGTATTTGTAGGAGAAAAAAATTTGAGTACTTTATTTTCAGTACCCATGATCCCCAGTAATTACTCACAGAATAAGGTGTTGGAAACTAGTTCTTTATGGCTGGTCTTTAAGTCCAAGTCCACATACCACCTGCCCCAGAATGTGAACAACCAACTATCATCATGAATTTGCATCTGATGCTATGCCTCATCCCATCTCCATCATTATTATCCTTCTGTTCTAAGAAAAAACAAACAACAGAAAGACATGCAGGGCGATTTTTTCTTCCTTTCTTCCCCAAAATGTTTAAAAACTCCTTCTG
Source organism: Mustela nigripes (assembly GCF_022355385.1). Lineage (NCBI taxonomy): Eukaryota > Metazoa > Chordata > Mammalia > Carnivora > Mustelidae > Mustela > Mustela nigripes. Next base: position 38,412,192 of record NC_081565.1, on the reverse strand, counting down.
TCCCTAATTTGTCATTTGCAGTTGCCCTGACTCCTTTTAAATTTCTAAAATAATACACTGTCTTTACAATATTAGCATATTCCATATACTAAGATTATTTCATCCATATTTGCATATTTGATTATCCCACGGGGGACAGATAGCTGAAGGATGGGGATTTTTAAGTGGCAAAGATCACTTAGATACAACTCCAAAATTATGAACCATAAAAGACAAAATTGACAGATGTGACTGCATCAAAATTAATACTATACTGCAAAAAATAATGCTAAGGCGGGGAGACAAGCCACATATGAGAAGGAAAATTTTGAAATCATATATATCACAAGGATAGATTTTTCAAAAAGTAGCACAGAAACTTCATATCACATAAAAAATTAACTCAAAATGGATTACAGATCTAAATGTAAAGCCTAAAAACTATAAAACTTCTAGAAAAAGGCATAAGATAAAATCTCTGAGATCTTGAGTTTGGCACATATTTCTTACATACAAAGACAGAAGCATAATACATAAAAGGATAAGTTAGTAAGTTAGACTTCAAATCTAAAATTTCTACCTTGGGATACCTGGGTGGTACCGTCAGTTAAGCATCTGACTCCTGGTCTCAACTCAGGTCATGATCTCAGGGTGGTGACCAAGCACTTGACAGGGCTTCAGCGTGGAGCCTGCTTACAATTCTCTCTCCTTCTCCCTCTGTGTCTGCCCCCTACTCTCTCTCTCTCTCTTAAATAAATCAATAAACCTTTTTAAAAATCCATCAATAAACAGATAAATAAATTTCTATCCTTCAGAAGTCATTGTAAAGGGAATGAAAAGGCAAGTCATTAGATGAAAGGAAATGATTGCAAAGCGTATACCTGATAAAGAATGTATACCTATAAAATATAAATTATAAAACCAAACAAGAAAATAGCCCAATTTTTTAAATGAGCAAAAGATATAGTTCACCAAAAACAGATAGACAGAGTGATAGATAAACTGACAAAGCACAGGACAAGGTGTGCTTCAACATCATTATTCATTAAGAAAATACAAATTAAAACCACAATGAGATACTACTACACCCCTATTAGAAAAGTCAAAACTGAAAAGTTTGACCATACTAAGCACTGGAGAGAACATGGAGGAACTGCAACAACCACACACCCCTGGTGGGAAAGGAAAACGGGACAACTACTTTGGAAAACAGTTGGCTATTTTCTTAAAAAGCTAAATATACACCTACAATATGATCCAGTCATTCCATTCCTGGATGTTTGTCCAAGAGAAATGAAAGCATATGTCCACACCAAAAAACCTGTACAAGAATGTGTATAGCAACTTTATTTGTGACAACCTGGAAGTGACTCAAATGTCCATCAGCAGGTGAATAAATAAATAAATCATGGAACATCCATTCAATGGTATACTATTCTGTGATAAAAAGGAATAAATTCTTGTTACATGCAAAAACACTGATGAATTTCAAAATAAATATGTGAAGTGAAAGAAGCCAACCGACAACAGAACAGATGCTGTATGATTACACGTACAGGAATTCCAGAAAACGCAAAATGATCAATAGTGGCAGAAAGGAAATCAGTGATTGGGAGACAGAGGGTGATGTAGAACAGAAGAGACAGAGGACAAAGGAATTTATTTATTTTTTTTAAAGATTTTATTTATTTATTTGACAGACAGAGATCACAAGTAGGCAGAGAAGCAGGAAGAGAGACAGGAGGAAGCAGACTCCCCGCCGAACAGAGAGCCCGAGGCGGGGCTCAATCCCAGGATCCTGGGATCATGATCTGAGCCGAAGGCAGAGGCTTCGACCCACTGAGCCACCCAGGTGCCCCCGTAAAAAGGAATTTAAAGAAACTTTTAGGGATGATGGATGTTTTCATTTTGATTGTGGTAATAGTTTCACAAGTATATTCTTATGTCAAACTTCCCAAACTATGTATTTTAAAACATGTACAGTTAAATGTGTTGATTGTATCTTAAGAAGGCTGTTTAAAAGTTCCATAGCCACCTACTGTTTCCTCCATTTAAAAATGTATAAGCAAGTCATGGGACACCTGGGTGGCCCAATCTGTTAAGTGTCTGCCTTTGGCTCTGGTCATGACCTCAGGGTCCTGAAATTGAGCCCCATGTGGGGCTTCCTGCTCAGTGAGGAGTCTGCTTCTCCCTCTCTCACTCTCCCTGCTTGTGCTCACTCTCCCTCTCTGACAAAAATAAATAAATCAAATCTTTTTAAAAATGTATAAGCAAATCATATACCCATGTATGAGTCACCCAGATTAAAAATAATTAAAAATAGATTTGAAGCCCATAAATATCCCTCTTGCAGTTGCTAGAAGATCTTACCACCTCCTTACTGAGGAACATCTGCAGGTACCTCACATTTACCCATGTGAGTAAATATGCTCAAGAAATGATATGTACAATAGCGGTCTCAACATTCCCCGGAAATTCTTTTGCCATCTTCACGTGACATCAAGTTCAAGGGCCTGTGCATAGTGGTAAACAGAGAGCCCCTTTATCTAACCACACAGGATTCCTCTCTCCTCAAAAGGGGCATGTTTGGATTGCTCCAGCACTGCCCAGACTCAGCACCACTCCACTCCAGAAGCAGGTGGGAGGAGGGAGAACAGAGATGACTCTGAGCAAACTCAGATGCACGTGTGGCCCCTTTTTACTTCCCAGAGGATTGACAACTGTGAGACAGTCTCTTCTCATCTGCTCTATTACTCCAGGCTGACCCTCTTTTCATGCATTATATATACCCTGTTGGAAATGGCAATGTCTCTCCTGGAAAAGAAAAAGTTCACCTGTCAGCAGTAGAGTGGGAAGTGAATGCACTCACAAGTTCCCAAGTTAACACAGCAACTGCTTTTCTGCACATTTCGCAATAGTACAAGAAAAAAAAAAGCCTTTCTCCACAATGGTATGACCCCAAAACATCAAAGAATTAGTGTTAGGCTTGAAAGGCAAAGAATATACTCCGCCTCAAGGTTAATCTCTGGAAGTAAAATAAACAAGCAGAATTATCAGTAACTATGCCTTTCGCAGAAAATCTTAGAATGTGAAACTCTCCAACACTTCAGTGACCACCACGTTCAAGACTCCAGTTCTACAAACAAGGAACCGAGGCCATGACAGTTATGGTGCTCTACTTTTAAAATGTTCTACATCTCTAAAACATCACCAGAGTAGGTCCGTATTTGTCCTGTCTTTTAGCGTTCTGCCAATAGTTTTTCAAAACTTTCCAAGTGCAGAACCATAAGCTTCAAGATAGAGACACGGGGATGTTCTCAAGGAGCAGGGCTAAAGTGAAGAATCTATAGAGACTGATTATGTTTTATCCAGGGATAAATGTAAGTCTTCCCAGTTTTCCTGGGCAAGAAGAAAGGATCAGTCGCCCCCACTTCTGCCATGTCACAACCAGCAAGACCCACAACCACCCCAGTGACTGATTCCCAATGGCTTCTTCAAGAGCCCTCAAACTCTTTGCTTCCATTAGGTCAGGTAAGCTGATGTGAATGTGGGTTATGAGGGTCTAATGGGATCAATTGTAAATGTGATAAATGACCCCTCTGTAAACATGGCCAGAGAGGGATCTTTCAAAGATAAATGTGGAATCGTGATTCTCCTTTATAATCCTTAATAGTGGAGCCTGGGTGGCTCAGGGGGTGAAGCCTCTGCCTTCGGCTCAGGTCATGATCTCAAGTTCCTGGAATCAAGCCCCAGGTCGGGCTCTCTGCTCAGCAGGGACCCTGCTTTCCCCCTTTCTCTCTGCCTGCCTCTCTGCCTACTTGTGATCTCTATCTGTCATATATATATATATATATATATATATATATATATATATATCTTTAAAAAATAAAATAAAATCCTTAATACTATCGGCATTTGGGGATGAAGTTCATTCTCTATTTCTCTATACAAAGGCACTCATAACCTGTGTCTTCCCTCCCTTTCTAGCCTCATCTTCAACCTTTACCATTACCATTACTCCACCCCTGCACTCCGAAATCCAGCCAAATGTTTGAAATTCTCCGATCACACCTCCCCTGTGCTCTCTTGGTTTGGCTCATTTGGATTCCTTTTCCTTGAATGTGTCCCTCCTCTTCCTCCAACCCAAGTCCGCCTTGATGAGTGCTCACTCTTCTATAGTAAGAAGCTTCCTAAAGATCCTCACCTGGTATTCGTGTCTATGTGTAAATCTCTCCCCTTCAGTGTAGACTGAACCTCGTGACTTGCTTCTCATGAACAGAACATGCAAAAAGTAATGCCAGGTCCCTTCAAAGATTAGGCTATAGAAGACTGTGACTTTGGTCTTACCCCATTCTCTTGCTGGCTCTTCTTGCTAGTTCATTCTCATGAAGCAACTGCCATGGGGGAGATGTCCTATGCAGAGACCCACAAAGCAGGAAACTGGGGGCAGCCTTCAGCCAACAGCCAGTGAAAAATGGAGGCCCTCAGTCCAACAGCCTGGGAAGAGCTGAGTATTTCTTTTTTGGTTTGTTTGTTTGTTGTGTGTGTGTGTGTGTGTGTGTGTGTGTGTGTGTGTGTGTGTGTTTAAGATTTTATTTATTTAACAGAAAGAGAGATCACCCCCTGGGGCAAATAATACATTATATGTTAATAAAAATAATTAATTTTTGAAAAAAGAAAAGAAAAAAGAGAGATCACAAGTAGGCAGAGAGGCAGACAAAGGGGGGGCGGGGAGGGGAGCAGGGGAGGGCAGAAGCAGGCTCCCCACTGAGTAAAGAGCCTGATGCGGGGCACGATCTCAGGATCCTGAAGCCATGACCTTAAGCCTAAGGCAGAGGTTTAATCCACTGAGCCACCCAGGCGCCCTGAACTGAGTATCTCTAACAACTATGTGAGTGAGCTTGGAACCAGATCTTTCATCAAAGGCCAAGATGACTGCAGCCCACCCAACATGCAGACTACAGCCTTGCAAAGAACTCTGAGCAAAATCACCCCACCATACCATGCCCAGACCCCCGATACACAGAAACTATGAAAAATGTCTGAAGCCACAAATTTGGGGGGTAGATAGTTTACACATTATCTCTCCAGCCTCAATTCCTAATACTAGCAGACAAGGAAGATTGGACTCTCTCCTTTCTGTCTGCCTCTGTCATAGAATTGCCAGGCACGTGCTTCTCTTTCCCATTTGACACAAAGCTCTGTAAAACTGGAGAGAGGTCCTTTCATCTTTTTAATCCCGAGATCCCAACACAAGGCCTGTCACATGGAAAGACTGGAGAAATGTGAATTAAATTATGACCTAGTTTCAGAGTTGAAATTTAAAACAAAATTTACAAGTCAAATTTGTATTCTTTCAAATACAGGGGAATATTCCAAGGGTTGTTAGGGTAACCAATAAAGACCCTATGAGAGGTGTCTTTTTTATTCAGGCATCTTGTGGACCACACCACTATCCAGTGTGAGGGATGCGTGAGGCGACTCTTCCTGGCTGAGGCAGAAACTCCGTTAAAACAGAAGTCATTCAGGCTAAACATCCTCAGAGATAGAAACCACTCATTTGAGACAAGAAAGAAGTACCTACTAACCTACAAAGGGACCCCCTGGAAGGATGTCCCTTCCAGAAGTGAAAAATCAGAGGGATAGCAGGTTAATGAGCCCTTCCTCAAGGGCAATGGCTTGATGCAAGAATCGAACGGGGATTCCAGTTACATTTTCAGAAGAGCTTTACAAAATATTTATCAGTGACTGTGTATTGCATCTCTCTGCTATGCTGGTGTCCCATTTTGTAGAATACTAAAATGTATAAAACCTGAAGCCCCCGGATTTGTTTTTCGGGAAACAGTGTGTGGAGATTACAGGCCACTCTCTCGCTCATGGGTCTCATATAGAGGCTCACTCATCTAGAGGCTGAAAAGACTAGAAAAGATGGAAATCCAGCTAATTTTCTGAGGCCAGCTTCAAGGGAGGAAAGTAAAAATAATCAACTTTCCTCTTGCAGCTCGTATATCTCCCCATTGCTCCCATACCAATCCTGTGCCACAAAGTTAACAGCATTTTCTACGGTCTCAGAATCCAAGGTGCTTGGGAATTAAGTAATTTATCTTGGGTTACACAGCTGGTAAACAATGGGATAGTGACTTAGAGCCAGCAAAGTCTTCATTCGGTCCCATATTCACTGCTCTTACACTGTGCATAATGTGCTGATGGAGACTGTAACTCACATGTCCTTGATTTTAACAAGCTGTGATGAGCATCATCTATGTGCCAGGCTCTTGGCCAAGGGAGGCAGCATGCAGTATGATCCTGGGGTTGGGGGTGGAGGGGTCCAGTGGGAGATCCAGCACCCCTGATCAATCTACCAGCAGCAGCCCTTAGATTAGAGGAGGTTTGGGTTTGTTCTTTTTTTTTCAGCTGATGGTTTTTCCAACATTACCTAAAAATTTTCATCCATATCCCTGTTGCAAGAGCAGAAATATTCTAGCACAAACAAGACTGATTCTGTCAAGTGTAGGAATGGCAAACTAACAAAATACTTGAGTTAATGATGCCTCCAACAGTAAGGTCTATTCACTTAACTGACTTCACAGTATAAGCTGTGCCCAAAACAATATGCTCACTTGTCTCACACGTCTCCATGTGGAACCCAACACTTGTTAGCGTGGGATTTTTAAATCTAAGCGATACCAATATGAAAGTTGGAAAATTCAGATAAACATCTAAAGGCTCCTAAATATACCGATGCCCGTAGCCATCTATCAATCCCTCTCCATCCCCGTTACATAAATGCTTCACTATACATTCAATAAATAGTAGTTGATAATTTAATAGTAGTAGTAGATGCTGCAGTTAGTGTCCTTCACATATTATCCCAACTAATCACCTCATCAAAGCCCTGTGAAATAGATGTTAATGTATTCAATGTGTAATTATCTATATTTGCCACCTATTATGTGTTGGGCACTGTGCTAAGCATTTAACATATGTTTTCTCATTCATTCAGTAACTATTTATCAAGAGTTTGTTATAATCCAGGGATGGTGTTAACCTCTTAGGATACAAGAGCAAGCAAATTGAATAGACAGGGCATTGTCCTCACTGCCCTTGCTTTCCAGGCAGTTGGAGACAGCAATAACTAAGAAAATAAACAATAACAAGATAATTACAGATGGTGATAGTCCTGAGAAGAAACTAAATGAAGAGAGAAAAATGCCCGAAGAGGGGAATTCTACTCTGGAAAGCATGATCAGGGATGATAATATCCAAGCTGAGACCTGAAGAGCATGAGGGAGACAACCACGTAAACACCTGAAGGAAGGGATTCCAGGTTGACAGAACAGATGCAGAGGTCCTGAGGTAGGAAACAATCTGGTATCCTAGAGGTAGGATGGTCCAAGGTGAGTCTAAAAAGGTAGGTGGGAGTTGGATGATGCCGCAGTTCATGGCAAGGAATTCTGATTCTGTTTTGTTTTGTTTTGCTTAAGATTTTATTTATTTATTTGACAGAGACACAGCGAGAGAGGGAACACAAGCAGGGTAGTGACAGTAGGAGAAGCAGGCTTCCCACTGAGCATAGAGCCTGATGCAGGGCTCAATCCAGGACCCTGGGACCATGACCTGAGCTGAAGACAGATGCTTAACGACTGAGCCACCCAGGCACCCCTGATTCTGTTTTAAACCTACATGGAAACACTGAATATTTTCAGCTGAGCCATGGTATGATATGATTTGTAATTTTAAAGATGATTCTGGTTGCTATGTAGGGAACGAACTATAAATAAGTAGGAACAGGGGGAACAAGTGAGGAGGTCTTTACGGCCATCCAGATTGGAGATGGTAGAGGCTGGCTTGGTCCAAAGAGGTAGCAGTGGGTATGGAGGAAAGTGGACAGACTTGAGATATGTTGTAGTGGTAGAACCAGAGCCAACAGAGCTCACAGAATTTAATGTGAGAAGTGATCACATGGGTTTGGCAAATTCAGTGCCATTTATTACCCTTTTATACAGATTTTTTTAAAAAACGAAATGTAAAATGTTAAATTACTGTCAATTATACTTGACCCTTGAATAATACAAGTTTGAACTGCATGGATCTACTTACATGCAGATTTTTTTAAACTTAATATACTGGACATTTTTTTGAAGATTTGCAACAATTTAAAAACAATTTCTTTTCTCTAGCTTACTTTACTGTAAGACTACAGTATAAAAGACATATAAAACACATGTTAACCAACTGTTTATGTTATCAGCAGGCTTCTAGTCAACAGCAGGCTATGAGTAGTTAAGTTTTGGGGGGGGAGTCAAAAGTTATGCACAGATTTTTAACTGTGTGGGGGTCAGTGCCCCTAACTCCCATGTTGTTCAAGGGTCAACTGTATATCAATAAAACTGAAGCAGGGTGAGTGGTTACTGGCAAGAACTAGGGAGAGAAAGCACTGGGAATCACATGAGATATGCCTGACTGGAAGTCCTCAACCACTGTGCTCCACTGCTTTACATTTATCCCTACTCCTTATCCAAAATTTCTGCAGGAAACCTCAGATTTGTCCTATCTTCTACTCCTGGTCCTTGACCTCCTGGCTCCTCACCACCAGCGCTGCCATGTGCAGCCCTGTGTGTGATACGTGCCCCGCACAACTAGGAGAAGGAGGGGACAGAGAGTACTATGGAGGTTTTAAAGACAGGTTTACAAATTTGTTGATATTCTGTCCCTCCAAGTATTTACTTCCCTTGCTTTTGAGTGTGGCTGGACTTAGTGATGTGCTTCTGATAACAGAACAGGTAAAGGTAATAGCAGGTCACTTCTGAGATTAGGTTATAAAAAGACTGCTTCTGCCCATTCCTATTCTCATTCCTAGTCTATCTTTCCCTCCTTGCTCTCCCTCCTGCATAACCTTATCACTGACTCTGAATTCAACCAGAAGTCACGTCATGAGGACACCTAGCAGTATGGTCAGGCCCACATGACACAAGTTTTATGTCCCTGCCATGTTACACAAACATGGACCATAACTGGAACCGAAAGCTATATTTCCTGTGTCCCCTTCAGATTTCTTGCACATGTGCAATATAAAGTTTACATTTTTCCTCTGTCCATTTTCCCAAAGGCAATAACCGAATTATATTTGCTGAATGTCTGCAAAGATGCAGCAGTTAAGTATATATTGAATTTACATATGAGACATTTTGTACTTTTAGCAAAGTGAGATTCAACTTGATGGAAGTTAGTACTCTGAACATATAAATTTATTTTCTGTGATCTCACTTTTGCAATAACTAATTTAGTTGGTATCTTCTCCGACTCTGTGGAAAATGTGAAGAGCATCTCAATAAATAAATAAATGACAGCTTTTGGGTTTATCAGTGATCGAGGCTGCAAAACTAATAGCTAAAGAAAATACAGCAAAGCAAAACTAGAGCCATTTATTCTGTTAAATTCGGGGAAACAGGGTCGTCAGCAAAATGCCAGAGCCAAAGATGCTACTGGAAAGGGATTCTGGTAGGAATAAAGGAGACCGCAGTTTTCTAATTAACACTGCAACGAATACTAAAAATGACCTTAAAGCAGAGCTTAAAAGGTATTTTAATGAGTTTTTGGCAAGGAGTGCTGATGAGCCCTTTTTTATAAGTGAAGAGAAATGTCTTAAAATTAACCAAGGCTTATGATCATCATATTGGAATCATATTTCAGGGAAATAAAACCCTTTGCTGCAAGTTAAACAAAAGGCCTAGTAGGAATACTAATCAAGCTTGTATCTTATTCTAATAACTGACAAGAGGCAGATTTCTGAAGTCTAACTATTGTGCTATTGTCTCCCTTAAACCTTCTGAGAAATTCTCAGATTTTAAAGACACATATGCACACACACATATACACACGTAAACACACATACACATACACTCACACACTTCATTACTCCATGTTTACCTGTTTGTCTACTTTGCTGTCCTTCCCTCTCCCACCAGAGGTTCTTCAGATTCTTTCCCAGCCTATTACATTAAGACATATACAATCATCTCCCACATTTTTTAAAATATTTATTTATTTATTTATTGGACAGAGAAAGAACACAAGCAGGGGGAGTGGGTGAAAGAGAAGCAGGCTTCTTGCTAAGCAAGGAGCCTGATGCGGGGCTCAATCCCAGAATCCTGGCATCATGACCTGAGCCGAAGACAAGCACTTAAGGACTGGGCCACCCAGGCGCCCCTCATCTCCCACATTTTTGAAGGCTTCACTTGTATGAGACCTCTAGTTTAACATCGTATCTACTACCAATTTTCTAAGGAAATATCTCTGTAGGTGGACCCAAAAAGCCTACATTCTAGCTCATCATCCCACAGACTGGCTCAGTTCCCATAGTCACTTGTAAATTTGAGTCTAGAATCACCCAGTCACCCCTGCAGTGCCCCCCCCACTTTGTGCTGCAAGGAGGGATCTGTTACCTCATCTTTCTTCAGCCCTCCTCCATCTGCTTATATGTTCCAGAAATTACTGAAATCTTATTTCACTCTACCCTCTTTTAGCAATGACATGGAGTTCTCCCTCTTGTTATACTTATCCTCTCATTTTAGAATAAAGGTTTAAAAAACTTGTAGGCTCAGGATAAGCCCATAAGAACTGATGTGTTTATTACCAACAATAAATTAGCAAAAATAATGTAAGAATTGATGAGTATTTATTAAATAAAAGGCTTCACTGTCCCATTTCTCTAAAACTGTAACACAGGTTTTAGGTTCCTTCAAGACCACTTAGCAATTGGTCTGGAAAAATCTAGACTGACGTTCACAGTTGCACGGCAGCGAGAAAAATACACCGTCTGTCTCAGTTTGGTCAGGGAAAAGCTGGCTTGTGGTCATCTGTAATAAGACGTGTTCCACCTTCTGGTAAAACTTTAAGATTAACAGCAAGAATGTAAGTGGGAGTTTTTATCTGAGAAACAGATAAAAGTTATGTAAATTATTTAAGAATAAAAATGTGGTTTTTTTGTCAAGAAACCGGAGGCAGTTCTAGGCATTTGATCCACAGCCATAACCTGTGTACCCTCGGCAAAACATTTTCTAGCTCAACAGATGTGCCAAGAGGGGAGGAGAAGATTCAAGGAAAATCTCTCCTTTAGCATTCCTTGAAGAATGGGGTCTCATTCTTCAAGGAATGCTAGGGGTCTGGGGTCTCAGTCTGGGGTCTCAGTCCAGACTCTAGATTGAAGGAGATGAAATGTAAAACCCTATCAGCACCTTGTAACTCTGAGTGTGGTCCTTGGCCCAGTAGCATCCTGGAAGCTTGTTGGAAATGCAGATACCCAGGCCCCACTCTAGGCATTTACTGAATCACAACTGCCTCTCTAGCAAGTTCCTCAGGTGATTTGTATACCCCTTGAAGTTGGAGAGGCTCTGCCCTCCTTGTGAGAAGGAAGCTTCTCACATCAGGGGCTCTAGAAAAGTGGGACACTTTTCAATCTCCAGATTTACTTCCTCCTATTTGCTCCTCCTCCCCACTTGTCCGGGGCCAGAGGGGTTACTCATAGAGGTAGTGGCCTCGGATGATTCCAAAGACCAAATTAAGTGGTATGACCCCCAGATTCCAGCAGGACCACATAGGCCTGGGAGGCCGAGGTGTCCTGGATTCTACTAAGCTATATTAAAGAAAAGAAAACCTACAGACTTCTGAGAGTCCTCTACAAGTCAAGACTCTTGGAGCTACAGCAGCAGAAAATCCAACTCAAAAAAAGAAAATGTATCGTTCATGGAACCGAAAAGTCCAAATGTTGATCAATTCCAGTCACAGCTGGGTTTGTGTATTTAAATAATGTTGTAGGAAGCTGCCTACCTCTCGTGAACATCTGCTTCTCTCCATGTTGGCTTCTTTCTCTGGAAGGCATTGTGTCTAAATACAGCTCCCAGTTCCAGGTCTACCTCTTCTCAGCTCTTCAACCATAGAAAAAGAGAAAGTGTATATTTAGCATGTGTCTAAAATGTTGGAAATGCAGACACCCAGGCCCCACTCTAGGCATAATGAATACTAAATATAATGAATACTAAATAAAACCGATAGAATCCAGATTAATTTTTAATGAGCAGCAGTTGTGTACTGCATGTAATAATATTGAAATTAATACATAATTAAAGTAGATTTGTACAGAATAATTCACCCGAGGTCTACCTCTTCTCAGCTCTTCAACCATAGAAAAAGAGAAAGCTTCTCTCCCAACAGTTTCCTAAAGCTCCAGACTGAGTTATATTGGCTCTGTTTGTGCCAGTTTGGATCACATGCGCATTTCTGAACCAATCACAGCAGACGGAGTGGATGTGACCTTCCAAGTCACAAGTCCACTCGTTGAGCCAAGGACGAAGTCAACCCCATCTTCAGTACACAGACTGCAAGTGTGGGAGAGCTGCTACCCCCAAGAAAACTGGGAGATAAGGGCAGAGGAAGGGGAGATTGATGCTGAGTTTAAAAAAAAAAAAAAAAAAGGCAGTTGTTCACTAAGGACCATTTGGCTGAAATTCACAACCACTCTCTCTTACACAGAGACGATCTCTCCAGAAGTGACAATGTGGTCATTTACTGCAGTAGAGTCACAGAACAAGGAAGTGGATCCCAGTGCATTTTCCTTGTCATTTTGGGGGTGTCCATTGTTCCATTATAATATCTACAACAGAATAAATTCGATTTGTATTTAAAGCTATGTCGACTGATAGCACTGCTTGCTTACTTTGTCAGTGAAGCAGTCACCTTACTTAATAATCACCTTAAGTCAATCAGTGATGTAAGAAAGGTGAAAATCATTAGCTAGTGAAAATGCAGAAGAAGTCATTGTAATGGTAACAGTGCTCTAGGCAAGGCTGTGACGTGTGCAGACTTTGTCCTAATTAATGTTCAGTGGGGCCTCCTATGAACTAACATGGAAGGTCGTAGCCCAGATCAAAGTTCCCAGTGATCTCCCACGCCTCTAGAAAGTGTGACTTTGCCTCAAGAAAACACTGATCTCTCTTGGTGTCTGAAAAATCAAGATACAGAGCTGTGGGTCGCCTCTGGAGATGTTCAATTTTGTTCTCCACTCCTCAACTCTCAAGTGAATTATTCTGTACAAATCTACTTTAATTATGTATTAATTTCAATATTATTACATGCAGTACACAACTGCTGCTCATTAAAAATTAATCTGGATTCTATCGGTTTTATTTAGTATTCATTATAAGGCAACGTTCACTTTTTTTTAAAAAGGCCTCCAGATAAATGTGTTGCTCTACATAACCAAGTAGCGATCTGCCAGAAGTAGAAATACCTTAATAAGAATTCTGCCTACCTTTTCCCTTCCCTCTTCTCTTGAGCAGCTCACTCACACCCATCAGTAGTGAACTGGCAGAAGGAACTGGCAAGGATTGGTTCAGGGCAGCATCTGAGGCCTCTACTGTGTTCTAGGTTGTTGCTGGAGCTGGAACACCGGAGTCCTATTCTCATTTTGTTATTAAAAGGAATTATTTTGGGGCTCAGTGGGTTAAAGCCTCTGCCTTCGGCTCAGGTCATGATCCCAGGGTCCTGGGATTGAGCCCCACATCAGGCTCCCTGCTTGGGAGCCTATCTCCCTACCTGCCCCCCTTCCTCTCTGCCTACTTGTGATCTCTCTCTGTCAAATAAATAAATACAATCTTTTTTTTAAAAAAGAGTTATTTTATGTCCTTGTCTTCAATAGCACTGCTAGGGAGAGTCTGAAGCAAGGATGCCTCTGTTTAGATGTTGACCAGAAGTCCCACAGCTTTACTTCCCCACATCTGTTACAGGAGTTTTCCATGCGGATAGGTGCAGAGCAAAATAACAATGCTTACATTGTGCATGGAAAGAATCACATAAGATTGCAAATAATAAAGTCTAAGCAGTTTTCTTCTGAATCTGGAAATAACAGTTAACATTTATGTAGACCTTACTATGCGCCAGGTATTAAACACATCTTATTTAATTCCAAGGTAAACAACTACAGTTATTTCTCACACGAATTTTACATGGTGTTCATAATACCTTAGAAGGATTCATATACATGTTCACAATTAATGAGCACTACCTTAGCAAAGAAGAAACAAAACCTTAACGTTGAATTCATCACGCCAAATAATTGACAGAGAAAACAAATTTTCACAGTACAGTTGTGGTCTCTTGACAGCATCAAATCAACATTTTGAAGAAGAGTTAAACAATACATCCTGTCTTGGGCATTATTTTCTTAATTTAGGAATGGACTTTTCACTTGGGGCTATTTCATGAAAATGTTGGCTTCAAACTAGAATTGACATGAAGGGAAGTTTTACAAAATAATATTTTGTGGTTGCTTCTCAGTGAGCTATACCTGAGCAGGTTCCCATCCTGCCTTTTCTTTGACTTTCTCATTGGCTCCAGCTAACATACAAAGAGAAGTAAATAAGGTGCCAAGCCAATGTACGGGTCACACTACTGATGCAGAAACCAACTTCAACCAGCAAAAGTAAAAAATAAAAGACAAGGTAGAGGGTAGGGGGTGTGATACAGGTGCATTACATAAACCGAAGAAGGAAGCATCCAGGACTGAGAAAGTGATGAAAACAGGAATGAGAAGTGGGTCAGGAACCTTTTCTTTGCTTTTCATCTGTGCCACTTTACTCACGCTACAGACCAGCTCTCTCTGCTTCTCACCCAGATGACAGAAATGGCCACTCACAGCTCCTAAGTCTAATGTTACATGTTGGCCAAACAGGAAACTGTGCTTTCCCCCTCCTTCTCAGGTTTAACCTGTGAGTAATCTGAAAAGCCCACATGGAGTCAGATGTCCACCTCTGGACAGTTCATACGGGAGGTGGGGTCAAATAGAACAAAATGACTATAAGAACCATCAACTCAGGTTAGAAAATAGAGGCCAAAGAAGAGGGAATGCCTGTGAAATGGGCAGATGTCCTAAAAGGATGTTTGGTTACAGGGTGCCTGGGTGGCTCAGTGGGTTAAAGCCTCTGCCTTCGGCTCAGGTCATGATCCCAGGGTCCTAGGCTAGAGTCCCACATCAGGTTCTCTGCTCAGCAGGGAGCCTGCTTCCTCCTCTCTCTCTCTCTCTGCCTGCTTCTCTGCCTACTTGTGATCTCTCTCTGTCTAATAAATAAATAAAAATCTTTAAAAAAAAAAAAAGGGATGTTTGGTTAGTCTGGATTCTACAGAGAAACAGAATCAATAGATACTGGTTTCGGGAATGGGGGTGGAAAGGGAGGAGGAATGAAGGGAGTAGGGTAGGAAGAAGGAAGGAAAGAAGAAACGAGCAATGGAAAAGGAGTTAGCTCATAAAATTATGGAGGCTGACAAGTTCCAAGATCTACAGTCAGTAAGCTAAAGACCCAGGAGAGCCAAGAGTATGATTGCAGTCTGAGAGCAGGGGAAGACAGATGTCCTAGTTCAACAGTCAGGCAAGTGAAGTTCCCTCTTACTCAGCCTTTTTATTCTATTCAGGTCTTCAACTGACTGGATGAGGTCCACTCACATTAGGAAAAGCAATCCAGTTTACTCAGTCTACCAACTGAAATGTTCATCTCATCCAGAACCATCCTTATGGACACATTCAGGATAGTGCTTGGCCAAATGTTTGGGCTCCCTGTGACCCAGTCAAGTTGATGCATAAAGTTAACCATGACGGGTGTCCACATCCACCACAAATAACACAGTGCCTTCAGGCACCTGACCACAGAGACAAAATTAGAATATTCATCTGATATTTTAATTTCTTTTGACAATATGAGCCATGTCATAATAACATTTTGTTAATAAAAAATTAAATGCTATCTCCTTGGAAGTAAAATTGAATGTCAAGAGAGTGCCTTGACCCAAAAAGTATAATCTGACTGATCACAGATCCTTTCAAAAAGACATTGGCACAAGTAGGCCTATCCCATTTTCCTTACCAAAAGGGATGAAGTAATGATGAGGGAATCCTTTGGTTCAGATACTTTAAATTTATTTGGAGATTTTAGACTTTTCATATCATCATATTCTTTTTGCTTTAAGATAAATTCATTCTCTGATTCCAAATCAAAACTGACATAAATTAACCTAAGACCTAACACAGCTGTGAATGTGTTGACTTTTTACAGTTATTAAGCTGAAGAAGCAGCTAATAAAAAAAGTCACTAATGTAAAGATAACTTATTAGTCTGTGGTTTGCATTATTAAACAAGTTTGAAAGGTTAAATACTCATGTTCTAAATTATAGAATAAAGGTTACTTTCATCCATCCCTTTGTTGCAGAAAGAAAATGTGTTGAGAGGAAATACAAACAATTTTGGAATATTTAGGCTTTTAAATAAGTTATAATCATTTAGTCATAGAAAACTTGAATGTGGCAGCACTGGCCCTAACTTTAACAGATTTACTTCAAATGCGAAATTCACATTTTTTAATTCTTGAGTCATTTGACTCTATTAAATACCATTGCCATTTAAATAGTCTTGTCTTTAAAACAGACCTGTAAAAAATATTCTTTGATTTTTTTTTTTTAAGAAAGGGATAGTGGGGTGGGGGGGAGGGACAGAGAGGGAGAGAGAGAATTTTAAGTAGGCTCCATACCCAGCATGGAGCCCGACTCGGGGCTCCATCCCACAATCCTGCGGTCATGACCTGAGCCAAAATCAACAGTTGGATGCTTGAATGACTGAGCCACCCAAGCACTTCTTAAAAAAATTCCTTTTGAGATATCAATCTTTTAAATATTGAGCATTTACATATACAGAATTATTCTAAGAAAATCGGGTTATACTCTATTTTTGAGATTCAGAAAAAATAAAAGAGAAAAAATATGATAAACATAGGGTAAAATGTAAACAATTGGCAGAACTGGAATAAAGAGTATAGGGGAGTTCTTTATACTATTCTTGCAACTTGTCTGTTATATTTAAAATTATATCAAAACTTAAAGTTATTAAAAAATAAAAATGTATGATCCAGCAGCTCCATTTCTGGGCATATATCCAAAGATAGTGAAATCACTATCTCAAGTGATATCTGTACTCCCACATCCATTAAAGCATTATTTAAAATAGCTAAGACATAAAAAGTCTCCACTGATAGATTAATGGATTAATAAAATGTGGTAGATAGATAAATAGATAGATAGATACATATACATATACACAATGGAATGTTATACAGCCAAAAAAAGGATATCCTATCATTTGCAACAACATGGAGGAGCCTTGAAGTCACTATGCTAAGTGAGGTAGGTCAGACAAAGACAAATACTACATGGTCTAAATTATATGTAGAATCTTTAAAAACTGAATCACAGAAACAGGGAAGAGACTGATAGTTGTCATGGTTGCCAAAGGATTTGTGGAGGGGCACTGGCTGAAAGCTACACAAGGTCAAAAGGTACAGACCTCCAGTTATAAGATCAGTAAGTTCCGGGGATGAAATGCAGAGCATGGTGACTGCAGTTAATAATACTATATTACATCAGTCAAAGTAGCTATGAGAATAAATCTTAGAAGTTCTCATCACAACAAAAAAATATGATTATGTGAGTGATGGATGTTGAGTAAACTTATTATGGTGCTCACTTTGCAATATACGTTATATAAAATCATTATACTATCCATCTTAAAGTAATTGAATGTTATGTGCCCATGATATCTCAATAAAACTGGGAGAAAAGAAATCAACAAAATTGGTAAGTTGATAAACTGCCTACAAGGTCCATTTATGTAAACAGAAGGCAGGCTGTCAGCAGGAAGATACTAAACAGTTTAGCAAAATCATGGCAGAACCTGACTTTTCACTTTCCACCCAGTGAGAAAGGTCTGGAAGGAATGGCTGACCTGTCTGGAGCTGTGGTCCCCTGGGAAGCTCCACCTCCTTTGCAGCTTGAGAAAGTTATAAATGAGCTCTCCAGCTGGAATCAGCCAGCTCGGTTTGACTTCATCGTCTCCTTGGGAATGTCACGTCATCAAGTGGGTCTCCCAGGGGGCAGCAATGACTCTATCACTGAGGAAGACAATCGAGGAGGATCGAAAACGCATGCCAACTAAAAGTTATTCAAATAAAACTAAGTTGATGGAGAAAAAACAAAAGAGAGGATTACATTATTTTCACTTTATCATATATACGGGGTGGGAGGATTAATTAGTTTGTTTTTATAAAGTGCTTTAAAGATAAATGGTGCTGTTAACTTGCCAAAACTCATTTCTATTATGTTCATTTGCTGTGCCCTACATAAATATTTAATGATTACTCTGGGAAAGTAACTCTTGTTTAATCCATCATCCCCTTCTTATTAGTAGATAGTACCCAACAGCCAAATTTTTCCCCTGAACATATTATTTTTAAAAAATGCCTCCAAGATAGTTTCCTATCAACTAAGCAATAATCCACAAATAAGCCATTAATTTTTTTATTGCTCTTAGCAATGAGAAACACATAATATGGTAGAACCTGTACATCGGAGCTCCTTCAGGTAAAACAGGAGTTCCTTTTCCTCAGCACCAGAGTGGTCACAATCAAATTGGCCACTGCAGAGGTAAGCCTTTCAATAAAGAAACAATACAGGTTCTGATTCACTCAACTGTTTTTGGTTTTTTGGTTTTTAAAGATTTATTTATTTATTTATTTGAGAGCAAGTACACAAGATGGGGAAGAGACAGCAGGAGGGCCTGATGCCGGGCTTGACCCCACAACCCCTAAGATCATGACCTGACCTGAAACCTAGAGTCCTAGAGTTGGACGTTTAACCGACCAAGCCACCCAGGTACCCCTCACTCAACTGTTTCTAAGCATTATCGACCCCAAAACATGCTGTATTTCTAGAAACACAGGTTTCACAAATTAAGAGAAAACACTCCCGGTGTCACCCAAAGTGGTGATTTTCAATTAGCTTGCTTCATGTCCCACTAATTAATCTATTTGGTGGGAAGGTAGAGAAAGCAATAGCAACACGTCTTTGCACTGAATTTGTAACTCTTTTTTTTTTTTTTTTAAGATTTTATCTAATTATTTGAGAGAGAGAACACAAGTCGGGGGAGGGACAGAGGGAGAAGAACAAGCACACTCCCACTGAGCAGGGAGCCCAATGTGGAGCTGGATCCCAGGACCCTGGGACCATGACTTGAGCCAAAAGCAGATACTTAACAAACTGAGCCACCCAGGTGCTCCTGAATTCTTTAACTCTTCAGGGAGATGAGCACAGGCCCCAGGCTCTGGCTAGGATGCCCAGCCCTGCAGCACAGAGGGTCCCTAGTGGCTTTCCCCTTGATCTGCACATCCCAGGACCTCCTGGCATAGCCTTGGCAGACGAGCCTCTTGGCCTCCCACATTAGCAAGAGCAGGCCCATGTACACACACAGTACCTGGCAGTGGAAGGCGGAAGGGCATAAAGCCAGTGGATAATCCCTGGCAAGTTAAGACTGGCAGAAAAACAGCAGGAAGTGAGCAGGGGGATGATGATTAGGAGAAACACCGTGTACACAGTTACCCTTCACAGGCCACAGGATTACAGTGTCTGTCACACTTGCCAGTGAACATGCTAATAGAGAAGTGGCAAAGTCTTAATATGTTTTCAAGTGTTGCTAGGAAAACCACGTCTACAGTACACTGAATCTGAGTCTACCTCGTTCAAAACCACTGACCCAAGGAACATGCAACTAATTCAGCATCACTGGATAATGTCCTTCCTGACTGAAACTTTAGCTGAGGGGCCAGGCTACAGACACAGAAATGAAGGGAGCTACCCTTTGCCCCACCACAGCTGACTTGATTGTCTCAACCAAGCCAGAAACTCTGACCCAACTTTTCCCTAGAAAATTCCTCACAGCCATGTGTGGCAGTCAAGGTTATCATTGCTTTCCTCACCCTGGGACTTGCCCTTTTTCCAAGCTGCATGACCTGAGACTTAAGCTCATCCTGGGAGAAACAGGCCTCTTTGGGTAATTCTGTGCCTTAGTCAAGTTCCTTCAGGGGGTAGGAGTGGTGTGGAGGGTAAGTCCTGCAGCTCACAGACCAAGGTTAATTAGTATCTGAGCTCTAGCACGTAGGAGCTGTGTGACCTCCAAACTAATCCACATTTCGGAGGCTCAGTTTGCTCACTTGGAAAATGAGGAAAATAGTATTCTTATGATTAAATGGCAGCTATTACTAAATTCTTCTCCCTAAAATGCAGTCAATTATATTTTAATGTATTTAGTGAATTTAATGTGAATGAAAAAATTGCTAAGCTTTAATTCTACACATTTATCAATACAATTATATACCACTCTATTCTTCAGTATCATGGCTAAAATTTAAGTGATGCCTTTTTGTTTAGTTATGCCTTCTTTAGCTGAGAATCGAAAGATGCTTCTGATTTTCTTGTAGCCATTCTCAGTTATACATTTTTCTTTTTTAAAATCTATGTTCGTGAGCATAACTTTCTCAGCAATTTCAGTTTTGACAATGAAACTCTTGGGCATTCAGGACTGCTGTGCATGGTTATACACTGGTTATGTACTGACTGCCTTAGGAAACATCATTCACATAGATCATAAGGGCATATCTAAAAATACCACACTTTTTAAAATGAGTCACATATTGCAGAAACAAACCTGCTCTTCGCGAAAGCTCTCAGACCTGTTATAGATAAATGTTCAACCCCCTGGGATCAATATCTGTGTGATGTGTAACTTGGTTAGGCCAAGCTCTCCTCACTTTGAAGATTTTGATTTATTCAAGAACATAGGGCTAACTTAACAGAACACTTTTTGTAATCATAAATATAATTATTTCTCACTGCTAAAAGAAACAACAAGGAAGATGCATGGGCTTTTTTACGGTTTTAGAGACACATTTGTTCTGTTGGATGTTCTCTTGTGGAGTGGCCAACGAATAGTCCAGAGCAACCTTAAAATCCCATCTGTGCTTTCTAAATTATACATATCATGATTCAAAGTTCAATCTGCCTGACAGAAATGTTTTTATAAAGTCATATTAAATCACTATTCTTACAAAGCTATTTTTAACTATAACACATTTAACTAATCATAAAACGTTACGTATTCATTGCAAACAATTTTGGAGGATATTTTTATAGGAACAGAACAGAATAATGGTTGCTAGAAACCATTGGGAGAAAGAAATGGAGAGATGTAGGTCAAAGGGTACAAACTTTGGGGATTAAATTCAATAATATGGTATTGTTTGCTTAAAAGTTCCTGAGAGTAGCTCTTAAATGTTCTTACCACAAAAAGAAAAAATATGAGAGTTAACACTGAGGTGATTGTGTGTCAATCATTTTGATCTTGGTAGTTATTCCACAGTGTATGTCAAATTATCACACTGTATTCTTTAAACATACAATTATATTTGTCAACTATTCCTCAATAAAGCTGGGAAAAAAATATTTCTATTACTCAGTTGATATTTACTGTGCAACTACAATGGGCCAGACACTAGCTAAGGTTTCAAGAAATGCAGTCTAATAGAAAAAAACAAAATCACAAATGAGTGAAAGAACAGAAAAACAAACAAGTGAATGAATATAATGTATTATGTTTAAATAAGTATGCAAAATGAGTTTTGGCTAAGAAAAGATGAAGCAGCCACCTGAGTGGGGCGGGGGTGGGGGGACCTGAGTTATAGCAAACAGGTGTATAGCTCAGCTGAGAAGATCTTCTTCCTTGAAAATATCTTCTAGATGTTAAGATGTAATTCTGGTACCTAATGTTTTAAAAGTCATCATATTGAGGAATACTATGCATAGAGCTTCCAAAAGTTGAACAACCACTAAGTGGATGCCAATCAGAACTTCAATCAATACCTTGAGCCAGCCAAGGAAAAGAATCTTAACAATCCCAGGCTAGATTCAAACCTTGGGATGAGTGTGTGCATGGAAAATTTAAATATGGCCCCAATGGGGCACTTCCTGCTTTTCAGAGGCAGCATCTAAAAAGAGTGAAAACAGCATGCTGAATACATTTTTGGTAAAAGGCACTGCCATTTTTACAAGCCTTCTAAAATCAGGAGAAAAGTATTTAATTTGGAAATAATACAGGCATCTTAGTATCTAAAATTTCAATGCCTCTTAGGAATTTAACTACAAACTTTTGATGTAAGTGGACGAAAGGCATGAGGCTAAAATCAGCAAGCCTCTCAAGTATAGAGCAGTAAATGTGGCCCAAAATGTTCAAAGAAAACACAGAGCAAGACTAAATTGAATAAAAAGAAATTCACAACAATGCCAAAATGCAAAAGTCAGCCTCCTTGTTCTCTCATTTTGTAGTTAATTTATCCCATTACAATCCTCTGACCTAGTATTTACCATCAATTTCACCATCAAGACTTCTGTTGTTCTTTTAATATTCCTTCAGTTGTATACATATGAACCTCAGGGCAGAAGTGACCTCCAGAGCAAACAAAAACAAAACAAAAAAAAGCGATGCATGCCTGGCACCCTTTATAAATCCTCCCAACACGTAGAAGTGCTTGTGTTTGAATAATCCCGCCCTGGGACATTGTTCAAACGGCAAAATGTGGACATTAAAGCATGAGACTCTAAGATGCCAAGTCTCTGCTTTAAGATTCAACATTGTGCAACTTTGACAAATCACTTGACCTTTTTTTAACCTATCAAATGTGTATTACCAACATCACACTTAATCTAAAGAGTTGTGAAGTCAAATATGGCCTACAAAAAATCATATCATATAGGGCAATACAATCACTATTAGTGGGATAATTACTTAACTCTCATGCTTACAAAACAATTCTGAGTTCTCTGATATTTCACAGCAATTTCTTGTTGAAACATCCAAGGAATTTTAATCATACAGAGCTTGCTTTGCACCAATTCAAACCTCAAAAATTAGAATTTTCTCCTCATGACCAGTTAGTTGTTATGCATACATGATATTCTAAGCCTAATATTTCTTATTCCTGTTCTTAAGTGTATTAACTTCAATAAGGTTCATGAAATGGGGGTGAGAACATATAGATCTACAGC
Source organism: Mustela nigripes (assembly GCF_022355385.1). NCBI lineage: Eukaryota > Metazoa > Chordata > Mammalia > Carnivora > Mustelidae > Mustela > Mustela nigripes. The sequence continues at coordinate 38,389,244 of NC_081565.1, read as the reverse complement.
CTGTAGAAATGTGCCATTTTTAAATTTATTACTCAGGAAGAATTTTTTGCTCCAATGAAGTGGAGAAGGAGAAGGAGAAGAAAAGGCATCAGAAACCAGACACCAGACCATTTCTGAGGGGCAGGTAACTGTCCACCCAGACCCACGTTGACACTGCCTTCTCTTCAAGTAGGACAGGGACGCCTGGGTGGCTCACTTTGTTAAGCGGCTGCTTTCGGCTCAGGTCGTGATCCTGGGGTCCTGGGATCAAGTCCCACATCTGGCTCCTGGCTCAACGGAGAGCCTGCTTCTCCCTCCCACACTGCCTGCTGTTCTTCCTGCTTTGTACTCTCCCTCTCTGTTAAATGAATAAATAAAACCTTTTTAAAAACTCTTTAAAAAAGAAAAAAAAAGATGGAGTAGGACAGCTTGTTCTGTAAGGATAAGGACCTCTGGCTCCAGATTCCATCTCAGGTGATGGCTTTCCTACATTGGCTGTATTGATAACAGGGTGAGTGACAGGGAATTCTGTTTTAATTGTAAAGATGATAACACCTGCCTGGTTCTTCCCTGGAGCTTTCTAAAATGTGGAATGCAGCACACTATGTAGAGTATTAAAAGGAGGGAGAGAATGAGAGACTCTTGTATATAGCACCAAATTGTGGAATCAAAGCTTACAGGAGCCTTTATAGGAACGGAACCTTATGTCTCAGGTGTAAGTTTCTCAGCCACAATGAGAAGAGGCAAGATTTCCAAGGAAATCAAATAGTCAATCTTATCTGAATTGTGTTTTGAGGAATGACCAAGGCACAACACATATTTCGGAAATAATTAAAGTTCCTGGACCAAGGCTTTACTTACTTCATTCTCCACTCCATTTTTCCATCTAGATTCTCAACCCAGAGAGACCGGAGAAGACCACAAAGTCAGAGAGAGCAAAACTCTGTTTAATTGCAGGATTCTATGCTGCATGGAAATGTGAAAGCCTGAGTCCTTATTGGAAGTATAATTTGCATCTCCTTTGTGGCAACCCAGTTCCACTCGGGACAGCTTTCTTTCTTAGTCTGTCTTGGCAAATGAATTTAAGCCAAAGAAATGCATTTGCTTACTATTCTCTTGGACAAACAGACTGTTGATGTGCTTTGGCATTCTGAAATAGTAACCCTCATTATTTTCTCTGTTGTGATCCACAAACTTTGACACCTTCCGGTGAGTAGCATTATACATGTAATTCATCAAAGCTTCAGTTCCAACATAAATTCCTCAAACACACCTCGCTTGTGAAGTATCCTCGCTGGCTTTCTTCTGTTCTATCCCTTCGAGTTAACTTCCAGCTGACAGGCCAAGATTTTTTTCTTTTCTGTAATCATTAATCTTCACTGAAAAGCTGTTCAAATGCCTTCCAACAGCTTCAGGGGCAGAGCCTCCTGCTGGCACTAGTAACTCTCATAAATATTATTGGGATTGTGCATGTACATCAGGGAGAGATTTTTAACCCAAGAGAACATGAAAGGAACACCAGCAGGCTCATTCTGAGTCTGAGTTCTGCAGCTGAGCACAGTGGAGAATGAGTGCGGGAAATTAGCCAGCAATTCAAAGGGCAAACAGGTGTTCCGTGCAGACTCTGCTTCTAGGGTGAAGAATGTCACACTTTACTGTATAGTAACATTACTTATTATTATATCCTCTGTCCTCTTAATAAATGACAAACTTCATGCAAGAAGCATCTTTTTATTATTAATGAAGTATCTGGCAGAGAGACATTCAGATGTTTGTTGAATAAATGAACTGGATGAGTGGATAATGGGTGGATGGATGGGTAAACAGCTTGTGAAGTGAAGCTTGTATTATTCACATATAAAAAAAAAATAGTTCCCAGTAATAATATACTCCCCAACAGCAAAATTAACAAAATACTCCAGGTTTTTTTTTAAATTATCATATTATTTATGTTATATGTGTGTGCATGTTCAAGTGTGCACGTGTGGGGGTTCTCAAAGCTACCTATGTAATTTTTCTGGCTGTTCTGGAAATTAAAAACATGACTATGCTTTGAAAAAAATCTTGATGTTAGTTGTCTGGGCATGTGCTAAAGCCTTAGGAGCATTTTCTAAAGGAATACTGCATGTTGAAATTAGTGAAGGAATTAGTGACAGGGAAAAAGAAATGTTTTTAACAAACTGGGTCAAAAGGAAACTATAATATACTTCTTAAAAATTATATTTAAATTAATGTTCAAAATTTTTCTATAAGAGCTAGAGAAGAGATAAAGTTCTTGTGATGAAGAGATTATGAATTTTGAGTTCTGGAATTAAGCTTGCCACATTTAAGTATTCTAGAGAGAATAATATTCAGCAGAGTGCCAGAGTGTTTCTTCTATTTTATTATTTCAATTTTCCTCCTGGCAAGTTGGCCAAGTGAGCTTGCTGGTCTGTGATGATTCTCTATAAACTTACATACTGATAAGCAACTCTGAGCCCTGCTTAAATGAACCCTATGCAAATTCCAGCCTATGCCCCAGACACTGGAACTATTTGGCAGAAGATTTAAAATAACTCTGATTCGTATGTTAAAAGTTATCATTGAAACCATGGTAGATATCCAAGATCAGAGGGGAATTTCATCAGAGAGATGCTAAAAATAAAGCAATAATAAAGAATGCCTTCAACTGCTCATCGGTACACTCAGTACAGCTGAGGAAAGAGTAAGAGACTTGAAGAAATGTCAGCAGCGACAACCCAAACTAAAAGATAGCAAGAAAAAAAAGAAAAGAAAAAAATTTAAAAATGGAATATCCAAGAGATATGGAACAATATTCCAGAGGATGAGAGAGAGAGAGAGAGAGAGAGGGTCAGAAATATAGTTTTTTAAAAAATGGCCAAGAAAAAAAAAATAATAATGGCTAAGAGTTTTCCAAATGAATGAGAATCATGACACAACAGATCCAAGAAGTCCAGTGAATAGCAAGCGTGATTTAAAAAAAAAAAAATTTAGGCCTATTATATTCAAATTGCTAGAAACAAAGACAACGAAAATTTTTGAAGACAGCAGATATTTAAAAAACATTATGTACAGAGGGAGAAAAACAAAACTTAGAGCAAATGTACCATCAGAAACCCAAGCTAAAAGACAATGCCATTCAAGTGGTGGAAAAAAAAAACCTGTCAACCTAGAATCCTATATCCAGCAAAAATATCACTCCAAAAGGAAGGAAAATAAATACTTTTCAGGAAAAAAAAAACTGAGAAAACTTGTTGCGGGCACACCAACTCTACAAAAAATTGTTAAAGTGCTTCAGGCAGAAATAATACATTGGACTGAAAACTGAACCCACCAAAAAAAACCTCAAGAATCTAAAAAATGGAATAAATGAAGGTAAAATTAATCTTTTCTTACTTTTAATTATTCTAAAAAATAGCACTGCGTTCTGTGTTATAGCATATGAAAAATAAAAGGACAGAAAGGATGAACTGAGAATATACAGTTGGAAGGTCCTTACTCCACACATGAAGCCATATAGTATCGCTTGAAGATATTATTACACATGTATATTATAAGCCCCAGGTTAACAACTAAAAGACATTTCAAGAAGGTATAAATAATAAGTCAATAAGGAGATACAATAGAATCATAAAAATTTCCTAGGCAGAAAAGGTGAGAGAGCAAAGAACAGATAGAAGGAATGAAAAACAGCCGGAAAAATAACAGGTTTTAATCCAACCATATCAACCATCACATTAAAGGTGGATGATGTTAAGGAAAAGTTACAATACAGCAATTTTCAGATTGGGAAAAAAAGCAAGAATCAAATACATGCTGTACTTAAGAAATCTACTTTGAATTTAAAGACATATATAGATAAAAAGGAAAAGGACAGAGAACAAACCATGCAAACATTACACAAATGAAAGCTGGAGTAACTATGTTAGTATCAGATGGAGTAAACTTCAAAAAAATAAGATATGGGACGAAACAGAACACTATCCAGACGGTCAATTCTCCAAGAATGGGTGATAATAGTCATAAAATACTAATCTGTTCATCCCTCTGTGTTTTCTACCAGACTGTGGGCTCTTTGTAGAAGGACTATGTTTTCTTCACAGTGGTGTCCTCCCTCAGAAACCAGCACGGTACGGATACAAAATAGGAACTCCCAAATGTGAAACTGATACAGCAGTTGCCTTAGTAACCAAAGAAACACCAGTGAGTTTTAGTCTTAGTTATAATTTATGCAGGGAGTAACTATTTTTATGTAAATAGCATTATAATCGATGGAACCTAACTGAGCATGTCTCAGTTATTTCTGGAATTCCATGTAAGTTGAAAATCAGAAAAAAAAAGAAGACACCATTAACATTACATTATAATAAATTAAACAAGGTTGTGGGTTTTTTTAATATACTTATTTTATAGATTAGCTCTCATTCCAAAAAGAACTCGAGGTGACCTAAATAAGAACATACAATAATAGTAGTTTATGTTAATTGAGTGTTTATTAAATGTCGGGTTTTCTTCTAACAACCCCATCATTATCCTGGTTTCACAAATGAAGAAACTGAAGCACGGTGTTTAGGAAAATATACAAGATCACACATAGATAAATGGACGAGTTAGGCTTGAACTCGGAACCTCGAGCTCCAAAGCCCACACTCTTGGGGACTGCAGAACTGCCTTGGTGCACCATGACAGTGAGACTGTCAGAATCAGCTTTGTGCTGACATTTAAAGCCCGGTGTGATTTCTTCATGCTCAATATCCAACAATTAAGTACAATGAACTGAAGCACAAGCCACACTGAGGTGCGCAATGTCCGTATTTTTAGCCCACCCCTCTTCCATCCCCTAACTTCTCTCCTTGTTGTAGCCTTTTCTACAACAGCTACATCCTCATGTCCTCGCTGCCCTCCACTCCACCCACACTTGCAAACACGAAAGGACCTTTCCATTTGTTTGTTCCCAAGTAGAAAGTGACAGATGTGACATGTTACCCCTCCCAAGGAATCTAGATTTTTAACAAGAAACAGAGTCTTAAATCAAAAGACCAAATCTCTCACAGTGAGGGATTCAAGGATTGACATGGCTGTGAAAGAGACAGTTTGGATATAGAGAATTTCTGGTACCACTAAAATTATACCCATAAAAGAAACCGTCCGGGCTTCTGAAAACAGCACAGGCTTTGGAATCTACCATTTTCTAGCTGTGTGAACTTAGGAAATGTAATTAATTGGGCCTCTCTTTTTTTAATTTTTAAAGGACAACATAGTACCCACTTTCTAGGGATGTGACAAGATTTAGTGATAATGTATATAAATTAGCTCCCAAAGTGCAGGGTTAATGCTCCATAAATTATTGGTACTGGTATTTAGTATTCATTTTGGTATTAGTATAAGTATTAACATTAGTGACATTAACATTAATTAACATTAATGAAAAAGTACTGAAGCTAGCATCAGAAAATCTAAGTTTGAGCTTCAGCTCTGCCACTTCCTAGCCTAGTAAGCCAGCAAATGACACGTAATCCACCCAAACTCTTTTGGGAAAGGCAGTGCCCATGGGCCCTGAACACCCTGCGTGGTTTTGTGTGGTTTTTGAGAATGTAAAGCTGTGATGTCTCTCTATGGGGTCCATTACTCAGGGTTGGTTTTGCAGCAAGCAACCTTGAAAGGTAAGGTCACGTTCCCACTCAAAGAGCAGGTTTCCGGAGTGCTCACTATAAAAACAATAAATTCCTCTTCTGTAACACAATCCAGCACCTGGGCAGCCTCCACCCACGCTCCTGGGACTGGAAGGTACAGCACAGGGGAGCCGACACCATGCTCCTGCTGTTTGAAATGCAGCCTTTGTCTCTGACCTAGGATTTTTATGTGTTCTGCCAGCATCCAGAGAACAGAGGCAGCTCGCGTGTCTGCTTACACGTATGGTAAAATCTCAGAGCCTTCACAAATCATGATAGACTCCTAGTTTTCTCATTTACCATAGAAGAATAGCACCACGTGCCCTATCTCCCTCAAAGAACTACTGGAATAGCTGAAAATGTATGTTCATGCACACTGTCAACCTTTATATCGGACGAGAGACTAACAGAACACACGTGACTGCAGATCATAAGGAGAGCCTGGTGTCATAGAGAGGAGAGACTCTCAAAATATGGTTAACACTTTATTGTTAATTAGCAGCCAAAAAGTGTCTGTGATTCTTAGGTTCTATTTTTAAAAGCATTCCTTGTGGTTTTGGTATCAAGAGATACCAGATACCAAGAACAATAGCATGGCAGTGATGTACTCCTATGCACACACTCATGCGAATGAACCTTCTGGTAACTCAGAAACTGAAACAAAGACGAATGCCTCCAAAACATCAGCTTTCCTCTGTTGAGATTACATCGTCCCTTCTTATTGTAGTTTTGATGTAATGGCTTACAAATTCATTTTTCACTTACGTAAGCGACCTTTATACTGTGGGGATCCAACACTAGTTTTCAGAAATACTTTTTCTTTTGGACTGAAAAACCATGGATGCACAGAGAAAGTCCACTTTCCCCTGCTCTTCCCACCTCCCATGCATCAGGGGCAAAGGAAAAAGAAACATCTGTTCTGAAGCTTACTGCCAACTACAAAGAATTAATGGAAAACCAGGGCTTTTGAGTGGTGCCCATGCTAGTTCCTGAATCTATCAAGCAATTATTGGATCTACAATGACCCACATGCTGAAATCTTCAAATGGCCAGATGGTCCCTGCCCAAATTTGGGCAACCACTGAGGGTCATTCAAAATCACCATAACTAGTACTCTTGACACTTACCAAGCCATAAACTAAATCTAGCCCATGTGAAAAGCGATTAAGTGAAAATCATTAACAAGGCTTTAATATTTCATAAGAAGCCTCTAATTCAAGGGCAGCCTTTTGTTTCAACAGTAAACCAAATGGTCAGAAATCCATATGCAAAGCAAGCAGGATGAATGTTTTATTAATAACAAGTGGCCCAAATTGAGATCCAAATACATCTATCTGCAAATGTCAGACAAAATTGCGGGAGGCGCAAAGGAAGTAATTTGCATCGATCCGTTTGTAAGGTGAATGGGGTTTGGGAAGGTTGTTCTGTTTTGTTTTTGTTCTTATTTTTTGTTTGTTTGTTTGTTTGTTTGTTTGTTTTGGGTCTTGACTAATGAAAGAAGGAGGTTATGTGTGATGCTTAAAAAAATCTGAGAAATGGACAAGACAATTTAGTGCATGCTTCTCCCCTTCACCGCTGGACCCATGAGCACAGGCAGAAGCAGCTTTCGAGGCTCTGGGAAATATCAGAGCGTAGACACTCTACCTTTGGTTCCAAGTGACAGAATGAAACCTGGAAACATACAGTCTCCCTGGCAATCAGAAATTGTGTTCAATAGCTTTTGAGGCTGTTACACTAGCGCTTTAACCAGGTGTCTGGTCTATTTGCTCTGGTTCAGTGATCCTAGACAATAGACTTTAATGTGAAAAACAAGTAAACAGCTCAGCATTACTAACTGAACACTGTAACCGTTTCTTCCAGGCTGGAGGGGATTCTTTGCAACCTGCATTTTCTCATAATAATAGCCAATCAAGACAGTGGAGGAAACCAAGGAAGAAAGTTGAGAAGAGGCGAAACTGAGCAGGATCTCAGAATTCCAATTCTCAAAGTACAGTTTTTCAGTTAGTCTTCCTAAAAAGAGCCTCAATTTTTTTTTTCATTTCTGTTGTTTTCCTTTAAATTTTTAAACACTACTACAACCCCACATAGTTTTCTTTTTATATAATTAATCTCTTCCTAACGGCTACAGTACCCATGCTGCTTCTAGTTTGGATCCCTACGCCTCAGATGCACTCGGCCACATCCTTCTCCTGGTCTTTTCAGGCCTCTGGCACTGACCTGAGACCCCTGTCCAGCCCGGGAGACACTCACATTCTCAGGACATCAATCGCTCAGAAGAGAGGAGGGCGAGGTCATGCCACTCAGCTTCCTGAGCCCTCAGAGAATGTGGACATTCTATTGCAACCTGAAGTCTAACTGGGAAGCCTGACCCTGGGAGCCCAGGACCCAGGAGCTCCTTGAGATGCTCATATCCATGGCAGGTTAGTTTGGAATAAAGGGGGCAATAAACGACAGAGAGGAAGGAGACAACTGGACGTCGTCAGGGCATGTACTGCCTTGTTCTCTACCAAAGCTTCCCGTGTGATGCACGTACATTGTATTTCTGTCCACCCATAAAACACGCAGTGTGGCTGCCTCAGTAATCAGAAGTGTGTAGTCATGGGCTTGTTGTTGCTTTAATTATATTTTGTCACTGATATCTCTTGTATATTACATGTCAATATAACCCCAAACTATCCTGTAAATCACCACTCCTAGGCCTCATCAACCTGAACATTCATTTAGGACTGTGAGATCCAGTAAAAATCCTCAGATTCAGCTCCCACCAGCCCAACCACTTCCAGGCAGATGTCACTCACCCCTTCTTGGTAGGGGAGCTTGTAGACATGCTTCCAGGTGCTCCTGGATAGTGCTCCTCCTGACCACCTCCCTCAATCCTCCATTCAACTGCCTTTGGCATTTGGAATGTGACATATGGTCCCATTCGTGGAATGTCTTTTCCACCTAAGTTGAGTAAAAGTGACCAATGTTTTCTGCCCCTTGTCCCTCCCATGATTCCTTGTATTCTGCTATACCTACTTTAATGCCACCCTCTTAAAAATCTCCTAAATATGAAAGTCTTTGTCCTGGGTTCATATCTTTTTTTTAAAACAAGTCTCCATCCTGCCTCCCATATTTTAGCATTCTAGTTCCCTTGAGTAGCAGAGGTCATAAAGTGTGGCAAATAAAATCAGAGAAGCTGGGTTTGAGTCTGAGCCCTGCCACTTTCCAGGTGAGTAATACTGGGCAATAATTTCTTTCCATCCCAAGGTGCTCACCTATATGGGATAATTATCTTACCTCAAAGGCAATTGTCAGATTTATCTGTTACATTGTCAAATTCCTGCAGACCCTGCAGAAGTCCTCTTATCTAATGCATCTGGGATTGAAAGTTCGTAGATTAATCAAAAGAGCCAGAAATATGGAGAAATCTTATGAATTATTAACACATACTGTGGTGAACAGAACTGGCCTCCCAAAGATGTTCACATCCTGATTCCCAGAAGTTGTGACTATGTTGTTACATGACAAAGAGGAACTGAGATGGCAGATGGAATTAAGGTTGTTAACCAGCTGATCTTAACATGGGAAGATTACCCTGGATTATCCTGGTGGGCCCACATGGGTCCTTAAAAGTAGAAGCAGGGGCTAAAAAATAGACAACCAGAGAGGAGAAAGCATGAGAAGGATTCAGTCTCATGTTGCTGTCTTTGAAGACGGAGGGATGAAGCCACAAGCCCAGGGGTACAGGAGCCTCCAAAAAGATATAAAGGCAAAGAAATGGATTCTCCCCACCCCAGACCTTTGATTTCAGCATAGTGAGAGCCATTTTGAACTTGTCACCCACAGACCTTTAAAGTAATACATTTATGGGGCACGTGTGTGACTCAGCCAGTTAAGCATCTGCCTTCGGCTCAGGTCATGACCCTAGGGTCCCAGGATCAAGTCCCACATCAGGCTGTTTGCTCCATGAGGACCCTGTTTCTCCCTCTGTCTGCAGCTCCCCCTGCTTGTGCTTGCCTGTGCTCTTTCTAATAAATAAAATCTTTAAAAATTAAAATAAAATAATACATTTGTGCTATTTCAGTTCATTATGTTGTGTACTTTATCACAACAGCAAAAGAAAACTAATACATATTTATTAAACATTTCAGATTAAAACATGTAATTGTTCATTCACTTGCCAACATTTTGATTTTTGGCTACAATTTCTAGTTTGATTTCCTAAAATGAAGCAGATATTTGCTAAAAGACTGTATCCAAATATAAATAACTCTTACAACTCATTAAAGTGATGAAAAACAAACTAATGAAAAATAAGCAAAAAAATGAACATTTCACAAAAAAGTCATAGGAATAACCAATGAGCATATGACAAGACATTCAACATCATTAGTCATCAGAAAAACACAAATTAAAATCACAATGAGATGCCACTGCAAATACTGCATATACCACTAGAATAACTAAAATTTAAAATACCAAATATTGTTGTGGGGAGCCTGGGTGGCTCAGTGGATTAAAGCCTCTGCCTTCGGCTCAGGTCATGATCCTGGAGTCCTGGGATCAGGCCCCGTATCAGGCTCTCTGCTCGGAGGGGAGCCTTCTTCCCTCTCTCTCTGTCTCTGCCTGACTCTCTGCCTACTTGTGGTATCTGTCAAATAAATAAATAAAATCTTTTTTAAAAAATCAAGTATTGTCAAGGATTAGAGTTTTAATTATGTGCATTTTTTGTTTTAAAAAAATTTTTAAGTAAGCTCTAGGCCCAATGTGAGGCTTGAACTCACGACCCCAAGATGCAGAGTGACATGCTCCACCAACTGAGTCAGCCAGGCACCCCTTATGCACCATCTGAAATAATATCTTTCATTATCTATTCTCAGAAGTTTCAGCAATGGTTCAGCTGAGTCTACAACTTACTCTAGAAGCAAAGAGATGGATTTTCCAAGAGAAATTTTATATATATTTTATGATTAAAGTTATCTTTAAGATTTATATTCAAAGAAAAAGAGATCAGATGAACATGACATTTCTTTCCCAAAACAGTATTTCAGAAGACAAAAAGGCAACATCAGTAGAGTCTCAAGGAAAGTATATTGTGACCCAGAATTATTCTTCATGTGAAAGGAAAAAAAATAAAACTTTAAAGAAATGCTAGTAAGCCCTGTGACAAGCAGGAAGAGGGGGAGGAAGGAAGGGGGAGGGGGACGGAAGAGAGGGAGGGAGGAGAACGAAATGAAGGAAGGAAGAAGTGAGGGAGGAAGGACGAAGGCATGTTGCTTTGAATATGCTTAATAAAATAGGACATATATTAAAAATAATCTCTGAGAAAAGGAAATATAACCAAAAAATGAATAATAATGTGGATCTAAAATCCTACATGTTTTAATATCTTTAATTACTGTAATTAAATTACTAATGTGAGAGAAGAAAGTAAAAACACACTAAAATTCTCAAGCTTTTACTCACTGCCATATGTGCACTGCTTTAAATTTTTCAAAAATTGAGGACTTTCACACAACTAAATGTTATATAGTCATTAAAAATATGCAGTTGTTGGACATCTAGGTTCTTTCCATAGTTTGGCTATTGTGGACATTGCTGCTATAAACATTCGGGTGCACGTGTCCCTTTGGATCACTACATTTGTATCTTTAGGGTAAATACCCAGTAGTGCAATTGCTGGGTCATAGAGCAGTTCTATTTTCAACATTTTGAGGAACCTCCATGCTGTTTTCCAGAGTGGCTGCACCAGCTTTCATTCCCACTAACCATAAGTAACTCTTAATCTCACAAAACAAACTGAGGGTTGCTGGGGGGAGGAGGGTTGGCAGAAGGGGGGTGGGGTTATGGACATTGTTGGGGGTATGTGCTTTGCTGAGTGCTGTGAAGTGTGTAAACCTGGTGATTCACAGACCTGTACCCCTGGGGATAAAAATAGATGTTTTTAAAACATAAAAAATTAAAAAAATATATATGTAGTTATGATTAAAGATCACACAACAAAGCGATTTCGCTCAGGTCACATGGACCAGATTTGGTCCCCATGCCCATCCCTGGACTAATTTGCAAAGACCAATCATGAGGTATTCTGGATTGGAAGTGAGGCCAACCTTTGTGAAGAACAAGAGGGTTTTAATAGCCACACATATGGTTTTGTTTTCAGGAAAGAAAAGATGGAAGGACTGGGTGTTGAGAAACCAGTAGTTCATGTCAATGTCCTCCAGGCAAAGATCGCCAGGAGCACACTCATACTTGAATGAGCTCGGTTTAGTGCTCATTGCAGTGAGGGAGAACACACAGATGGGGAACCATGGGGTGTCTCAGTAAGAGAAAAAAAGTGGATAAAGAGTTAATTATAGAAGTTGGCCAAGGGTTAGGTGATTTGAGGGATGGCTAAAGGAAGCAGGCTCTGCTATGGATTGGATGCTACCAGAAACGGGGGTAATTCTAGCCTTGTTGTCCTAGTACATCTGACAGAAACCAAAGCCAGAATCATGATAGCCGCTCATACATTAGTCAAGACAGGACGATGTCAGTATTGCTGTGGTTTGCTTTTGCCTGTGCTTAAACAGCATGATCAAGTTCTCCCACTTGTTTTTTCTCTAACTTCACCACAGTCACAGAATGTCCTTGTCTGACGTGATGTACGGTGAGGTCATTTATGTCCAACAGGAGAACACTTCGGCCTCGCTGTAGGTATTCTGCCAGCCCCTGGATGTCAGGAGCTGCTTTCTTCTTTTTCCATAGTTTTCCCCAGGTGGTGGGGACGAGGCGCGTGCTAATTCTCATGCCACCATTTGCACCTAATATTCCTGGTGCTTCATATGCCTAGTAAGATGCACAAATGTGGCAAGATTTCAGTAACAACTATTTTTAAGGAAAAAGATACACTACCTGTAAACTAATGAACAGTCAATTTTCTCTGTGTAGGAAATAATGACCACCACCACCCCACTCCTCATTTCCCCTAGAGAATTTCCAGGGCATTTCTGTTTGCAATAAACATGTAGGGTTTTATTTACTTGGTCTTCCCTAATACTTACAAACATTGATTTATATCAGAGGGTTTATTTAACCAGCAAACAAAAAAGAGCTTCCCCAAATGAGCATTTCTAAGCTAAGTCTCTGGCCAGAGGGAATTTGTTTCCCTTTCAGTTATAATTCTCTCCAAACAAGGTACTATCAGGGGAAGGCAAAGAAACAGCATGTGCCACTCAGCTCATTGCAGCTTTGTATCAAGCTTAGGCTGGAACCAGGGCTAAGTTATACAACACAGAAACCACTGGAAACAAAAGTGTCCATTCCCACTGGAAAGAGTAGCTCCAGGTCTCAGGGGGCAACAAATAGACAAAAGGACTTCTCAGAAACAGAAAGTAAGCCTTTTCCTAACCCCATTCACCTCAGAATGCTGCCATTCTGACTTTTCTAAGCTACTGCTTGAAGCTACTTCTTGTCCCTGCTCTATCAGACGAGAAATGGGTCATCAGGTGTCCCTGTGGGGAAGGGCTGGGGAAGGCTCAAGGAAAGCCAAACGAGATGAATACGCTGGCAATCAGTAAGTCAGACACATTTTTTTAAAAACCACCTTTTTGGTAACTATCTTCTCCCATCGCCTGAATTGAACACAGAAAACAGCTGAAGACACGAGTCAGGTGAGTATGCCTCTGGGGAGCTGGAGAGCCCAGGAATGGGAACAGAGCTGGATCTCAGCCATGCCCAATCCCCCAAAAGCACAGAGACAGCCAGTGTACAAAGACCACCTGTCTGAGGAAGTGTCCCTGTGGTGCCACTAACGGTTGGAGAAACTACTCCCCGCAGACCTACATCCTCTTGCCATTCCCCGATGCCTGGACTATCATGGGCTTCTGATCCACCCATGGTCAACAAGTGAGAGCATCCCATCCTTCTGGTTTCTAGGACATTATTCCAGGACAGAGCCTCCCAGGAAAAACTTCACAAGCAATTGACCCCCGCCTTATTTGTCTGACTTTGCCTTCCCCAGCCCTTCCCCACAGGGACACCTGATGACCCATTTCTCGTCTGATAGAGCAGGGACAAGAAGTAGCTTCAAGCAGTAGCTTCACATCTCCAGATGAAAGCATGCGACTCTTGATCTCAGGGTCATGACTTCAAGCCCCACATTGGGCCTAGAGCTTACTCAAAAAATAAAAATTGCCACAAATCCCAAAGTGGGGCCTGGTTCTGACCCTGCCACCCATGGACTTAGGATCTGCCCAGGCCAGGTGGTAGACCACTAGTCACAGCTTCCCTCTCTGTCCCCTCCGCCCCATCCCTTACCCTGTATAGGGGCCAAGGGCACCCAAGGGACACTTTGGCATATAGATAATTTTGAGTTAAAAGCAATCAAAGCCAACAAATTCTAGAGAAGCTCTTTACCTCCCCTTCAACTGCCAAAAAGATCTTAGGTGGAAGACCTACCTCAGGAAAAGACCTATCACCATAGAAAACTCTACTATAACATGAACTTGGCATAGTAGACAGAGAGCGACCTAGCAAGGCCCATTTGATCAAAGTCCTCTATGTCCCATTGTTTGGCCCACAAACACTTATTTACTGTGTATTCTTTTTCATCTTCCTGTAAACTGTCCTTTTTTCTTTTGAAGTCTTCTCTTCAGTTCAGAATGACATATAGATCTCATTTTGCCTGACTGCCTTTTTAATTTCATGTCTGTGTGGATTTCTCACATACAAAATTAAATTTTATTTTCTCCTGTTACTCTGTCTCGTGTTAATTTGATTCTTAGTCCAGCTAAAAGGACCTTGAAGGGCAGAGAAAATTCTTCCTCTTGACACGTCAAGTGTTGACCCAGACTCTGGGACATGACTTCTTCCTAATATTCCCACTGTTTCCTAAGACTGCCTGAACCCAGGGAAGCCTGAGGAGCACCCAGAGATGATGCCAGCTTCTTCTGGGAGACAGTACTATTTCATCTCCTTGCCCCAGCTAAGGACTGAGTTTAAATTGAAGTGCCCTCACCCCCTCCAAAGCCAAAACTTCACCTTTCTTCTGACCTGAAACAGAGGTCTCAACCCCTCTATTCCTTGTCAGAATATTCCTGATGGGTAAGCAACGAAAATCAGATTCACAGCCTCTGCTATTCACAGCCGCTTCAAACGAATGATGTGGTACAATCATGTCACCATTAAAGAAGGATACAGGGTACGTGTACCAAGATATCATGTGCTGAGTAACGAGTCTGAGCCCAGTTTCTACTCACTGGTGGCTGTGGAGGTGGCCCTTGAGAAACAGGAAGCACGCAAACATGAAATCAAAATGCCTGCCTGGGAAATCTCTGCATGTCCATCTGTGACACGTGATCAGCTCCCCATAACGGCCACATTATCAACGTCAGGTTCATGTTAACATTTAAAAAAATGTGGACCCTTCTGATGGGGAGACTCTCACATCCTCTGCGGAGCTGGTAAATCAGAGCTGCAAGGAGCTTGCCCGTCCTCTCCCTTGCCCTCTTCCCAGGATGGTTCTGAGGGTAACACATTTGCCCTTCAGCAGTGATGAATGGAGTGTTGTGCTAATGCCGGGCATCACCATTATTCATGTCCCTATCCTCTGTCTGGGCCTTTAATTGCAGCATCCTGGAAGTAGAAGCAAAAACCGTATTACAGAGGAAACTTTCATCTTCCTGATTATAATACCTGACAAAAAGCAGGCTTTTCTATTAATCTTGGGTTACTTCCACCAGAGGGGCATCCATGCACCCCCCCCCCCCACACGTGCGCAGGGGCCACATCCAGATGGCATCATGTAGAAAAAAGACTCTGTGCCTCTTGGGATCCATAACTTCAGCCCCAAGAAGCTGAGCTGATCATCCCATCACACCATGGGCCACATCCTTAATCAGCCCATGACAGGCATAAATTAGGAATTTCACTGGCCAGAACCCATGTCCCAGAATTCCTGACTGCCAGGACCCAGATGAGCTCTGATGAATAGAAAAGTTTTCTAGCATATTCCAGCTCTTTCACGGCAGCCTCTTATAATTCAATTCATGCTTATTCAGAAATGCCCTGGATTTGTCACAGTCATCTCTTTCCTCCTTTCTAGCTCGTAAAGCAATATCCAAAAGAGGGTATTTGGTTATACAAATCATATCGAAAGGATACTGGCCGGAGATTTCTTGTTCCAGATGTATAATGACAGTATTTTTGTCATAATTAACAAAGAGGCAGAACAAGTGACAAGTCCATCAGAGCACAATAAAAGCATCAATTTGGGTTACAAGACAGTCCATTCCTGTAGTTGGTCACGGTTTCTATTAAGTTTTAGCGCTACAAGGGTTGTAACTTTGCCATCTGCTATTTCACTGAGTGGTTTCTAAGAAACCCTCTGGCCTGGAGAAAAACTGTCATACAGCTGCAGACTGCTTGCTTCTCTTTTTCAAATTAAGACAAGTCTAGGATCCAACCCAAACTACAGGAGAAAAAAAAAAAAGTAAATAATTTTTGCAGCAGAGCACCCAAAGCCCTGCAACTCACAACTGTCCAATCTGGGCCATGATTTAGTTTGAATTCGCTGTCCACTGGGCCCTGTCCTAGCCATGGGGGACATCTAGGTAGAAGAAATACAGTGAGATGGGACGCCTAGGGGCCTAAGTCGGTTACATGTCAGCCTTCGACTCAGGTCATGATCCCGGGGTCCTGGGATCAAGTCCCACCTCGGGCCCCCACTCAGCAGAGAGCCTGCATCTCCCTCTACGCCTCTCCCCCACTGCCCGCTCATGTTTGCTCTCTCTCTAAAATAAATAAATAAAATCTTAAAAAAAAAAAAGGAAATATAGTGAGACCTGGCCCATTAGCCACCTGGGAAGTCTTAACTACCTCTGTGGAAAGGGATGCAGCAGACCTCCCTCCAGACTGCCCACACTGGAAGGCACTACCCAGCTTTTCTAGAAGTGGAGACAATACGAGAGGAGGGTAAAGGTGGGGTCTTTTCTCCTCCATCTGCCCTGGCCCCTCTGAACCCTCTGTTTCTCGGTCACAGCACTGCCCTCCCTGGTCTGAGACTGACTCTCAGGGCACAGTCAGAAAAGAGTCACAGGGCTGTCCCTAGATGATATACAATGTCCCTAAACATAGAGCAACTGCGAGGTTTCTTTAAGTGGCTAAGGTTTTACTAAGGAGTCTTTGTTATTCTAAGACTGAAGAGAAAACACAATCAAATATAAACTTCAAATTATCCATTGCAAAAGAGAATCAGTGTCATAGAGCAAACAGAATTACTTATTTGCAGCATCAGGAATTGACCGCTTTCTGACAAGCACCCTTTCTTGATGAAATCTGTTCCTTTGGTATCCGGGGCCAAAACTGGTAACACCACCACACGGTGGGGCCCAGGAAGAGGGAGTCAGAAGAGGTGCCAGTTAGTGGAAAGCACCAATTTTGAACACTCCGAACCGTGGCTTATCGTTCTATCCTGCCATCGCCTTCTTTTTAAAAGCTATGGCAAGGATGGATGTCGAAAAGAGAAAAAAAGTTAAAACAAACTTTCTATTTCTATTCCCCACTAGCATCTCAGAGTCTACTCAAAGAGATGGACAAAAAATGTAATAATCGAAAAACAGCTTATTACACTTCACAATGGAAATGTGTGGGCACCAAGGAGGGAGCAGTGAACTGGTAAACGCTGCCAGGTGAAGGCAGAGAAGGCTTCATGGAAAAGGTGATGATCAGACTCACTCCTGCAGAATGAGTAGGAACTCCCAGATATCTTCGGGGGTTAAGACCAGTGAACCTTGGGGGGTCAAGCACCTGCTTTGCTTAGGTGAGCGGTTCTCAAACTTAGCCTGCAAGGGTATTACGGTACAGGTGGCTGGGCCTCCCCAGCAGTTTCTGAGAATGGGTCTGGAGTGGGCTCACAAACTGGCATTTCCAAATGAGCTCACAAGTGATGCTAACCCTGAAACCTGGGACTTAGGGGCAGGGTGAGGAGCAGAAGTAGAGAAAGATCTGCTGGGACATAAACAGGGCCTGGATATTAAGGGACCCTGGGGTCCATGGAGAGACCATTCATTATCTGGACAGTAAGGATCCATAGACAAGTGTGAAGCCACAGAGTGCAATAACTGTATTTGTGTTTTCAGAGGTCAGCTTTGGTGGAAGTGTTCAGGGAAAGGGTAGTTATAACTCAGTTTCACTCAGGAAATGATGAAGTTAGAACAAAAGCCCTGGGGAGTGATAGGAATGTCTAGGAGGATGTGAGGTTACTTACGTGAAAACAAGAACAAAAGCCTGGTCTCTTGAGCTGTCCTCTCAAAGGGGAAAATAAATCAACTGTCTCCTTTGCCTCCAGAAACTATTAATTGTTCTCAGCCCTTATTAAAATATGCATGGTGTATCTTCTGGGAAAGGACACATGGATTTTAGTATCATTTACCTAATTGACAGAGCTTGTTAATTCTTTTTTCCAAAAAAAAAAAGGGGAGGGGGATTCTTATTTAGTGAGGTCAGAGTATCCCTGTGGGCCTTTCATGTGCACCTCTGTTACCTACAAAGCCCTGGGTCAAGGGTGTATGGAAGATGAAAAGGGTAGTGTCGGGGGAGCCCATGTGTTCATAGGTCGGGCAAAAGCTGACCAGAGGAGGTTAGAGTAGCACAGACTAGCGATGTAGAGGAGGCAGGAAGGGTGGCAGGAATACCAAAGGTCAGTACACCTGCTGGGAATAAAATGAGGATTTCTTGGAAGCCCCAGAAATATTTGGTAGGTAAATGAATTTCTTCTAGAATATGCTGGATAGGGGAAAATAAAAAATTAGCAGTAACATTCAAAGAGGCTAACACTTAAGGGCACCTGGGTGGATCACTCGGTTAGGCACCTTACTTTTGATTTCTTTTTTTTTTTTTTTTAATATTTTATTTATTTATTTGACAGAGAGAGAGATCACAAGTAGGCAGAGAGGCAGGCAGAGAGAAAGGAGGAAGCAGGCTCCCTGCTGAGCAGAGAGCCCGATGCGGGACTCGATCCCAGGACCCTGAGATCATGACCTGAGCCGAAGGCAGCGGCTTAACCCACTGAGCCACCCAGGCATCCCTTACTTTTGATTTCAATTCAGGTCATGATCTCAGGGCTGTGAGATCGAGCCCTATGTTGGGCTCCATGCTGGGCATGGAGCCTGCTTAATATCCTGTCTTTTCCTTTCCCACTACTCCTCCCCACCCTTCTTCATCTTAAAAAAAAAAAAAAAGCTAACATTTACTGATGCTCACTGTCTTAGCCTGGGTTCCCCCTAAACAGAGCCTGATACAGAGGCTCACCTGCTGGTGGTGGCTGGGGAACTGGAACCTGAGGCACATGGACACATCTTGGGGGCAGAGAAAGGCCATCTCAGCTGCAGACAGAACTGACCACTGCCATGGGCCACACTGCTCACCTAACCCCATGGGACTTCCTGAAAAGCTTTATAAAAGGTTTCTCAGAACCATTTGTCCAGGAAAGAAAGGGGAGGGGGGGCTCAGCCATTGGCCACCTTCCCCCAGAGGTCAAGGGCTAGCCTATGAGATATTATTAAACCCTTGGCTCTTCTGAAGGAACATCCACTGCAAACATCAGAGAAGCCTGGGCAGGAAGCAAGAGTGGTAAGAAGCTGTCAGGCTGTGCTGGCACCAAGTGAGCAGGGCCATTGTGGCGCTGGTCACCACCCATCGGAGGTGAGGCTGAGAGCACATGCCATGGTCCGAGAGCATCCAGTGCACCTGCGATGGGCCAGGTCCCAGGCTAAGGGCCTCCCATGCCCTCTTTTATCTAATCCACACAACAATCCTACAAGGCAGGCAGTGCTATCCCCACAGTACACGTGAAAAAAGGAGGGCTAGAGGCCCAAGATGACCCAGTGATCAGGGGCAGAGGTAGAACTCCAATCCACTTCTTTCTGGCTTCAAAGCTTATCTGGCTTACCCAAGATATTAGGCTGTACCCGACACCTAGATGGTCACTCAGAAAATCCGCTTAGGAAGCCACAACAACAGCCTTTAAAATGCTTATTAATTTTATTTCTCTCCTAGAAATCTGACTTAAGAAAATAATCAGAAATGTACACAAAGAAATGATGATTACACCCTAATATTAATTACATGTATGTACACACACCATACATATACATGTATGTATATGTATATATGAGTATCATGCAATTATTTAAAATGACTGTGAAAAAATGTAAATGGGAGAAAGAAAAAATATAGCCTACAGAACACAAAGCATGAATAAAAACATAAATACACAGAAAAAAAAGACTGAAAGGAAAAGTCAAAACTTAAAGTAGGTAACAAGATAATACTCATTTTAAATTTTTTTCTTTCTAATTCTCAATATTTCTTAATTTTCTACCAAAAAACTCTATTACTTTGATGATCAAATGATATTTTTTATTTTATTTTAATAGGCAGTGGGGGGAGTGACAGCCACCCATCAATGGTTCCCCACCAGGGCCCGAGTTACCTTCTAGGACCAGCAGGCTCGGATGGTCTGTCCACCCTGCACGGCTGCTGTCACTAAGGAGGGGCCCTTTGTGGCTGCGAGGTTTTGTGTGCTTTACAAAAAAGTCTCCTTCCAAACACTCTGCTTGGAGCCTAGAGCTGTGTCTCTATGCCTGGACTCCAGAGACACCTCTGCCAACCCACCATGGGCACCAACATGGCCTAAGCACAGCTCTGTGTGTGTTCAAAGCTGGACTGAGAGTCCTGGGATGCTGGCATCCCAGCCAGCCCTGCTGACATGAGCTCTCTGTCCCAGGTGAGGATGGAACTGTTTCCAGGGCATTCCCTGATGTCCCAGGAGCCCCCTGGTGCCGAAAGAAGATGGGAATATGGGAAGGGCAAAGGGCAGGAGACCTGTGCCTTTCTACCCTTCACTAATATCTCCAGTGCTGGTTCTGCCTGCACAGCCTGGCCTGCCCAAACTCCACCAACCCTCAGGAAACCTTGTTCCCTAGAGTTAAGAGTCTCTTATGGTTTGCCTCCCTCTCTGTTTTCATCTTATTTTATTTTTCTTTCCCTTCCCCCATGTTCATCTGTTTTGTTTCTTAAATTCCACCTATGAGTGAAATCAGATGGTATTTGTCTTTCTCTGACTGACTTATTTCGCTTAGCATAATACACTCCAGTTCCATCCACATCACTGCAAATGGCAAGATTTTATTTCCTCTGCTTACTTTCTGGAAATAATTCCTGAAGACCCAAAATGAGAAGACTATAAGATTCAGAATGGTCATGGCCCGGTACATTGCACTGATGTGCCAAAAGGTCCACATGTTTCCCTTTTTTCTTTAATAAATAGTCCAGGCTATTTCAGGGAAAAGAGAGTTGCTTGGTTGGGTGCCCAATGGAGGAGACAAGGCTATAAATTCTGGCTATCACCTGAAGCACATCTGTAGTTCTATCTTTCTCTACATTATCAGACATCAAAAAGATACTCTGACAAGGGAACCATTTGGAAGAAACCTTGACACCAATCATTTGCTGGTTTAGTAAATGTATAGCATATTTTTAACAGCATTTCTGTGTCTACAGCATTCCACACATTACAAGGCCCGTGTCGCCAAAGGAGATGGGAGATCAAGATGACCCAGCACCACAATGACATGATGGTAAAGGTTTCATAGTTAGCTTTGCAGGGGGGTAAAAAGCCCTGGTTTGTATCACTTGCAAATTTTCAGGGTGTAAATACTCCTAGTAAGGTCAATGTCAAGTGACCATTAGTTTACAAACTGATTTATAAAATCCTTGAGACTTAACAGTCAGCTCTCCTGAGTTGAGCTGTTTCAATATACCACGGGACAGGCATGTGACTTAGAGTCCCTGAACAGATGCACCTGCATGAAATGAGCTCTGAAGAGAGAAATATCAGGAAGCAGTCTCCATACGGAATCTATCTTGTTGCAACATGGCAGGTGGAGCGCGGGAGCCTGATTCTAGCGTCCAGTCCTAGCCCCAGCGCTGTGAGTTGCCGTGTCTGTTCCCACAGTAATGTCATACAGTCATCCCTGGAGCAGACCTGAGGTTCCTTGGAGCACTGTTCCTCACTTTAGGGCCTCTCGCCTCAACTCAGGTTCCAAGAACCTCTTTCTCTTCTTTAATAAATCTCTTTTGTGATTTGACTGAATAGGATGAGTTCTCTTATTTGCAAATAAGAGCTCTAGGCAACTGCATTTGAGGCAGAGATAGATACTTGGAAGCAGAAGTAAATATTGCTTCCTTGACATCTGTCTTTAGAGTTTATGATGTTCCCCACTGGGGTGAATTCAGGTTTCATGCAATCCCGTGTCCTCCCACTGAGTAGTGGTGGACAGAAACAAACTCAAGCTCAGAGGACTCAGCAGTTCCATATGCACAAAGGGGCAGCTTTACTGTGCAACAAAGCAGCTGTTAAGAAAGCCTTTTTCTCCCAGAAAGCCTTGGGGAGGATGAGAAGTAATTCCCTCCACTTCAGCCATGCCAGCTCTCATGTTCGCCAAAGGCATCATGAAAAACTCTTCAGAGGAACAACACAGGAATCATGCAAATTATCCACTCCATACATTTTGATGACCAGTCCTAAATCATGGATCCCTCAAAATTTACCTTAGATATTATTCTAGCACTTTCTGGACCTCTCACCTCCAAGGGAACTGCAATACTTGCTAAAAGTATATCTGCCTTGCCAGACCTCCTTAAGACCAGGAATTTACATTTTCAACTTGTTCTTAAAATTGCTGAGAACCAAACTTACTTATGATCAATATCACAAAATATCACAAAATGAAAAATACCACAAAAAAAGGGCAACACCCCACAGGAAAAAAAAATTTTAAGTTTAACAGAAAATTCTAGCCATTTGTAACACAAATTACATACTTAGACATTCAGACATAACACTGTCATGAAATGATTAATTAAAAAAATATAACCCATAGTCTCAGGCCAATAAAATTCTCCAAAATGCCTAGGGGGTGTGAAGAGAAGCGGAGAGGAACGAGTGCACTCTGCTGGGAGTCACCATCCTCCCCCATCTTCTTCTCCATAACTACAAACTTCCTGTCTCCCCAGGTAGTTCCCTAAAGAGAACTCTACCCAGGCAGTTTCCAAATGCCGCTGCTTCTCATCATGCTTGAAAGGTATGGTGGAGTTAAAAATAATAGCTGGGGCGTCTGGGTGGCTCAGTCATTGAGCAGCTGCCTTCGGCTTAGATCATGATCCCAGGGTCCTGAGATCAAGTCCCTCATTGGGCTCCCTGCCCCGTGGGAGGCCTGCTTGTCCCTCTCCCACTACCCCTGCTTCTATTCCCTCTTGTGCCATCTTTCTCTGTCAAATAAATAAATAAAATCTTAAATAATAATAATAGCTAAGCTTGAAGGAGTTCTGAGCTTTGAATGGATGATTTCATTTAATCCTTATAACTTTGTGATGTAGGCACAATCATTATCCTCATTATGCAATGACAAAACTAGACATAAGGAAACTATCCAAGTTCTCGGGAAATTAGTGGCAAAGGTGAGATGTGAACTGTGACAGTCTAACTCCAGAGTCTATATTCGTCAGAGCTGAACCACACTGATAGTACTTGACAGTGGTCTGATCAAAGACAGAGGAAGGAGCCAAGGCACTCCTGAGAAAGAAGAATAAAGCAGGAGGTATCAGGTTCCTGATTTCAAACTATACTCTAAAGCTCTAGTACACAAAACAGTGCGGTACGGGCATCAAAACAGACACAGAGATCAACAGAGAAGTGAGTCCAGAAATATAAGGTCAACTGATCTTGAACAAAGGAGGTAAGAATACACAATGGGGAAAAGACAATCTCTTTAATAAATGGTCTTGGACAAACGGGACAGCTATATGCAAAAATAATGAAACTGGACCACATTCTTACACCACACGCAAAAGTGATGGATTAAAGACTTAAAAACAAGACTGGAAACTATAAAGTCCTAGAGGTAAACAGGCAGTTAGTTCCTAGACATCAACCTAAGCAGTATTGCTCTAGATCTGGCTCCTCATGCAAGAGCAGAAAGAGGCAAAAATAAACAACTAGGACCACATCAAACTGAAAAGCTTTTGCACAGCAAAGGAAACCACCAACAAAATGAAAAGGCAACCTACTGAATGGGAGAAGGTATTTGTAAGTGGTAATAATCAATAAGGGGTTAATATCCCAGGTACATATAGAACTCACACAACTCAATATTTAAAAAAAAGTCTAATTTTAAAAATGGGCAGAGGACCCAAATAAACATTTTTCTAAAGACACACAGGCAGCCAACAGACACATGAAAAGTTGTTTAACATCACTTATCATCAGGGAAATGCAAGTCAAAACCACAGTGAGGTATCACCTCACACCTGTCAGAATATTCTGGCTATTATCCAAAAAACAAAAAACAAAACAAAACAAAAAGATATTTGCACCCCTATGTTCATTGCAGCATTATGTAAAATAGCCAATATATGAAAGCAACCTAAATGTCTCTCTATATATGAGTAAGGAAGATGTAATACACACACACACACACACACCATGCATACACACACGCAATAGAATATTACTTAACCATAAAAGGGGAATAAAATTCTACCATATGCAACAACATGGATGGACCTAGGAGGTATTATGCTAAAGGAAATAAAGGCAGAGAAGAACTAATCTCATATGATTGCACTTATATGTAGATTGTTTAAAAAAAAAAAGAAATGAACAAGAAACAGACTCATGATATGGTGAACAACCTGGTGGTTGCCGGAGGAGACAGGGGTAGGAAGACGGGCAAAATAGCGGAAGGGGATTAAAAGGCACCAACTTCCAGTTACCAAATAAACAAGACATGGGGATACGATGTACAGCTTGGAGACTATCATTAATAATTGGTAACAACTTTGGTGACCGATGGCAGCTAAATTCATTTCATCGATAACTTCATAATGTGTATGAATGCTGTACATCTGAAACTAATACAATGTTTTTCTTGTTTCAAAGTTTTTATTCAAATTCCAGTTTCTTAACAGTAACTAATATAATACTGTATGTCAACTATTTAGGAAAGAAAAAGAGAGAGAGAAAGAAAGAGAGAGAGGGAGGGAGGGAGGGAGATAGCGTGTGCTCCGAAGAAGCTGCCTAATACACACAGAAGGACCTACCAGAAAGCCCAAGCCTTGCAGACAGTCTTGGAGAGTTTTACAGGCTCTGGTGTCCTCACTGGCTAGTGAGGACCAGTCTGTGACACACGGGAGTAGCAGCGATTGTGAGCCCACTCACAGCTTGTGGCCCGAAGAGTCACAAACCACATATGTAAAGTGTCTACAGTTCTTACTACAGAGGACAGATTCTGGCCTTGCCATCTGATCCTTCTGTTGCCTTCATTAAAAACCAGGAGGAAGAAAACCTTCCAGGGTTTCTGCCTAACAAAGTGCACCCAGCGGGGGCTCCCTGAAGCAGCCCCTGGGTCAAGCCCACCTCCCCCATTATCTTGCTTTCTCAGCTTTCACAGGAACTAATCAGCCCTTCCCTTGAAGCAGGGCAGCAGGGAGCTGGGTTCAAATCCTAACTCTACCCTCAAGCTCTGCAACCTTGAGGAGGTTAATTGATCTCTCTGAACTACAGTTTTCATGTGAGAGAAAAAGATAACCAGTCATAACTCACAGGAACAGTATGAGGATTAAATGAAAATAGCATGTCGCAAAGGTCCTGGCAAAGAGTAAACTCTCAATAAATAGTGACTACTTGAACCATCACAAAAGCCCACATCTCTTCCTAAATCCTTTAGTCATTCAATTCCTTTATACACAATCACCTTTGACAAACATTTCTGAGTTGTGTGCTTTTGCTCTGTGTATATGCATACCATCAGGACATGGAAAGACAGCCAGCGTGGGTATCTGTTATCAGGCATGGGCTCATCCCCTTTGCGGAAGCAGTCTGTGGAAGATGTAGCCGCAGGACCCATCCAGAAAGACATCTATGGCAGTCAGCCCCAGGGGATCCGGGAAAGCAGGCTATCTCTTCTTCCATGTTCTTTACCCTTTCTCTCTAAACAGCAGGAACACAGTTTCTGTTCATACAGGAATAAATGGGATGCAGAAAGTTTTTCTTCCATTTATTGCTTCCTTCCCATCCCGCGGCTATGTATGCACTGGCTGCCTGGCTCTCTGTGTCTCTCCATATTCTGCTATCTTGAGACGCTGTCTGTAACAAAGAGAAGTTAAATCAAGTCCACATTCAAAAGCCACACTGAAGAGTAAACCAAACTCAGACAAAAGACTGTGCCTCTTCTGATAAAGGAGGATGGCCAGCGCCATCAGCTAAGGTAAGACTTGAATGATGCCTTTGTATAGAGTGCATTTTCTGGCTTGCCCTCCCGCCCCTGCTCCATGCCTCTTAGGTTGGCTTTTTTCATGTATTCATAGGAATAAATGGGTTGTTTGATCTTTTCTGGATTTCCCCTTCAGTGACTAACCAAGACAAGAAAAAATATAAACACGTGATTTCCAAGCCCTCAAACCACTGGTTGCATCTGCAAAGAATGATAAGAAATGAAGACTCTGTTCTTGGCCAGTATTTATCACACCCTATATACCTAGCTAACAAGCTTGCTGTCCTCAGATTTCATGGACTAGAGCAGGGCTTCTCAACCTCAGCACTACAGACATTTGCAGAGGGACAATTCCTTGTTGCAGAGTGCTGTCCTGGGCATTGTAGGATTTTGGTAATATCTATAGCCTCTACTCACTGATGCCAGGAGCACTCCCCACCCAAGCTGTGCCAGCCAAAACCATTCCCAAACATTGCCAAACATCCCCTGGGTGACAAAAATCCCCCCTGGCTGAGAACCACAGGACCAGAGAGACATGTAAATGAATACCTATAATGAAATGAGTAGGTGGCGAAATGCAGGAGGAATGTGTCAAGTGCTACAGAAAGAAAAACTCCTTCCATCTGGGAAAATGAGGAAAACAGAGGAGAGGAAAACTGAACCTGAATTAGAGCTTTTGTGTCAGAAATAAACCCCTATTCTGAACTCAAATTGACCTTTTTTTTCCCCCCTAAGATTTATTTATTTATTTGAGAGAGAGAGAGCAAGAGATCATACAAGTATGGAGAGGGGTCGAAGGAGAAAATCTCCAGCAGACTCCCACTCAGGGCTGGATCCCAGGACCCATGACCTGAGCTGATGTCAAGAGTTGGATGCCTAAACAACTGAGCCACCCAGGAGCCCCTCAAATTAGCCTTCTTCTTCTTCTTTTTTTTTTTTTCTCTTTTTTAAGAGTTTATTTATTTATTTATTTGACAGAGAGAGAGAGACAGGGAGACAGGGATTACAAGCCGGGGAGTGGAAAAGGAAGCAGGCTTCCCACTGAGCAGAGAGCCAGATGTGGAGCTTGACCCCAGGATCCAGTCATCATGACCTGAGCTGAAGGCAGCCGCTTAACACCTGAGCCACCCAGACACCCCTCAAATTAGCCTTCTGACACAACAATCCTTTGGTCTAGATTCTCTCATTTGATCCTCCAAAATTAATGAGCACAAAAACTGTTTCTCTATACAAGTATTTCCCAGCTCACATGATATAGTCAGAATTCGCTGCTTTGGACTGTGATCTTGAAGGAAAGAAGAATGGGGGAAAAAATCACGGGCTGAGCCTCAGCCACGAACCCTGAAGAGGACAAGACAGAGCACAGGTCCTGGGAGAAAACCTGAGGAAGCAAGATGGTATCATCTATCACTAAACATAAGCATCCACATTTACATTAAAAACAAAAGTCTGGACAAGAACTTGAGTAGTCTGATATATTTTTCTGCTATGAAATGAAACAAAAGTGAGCTATAGATACTGAGTTTTTTGAAATGCCCTGAGTTAAAGCTATTGAATTCAACACTTACTCAGAAACCCTATGCTTGTGACCAGTGCTATTTTACAGTGATGCTCCCTTTGCTCTGCTTCCAAGTTTAAACTGTTTGCTCCTCTTCAGGTTAAGAGAAGTTCCAGATGAAACAGCAGGTGCTCAAGACACTCACTGACAGAGGCCATTCACGGCAGGCAGCCACACAGTGGCATCACCCCACGTGTGCAAAGTTGTGTGGGTGCACAGGAACTCCTTCAACTGACTTTTAAGGCCAATAAATGTACAAAGTAAAAATGAAGGGCCTGGGGGTAGGCACTTCTAGAATGATGGAATAAACACCTCCAAAGATCCACTTCTCCATAAAAGCAAGGAGAATCCTGGCAAAAAAACACATGTCAAAACACACGTTTTCAGAACTCTATATATTAAAGGCTTGCAATGATCCAAGAAGTATTTATTCAAGTGGTGCATCTGGGTTAAAAGGATAAGCTTCATGGTATTTGAACTTGTCCTATTACCACCCAGTTTTGAATCAAAAAGTTTGCACCATTATCTGTTGAACAAATGAATCCACTTTGCTCTGGTTGGTTAAACATCAGTTGTTTTGCCATATGGCTGGAAATGGGCATTAACAGCAAAGAAACAATTTCACTATCCATAAACCCAGCTTTGGCAGTTAAGTTTTTTACCAGTAAGTGAATTGACATGGTAATTTTTCTTGTGGCCTATGGAGTTCACATAGGTCCTAAGAGATGATTTTAATAAAGAGAGAATCTGAGAGTTTAAGGAGAACACCACACATCTTGAGTCCTTTTGAGTTCTTGATATGCGATCATCACTAGTTTCTCTAGAAAATGTGTGCATGGGCTTTTGGCTGGGCCTCTGCTATCAAGCTTAGAATTATGAAATAAAAGTTGGGAGGAAACAACAAATAACCCTTCACTATAACTACTATTCCTGCTGGAATGTAACCCCCTACGCCAGAATGAAAAAAGAAAAGTTAAATTGCCTACAACTGTTAGTGAGTGTTTCAGGACTTCATGCCTTTTTTTTTTTTTTCCAATTCTTTTTTGCCAAGAGTATAAGACCATCTCACATTATCAGTGACTATATTGTTGCCATGGTTTTCTAGCTTTCACTACTTCTGTAAATAAACAACCCATTAGATTTACGTCATTGCTAGATAGATTACGTCATTACATTTGTCTCTTTGTATAACATAGATAGATAATTTGTAGCCTGGATATGAGCACTAGTTATCCTGAGTCTCCCTTAGCGAAAAGTTGACACCAGCATGTTTTAACAAAACATATAATGACCTGACTTCTATTTAGGAGGTCTGTCATGAAAAGGTAAGTATTGTTTCTAATTAGTGTATCAACTTTGCTTGCTTCTATCCTTACCAAAGAGAGCTTATTTGGTTAACCTTTTCTACACGTTCCGTATTATCTTATGTCCAGGCCCCTTTTTTTCATAGACAATGTAAAAATTAAAATTAGCCTACCTTAAGATGTCAGAGAAGTAGGGGGACCCTAAGTC
Organism: Mustela nigripes; assembly: GCF_022355385.1. Classification (NCBI taxonomy): domain Eukaryota; kingdom Metazoa; phylum Chordata; class Mammalia; order Carnivora; family Mustelidae; genus Mustela; species Mustela nigripes. The sequence goes on along the minus strand of NC_081565.1, from coordinate 38,360,226 downwards.
TGTCTCGTCCTTCAAACACAGCTAGATAGTTACCAAATCACTCTGAACACCCAAGAAACCAAACAGAGGTCTCAGAGAACAAAACCTGCAAGGTACAAGTAGAAAAGCAACCCCCTTTGGAAGGTAAGAGGTTCCTAGAATAGACATGGAAGAGATGTAGCTGTAGATACAGTGGCAGGGAGGGAGGCTGCTTAGAGAGGCTACCACTGAGCATTATAAGCAGCAGAAGCAAAATCTGAACTTTCAGAAGTCGGCTACAGTGGGGGATGTGCCTGGCTTAAAGGTGCTCAAGAAGTGAAGCAGAGCAGAATCCCAGGAGTGACAGCACAGTCTGCAGATCCCTTGGGTTGCAAGAACAGGTGGCACCAACATGCTACACTGTTCCCAGGCACAGGAGTGGGGAAGCCCACAGGGAGCAGCGGGTCTTGGTGCGGGCTTTCTGTTCTATTTTGCCATAAACTGCAAACCACTACACGGTCCTGTAAGTGCATTCCTGGGACAGACCTACATTCAGCAAAAGTGCAGGGAGACCCTCCCCTGAAGGGACATTGCGGGTCCCTACTGTAGAAGTCCCTAAAATTTGGAGTTTTGAAACTCTGTCACTGTTCCTCAGACACAGGCAGAGTGAACACGGGGTTCAGACAGAAACCGTGGACACAAGGAGGGGTGAGTGACTGCTCTTCTATGAGGTGTCATGAAGAGTGGAGGGCACAAACTTTCAGCTGCAGAGATAGAGAGCAGGGTGCCATCATACTGATCCCGCTCCTCAGTGCTGAAGACCTTCGGGAAGCAAAAAACAGCGCCACCCAGTGGAGACCAGAGCAGCTTACACCAAACCTCATTCCCTGGACCCCTGAAGGTGTATTTCCATTGAAAAAAGTGGGCCTGAGAATCAGCACAGCAGGGCCCCTCTCCCAGAAGACCAGCATAAACAACTCAGTCCCACAAAGTATACTGATCACAGAGTGCTGCAAAGCTTCAGCTCTATGGGAAATAGGATCCAGCTTCCTTCTTACTTTTATTTTCAATTTTCTATTATTTTTTCTTTTATTTATTTAATTCTTGCTTTAAATTTTTTATTATTAATTTTTAAATTTTTATTTTTGTGTGTACATATATATATATATATATGTACACACAAAAATAAAAATCTAGTTTCCCCTTCCCCTTGGTTTTTATCTTTGTTTTTGTTTTTGGTTTTTTTTCTTTCTTTCTTCTTTTCTTTTCTGGGCAAAGGACAAGATGGAGAATTTCACCCCAGAAGAAAGAACAGGAAGTAGAACTCACAAACAGGGATTTAATCAATACAGATATAAGTAAGCTGTCTGAACTAGAATTTAAAACAACGATTATAAGAATACTATCTGGGCTTGGAAAAAGCAGAGAAGGCACCAGAAAATCTCTTATTGCAGAGATACAAGAACTAAAATCTAGTCAGGCTAAAATTAAAAATGCTATAATCAAGACGCAAATACAAATAGAGGCCAAAAAAAGGGGTTGGATGAAGTAGAGATGAGAATCAGTGATACAGAAGATAAAATCATAGAAACTAATGAACCTGAAAAGAAGAGTGAAAGAAAGATAATGGATCATGAAGGTAGATTTAGGTATAACTCATCAACTTATTAAGACATAGTAACATTCATATCCAAGGAGTCCCAGAAAATGAAGAGAGAAAAAAGGGGGCAGAAGGCTTATTCAAACAACTATAGCTTAAAACTTCCCTAATCTGGAGTAGGACACAGACATCAAAATCCAAGAAGCACAGAAAACTCCCATTAAATTCAACAAAAGGCAACCACTGCCAAAGCATACCATAGTCAAATTCACAAAATACACACACAAGGAAAGAATCCTGAAAGCAGCAAAGGAAAAAAATATCCTTAACCTACAAGAGAAGACAGATCAGGTTCACTGTGAATCTTGGCAAGGCAGAAGAAAGTGACAGGATATACTGAACATACTGTATTGTATACTAATACAAAATGAAATAAAGAGCTGTTTCCTCAAAAGAATTAATAAAATTGATAAATCTCTAGCCAGACTTATCAAAAAGAAAAAAGACCCAAATAAATAAAATCACAAATGAAAGAGGAGAGATCAAAGCCAACACCACAGAAATACAATTATAAGAGAATATTATGAAAGCCTACATGCCAACAAACCAGGCAACTTGGAACAAATGGACAAATTCCTAGAAACATACAAACTACCAAAACTGAAACAGGAAGAAATAGAAAATTTGAACAGACCCATAACTAGCAAAGAAATTGAATCAATAATCAAAAATCTTCCAACAAACAAAAGTCCTGGGCTGGATGACTTCCCAGGGCAATTCTACCAGAATATTTAAAGAAGAGTTAATATCTATTCTTCTCAAACTGTTCCAAAAAATTGAAATGGAAGGAAAACTTCCAAATTCATTCTATGAAAACAGCAGTACTGATTGCAAAACCAAAACCCCACTAAAAAGGATAATTACAGGTCAATATCCTTGATGAACATAGATGCAAAAATTCTCAATAAATAACCAGCAAATCAAATTCAAGAGTACATTAAAAGAATTATTCACCACAATCAAATGGGATTTATTCCTGGGCCACAGGGGTGGTTCATTATTTGCAAATCAATTGTGATATACTACATTAATAAAAGAAAGGATTAAAAATTATATGATCCTGTCAACAAAGGCAGAAAAAGCATTTGAATAAATACAGCATCCTTTCTTGATAAAAGCCCTCAATAAAGTAGGAATAGATGGAACATACCTCAATATCATAAAGGCCATATACAAAAGACCCTCAGCTAATATCATCCTCAATGGGGAAAAACTGAGAGGCTTTCCCCTATAGTCAGGAACAAGACAAGGATGTCCACTCTCACCATTACTACTTAACATAGTACTGGAAGTCTTAGCTTCAGCAATCAAACAACAAAAAGAAATAAAAGGCATCAAAATCAGCAAGAAAGAAGTCAAACTTTCACTAGTTGTGGATGACATGATACTGTATGTAGAAAACCCAAAAGACTCCACCACAAAATTGCTAAACTAATACATAAATTCAGCAAAGTTGCAAGATATAAAATCAATGTGTAGAGATTTGTTGCATTTCTACACACCAATAACAAAAGAGTAAAAAAAGAAAAGAAAAGAAATCAAAGAATTGATCCCACTTGCAACTGCACCAAAAACAAGATATGTAGGAATAAACCTACCCAAAGAGGCAAAAGATCTGTCTCTGAAAACTATAGAATACTTAAAGAAATTGAAGAGGACACAAAGAAATGGAAAAGTATGCCATGCTCACGGATTACAATAAACATTGTTAAAATATCTATACTACCTAAAGCTATCTACACAATTAGTGTAATCCCTATCAAAATACCACCAGCACTTTCACAAACTATCCTGAAGTTTGTATGAAACCACAAAAGATCTCAAATAGCCAAAGCAACTCTGAAAAAGAAAAACAAAACTGAGGCATCACAATTCCAGATTCCAAGCTCTATTACAAAGCTGTAGTCATCAAGACAGTATGGTACTGGCACAAAAACAGACACAAAAATCAATGGAACAGAAAAAAAAAGAAGAAAAGAAAAAAACAGATATGGACCCACAATTACCAGGCCAACTAATCTTCAATAAAGCAGGAAAGAATATCCATGGAAAAGGGGCACCTGGGTGGCTCAGTGGGTTAAGCCGCTGCCTTCGGCTCAGGTCATGATCTCAGGGTCCTGGGATCAAGTCCCGCATCGGGCTCTCTGCTCAGCAGGGAGCCTGCTTCCTCCTCTCTCTCTCTCTGCCTGCCTCTCTGCCTACTTGTGATCTCTCTCTGTCAAATAAATAAATAAAATCTTTAAAAAAAAAAAAAAAGAATATCCATGGAAAAAAAGATACTCTTTTCAACAAATGGTGTTGGGAAAACTGGACAGCCACATGCAGAAGAATGAAACTGGACCACTATCTTATACCATACACAAAAATAAACTGAAAATAGATTGAAGATCTAAATGTGACACAGGAAACTATTAAAATCCTAGAGAACATAGGCAGCAACCTCTTGATCTTGGGCCATAGCAACTTCTTACTAGACACATCTCTGGAAGCAAGGGAAACAAAAGCAAAAATGAACTATTGGGACCTCATCAAGATAAAAAGTTTCTGCACAACAAAGGAAATGATCAACAAAACAAAAAGGCAGCCTACAGAATGGGAGAAGATATTTGCAAATGACATATCAGATAAAAGGTTAGTATCTAAAATCTATAAAGAACTCATCAAACTCAATTACCCAAAAAGCAAATAATCTAGTTAAGAAATGGGCAGAGGACATGAACAGACATTTTTCCAGAGAAGACATCCAGATGGCTAACAGATACATGAAAAGATGTTCAACATCACTCATCATCAGGGAAATACAAATCAAAACCACAATGATATACCATCTCACATCTGTCAGAATGGCTAAAATTAACAACACAAGAAACAATAGGTATTGGTGAGGATATAAAGATAGGAGAAAGAACCCTCTTGCACTGGTGGTGAGAATGCAAGCTGCTGCAAGCACTCTGGAAAACAGTATGGAGGTTCCTCAAAAAGTTGAAAATAGAACCACCCTATAACCCAGCAATTGCACTACTAGAGATTTACCTAAAGGATACAAAAATTTGTATTTTGTAAGCTGATATTTATAGCAGCATTATCAACAATAGCCAAACTATAAAGAGAGCCCAAATGTCCATCAACTGATGAACTGATAAAAAAAAGATGTGGTATACACACACACACACACACACACACACAGGAGTACTACTCAACCATCAAAAAGAATGAAACCCTACCATTTGCAAAGATGTGGATGGAGCAAGAGTGTATTACGCTAAATGAAATAAGACAAATACCATATGGTTTCACTCATATGTGGAATTTAAGAAACAAGATGAACATACGGAAGGCAGGGAAAGAGAGAAGAAAACAAACCATAAGAGACTCTTAACAACATCGAACAAACTGACAGGAGACAGAGGGAGGTGGGTGGGGATAAGCTAGATGGGTGATGGGTATTAAAGAGGGCACTTGCAATGAGCACCGGGTGTTGCATGTAAGCGATGAATCTCTGAAAATTCTACTTTGAAACCAATATTGCACTGTACGTTAACTTACTAGAATTTAAATAAAAAATTTTTTAAAAAAGAAAAAAAGAAGCTCTTGTGTCAAGAAGGAAGGGCTATAACCAAATATAATATAAGATGTACTTATCATCTCCATCACTCAAGAAATTACAAGATTTAGGAGCTCTGTGCCAGGAACTGGGGACAAAGATCTAATTTATTATTTTTATTCTTTCATAGTAGCACAGAGGCACATTGATTCCTTTAAGACACAGAGATAATCAGTCTAGAATCTGGTAGGTGTGTCTCTCCCAAACGACCTCAGCCCCATGCCGTCCAGGACCTCAGCTCAGCATGCAAGAATATGGTTTCCTACCCACTTTGCAAGAAAGCAAGTTGGGCAAAAGTTTATCATCTCCCAAGAGGCCGGTTCTCATTTCCTGTCAAAATTATCTTAGAAACTCCTCCATCAAGGCCATATTCCCTTTTGGTGTCGTAAAGAACTTCTGCCCAAAACCTTGATGTTGGGACTTCTCATACGTCCACCCTATCACACCAACACCATCTCCAGCTCAGGTGCACCCTTGACATGTAATCCTTTTTAGTAACTTTAGGCCCTAAGCCCTGTCTTATTCATCCTTGTACTGTCAGCACATACCGCAGTGCCTGGGGCACAGCAAGCTCTCAATTGTGTTGAAACAAATGGAACTAAAGTTATTTGTGAAATGAGCTATATATGCACCAGCCTGCGATCATAACAACTTGAATGCAGAGTGAGATATTTGAGAGAATAATAGGTCCATATGCCAATCCCAGGCTAAGCCCAGTCACTCCGACAAAAAGAAGAATAAGAGGTTTTTTTTTTTTAATATTTTATTTATTTTATTTGACAGACAGAGATTACAAGTAGGCAGAGAGGCAGGCAGAGAGAGAGAGGAGGAAGCAGGCTCCCTGCTGAGCAGAGAGCCCATGCGGGGCTCGATCCCAGGACCCTGGGATCAGGACCTGAGCCGAAGGCAGAGGCCTTAACCCACTGAGCCACCCAGGTGCCCCAAGAATAAGAGTTTTGAGCGGAGTGGCCAAGAATCGTAACTTTGAGGGAGCTCAGATACACCTAGGCCACTGGCCGGTGTATGGCAGATAGAGTTCAAGAGTCAACATCATACTTTAAGATTATTTGCCTTCCCTGTTGCCATTGAGATGCAGCCCTGATTTCCACTGTCCCCTGAATCCATTTATTCTTTGATTCACAATTCAGCAAGCTGATGTGCAAAAGCCCCATCTGAGAGATACAGGGATAACTAAGGTCTTCCAGGGCCTGCAATTGATACTTTGGAGATTCACATGGATAGCCATAAAACAAAACTATGAGGCACCTGGGTGGCTCAGTCAGTTAAGCATCTGCCTTCAGCTCAGGTCATGATCCAGGGTCCTGGGATAGAGCCCCACATGTGGGCTCCCTTCTCATTGGGAGTCTGCTTCTCCCTCTCCCTCTGCCCCTTCCCCTGCTCCTTCTCTCTCTCTCTCACTCTCGCTCACTTATTCTCTCTCAAATAAATAAATAAATCTTTAAAAAAACAAATACAAAACCGAATGGGCAGGGGTCATAAGTGGAAGGTAAATGAAGTTCTCCCTGATGAGAGATCTGTTAATAACTACCTTCCAACTTCATTTTTATGAGAGAAGTTCCTTCTCACTTAAAGACTTTCTAAATACACACACACACACACACACACACACAGAAGAAAGTCGGCTGCTCAACTGGTCCCTCTGCTCAGAACACTGGTCCCTCCCGAGTTAACTCTACTCATCGTCAGGTCTCAACTTAGAAACCAGCTCCTCCATATTGTTTTCCATCCTCCCAAAGTCTCTGCTACAAACTCCAAGAAGGCACGGAGGATTTTCCTTATCAGACACTTACTACACTATCTCTTAATTATTTGCTTAATTCTCTGTCCCTATAATTAGATTAAACTTTCTGGAAGTCCATCTGTACTCTGAATCTCTGCTTGGGAGGTGGGGCACAGTAGGCATGCAGTGAATGTTTTCGATGGGATTTATCAATCAGTCAACACAGAGCACATTTAAAGAACCTCAGCAAAAAATCCAAGCAGGAATAACATTAAGTAGCCAAATTGCTCATCCATTTAATTGGACATGAAAACGGATTCATGCAAATTTTTAACACCAAATATAGAATTCGAGGCTACAGGCCTTGCCCCTCATGTGTGGAAAGGGGTTCATTTGTGCTCATAAGTCCCAGATAATTTGAAACCCAAAATTATCCAACATTTTATCCATAGCTACCATGAGTTTCCCCACCACCAATACTTTTTAATAAGTCAGCCGGAGCAACCATGCCCTGACTGGCCTCTCCGCCCTCCTCTGCCTCCTGCCTTCTGCGAGGCTTGAGAGGAGACAAGGCAATAGCCAGAAGAAGAATGAGGAATAAAGACTGAATAATCCCGATGCTTCCACTCTTAGCTGTCACGTCCTCGGTTCTTCACAAAGGATCAGAGTTCCGCCCAGGGTCTGAACAACCTGGGGTGCCGGTATTCAAGGCTCTGTATCTCCAGGCATGGGCCCTCTGCTCAGGGAGCTTCCCCATAAAGGCGGCCTATCCACTAAGAACCAGGCTGCCGCGGGAGGCAGGCTCCCACATCCATCAGCATCACTAAGTGTCATACACACCTGGACAGCCACTGAAAGTGACCCTGAGCCACCAAATTACCACTGGGATGCAAAAAAAAAAAAAACCACCTGTGCTGCACTTTTCAGTGGAAATGCGCCCGTTTGATCAGTATCAGGGCACAGTGCTTTTTCTACAAGCCTGTCACGGCATGTGATGCCTCTATTACATACACAGCCCCTGGCAACATGGACAAGGCTGAATCCCTGCCCAAAATCAAAACGTGCCAAAGCAGATCAAAATATGAAGCAGTGCTTAAGTTGACGTGGAGTGCAATTCACAGGCACTGACATCTAACTCCTAACTCTGTCTTTGCTTCTCTCCTTCGTTTCCGATTGGGCTGTGGCTTCTACATCAGTGGGAGCACATCATCACCATCAGCCCTCCTCCTCTCTGCTCCTCAAACCCATCATCACCACCAAAAATCACCCGGATTCCACGCCATCATACAATGCTATTCACTGGATTCTAGGAGAGAAGCAATGGAAACACAACACGACATCTTCCATTTCCAAACAGAGCCCAGAGAAAGCATTGCTCTGCTGACAAATGTCTGCATTCGGGCACTCCCGGCTGCCCCCAGGTGGTTTGGATGCACAGGCAGCTGGAGAGTGGCACTTTCCAGTCTAGAGCAGCTGTTCCTCTGAACCACCCTCAAAAGGTTGCCTCAGCTACAAGCCAACTTTTTGTGGCAATGCCCACCGATTTTTAGTAAAGCATGTGCAAAAGAGACAGCCCTCCGAAAAACTAGCCTTCCTACTGCAGATCTTGGGAAGCCACACCTGATCCAAGACTGCCCACAATTCTGGCTCCTTAACCAGCACCTCTGTAAGCAAGTAAGGTCTTTCTTTAGGAACCTCAGGTGGCTTGGCTAAAGCACAGGTGAGAAAAGCAGGACTGAGTAACTTCCAGCTCTTACCAGAATGCAAACATGCTACTCTCTCGGAGCTGGGAGGCACCAGTGGGGTGGCCATAAAGTTCCCAACTAAAATGAACGCACATTTGATGAAGAGTGAAAACAAGGACTGACGTAAATGTAAGGGCCTATTCAGCCGGAGCGGCCCCACCCTGGTTGAACTGCCATTTTGTTGTAAAACTTAAATTGCCCCCCCCACCCCCACCAGGGGAACTTACTTAAAAGCAAGTCCGGGAAACCAGTCCCAGGTAACAAAGACCAAATACAAGGGTGGGTCAGGCCGGGTGGAGGTATTCAATCAGTGGGGGACGTGTACTGTCTCCTAGCTACCACGGAGTATGGGCCCCGCCCTTTGGGCACCTTTTGGGCGCCAATTCTGAACTAGGTGATAGGCTGGTTCAAATGTCTACTAGGGTAAATTGTAATTCAGTTGGTCGCCTAGCATCACTGTGGAGTTTCCTGTGTGTGTTACAATCTCATTGGCCACCTGTGTGTGGCCAGGCCCAACCACATGGCCTTTGCTCTATAAAAGTTAGTCTGGAAAGCAGGGAGGGGTCGTCCTCTCTATAAGGGGCGGCCCCAACCTGTCCTTTGACGGTCGGTCTGATTCCTGATGCTTGGCTTTGCTTGACCTTCACTTTGTATCAGTCTCACTCCTTTAATCACGGACCCATTATTGGGGTACCCAATTTTGGGGGGCCCAGCAGTAACAACTTCTTGGATCTGTATTTGAGGATGCAGAAGAAAAAGGACTGATAATGAACTTTGTTGGGATTGATTCTTGGAGCTGTTTAAAGAATGTGGTTTGGGGCCCCTCGGGTGATGCAGTTAGTTAACTCTTGATTTCGACTCAGGTCAAGATCTCAGGGTCGTGGGATCAAGCTCTGCATCAGGCTCCACAGTTGCTTGAGTTTCTCTCCCTCTGCCCCTCGCACTGCTCAGGCTCCCACATGCTCCCTCTTCTCTCTCTCTCTCAAATAAATATTTTTTTTAAAAAAAGGGTAACGTGTTTTTTACTACAAAAGGAATTAATGTCCACTGTAGAAATACAGACAAGCATGGGAAGAAAAATAAAACGAGCGATAATCCACTTTCTAAAAGTAATCACTATTAAGATTTTAATTCCTTCCTTCCAGGCATGCGTGTACATGTGCATGTATGTGTGTGTATTTTGGTCGCGAGTACCATTTAGTAACTGGTGTTTTTGCTTAATAAAAATTACCATGTTAATATTTTTGTACATTTTTTAAAGTCCACACATATGGGTACTAAAAAGAGCTAACATTTATTGAGCCAGGAACATTGTATTATCCCATTAAAAGACAAATTAAGGCATATTAGAAATTTTGGGGGGGGCAAAGAATTGATTCAAATTGTGCGGTACTAAACTGAAATTGGTTAGGAGCGCTCCACCAACAGGAGCCAAGGGCAAGACTTACCCGTGTGGAGAAAATGCAGAGGAACAGCAAGGGAATTGCTGATTGGCTATAACTTGAGGCCTAGCTGGCCATTTGTGACTGCTGTCCGCTCTGATTTCATAACTGAGGCATCTACAGGATTCGATTCTAGTTTGCTTAGAGAGGCTATCAAGGCATTAGAACTACCTCAGTCTAACAGCCTCCTTGTTCAATTCACTTAACATTCTTAATCTATGCAAGAACTCTGAGTTGGGTACTATTATGTTTTGCCATTTATTTATTTGACAGGGAGAAATTACAAGTACACTGAGAGGCAGGCAGAGAGAAAGAAGGAAGCAGGCTCCCTGCTGAGCAGAGAGCCCGATGCGGGACTCGATCCCAGGACCCTGAGATCATGACCTGAGCCGAAGGCAGCGGCTTAACCCACTGAGCCACCCAGGCGCCCCTGTTTTGCCATTTTTTTAATGAGGATACAGAGATGTAGAAAGAAGATAAGCTGTGTCTCTGGTCTGCTCCTCCTTTCCTTCTCCTCTTCCCCATAAACCATCTTCAAACCAAGAGACAGAAGACAGCCTCTGGGGCCTTCTCAGAGGCTCCACAGAACCAGCCAAACGAGGCCCTGTGGAAACAGGTCACCGGGCAGATGTTCCAGAATCATCTCTGCCAGAGCAGAGCCGGTACTTGGGTAACTCAGACCTCAGACTTCCCAGGACAGCCTCCCCATGCTTTTTTGCCCTGCTTCCCCCTCAGTGTCAGCCCGACTTCAGTTTGACCCACCGGCGGTGGGACTAGGGGAGGGACACCCAGCAGCATTTTCTGTGCCGTGTTCTTTCTGGCCCAGTAGCTCTTGTTTTGAGTGATTTTCTCTCCTGTTTTGATTTATTTTTTTCCATTTCTCCTCCTTCACTCTCTTTTAAGATATTTGTTCTCCTTTCTCCTTCTGTTCCCTTTGCTCACTGCAAGCCTTCCCAGCTCATTCCAGTCCCCTCCAGCAAATAATGGTTTCTCAGCTTTGTTTACTGCAGATCTCACTCTGGTATAAAAGGTCCCTTTCCTTTCTCCCTTGGTCTAGCATGCTCCTTCAAGACTGCTTCTGCCATCCTGAGAAGACAAGGACACCCAGATGGACAGATCCCTGCTCCGGATAATAAAGAGACAGTGAGAAACGATCCCATGGGGAAGAAGCTGCTAACCGCGGGCCACGCACACACTCCCCCGACCAAGTGGAAGCTGTTTCCCTTACTTTCCATTGGCCTGCCTTCTTCCTCAGTGATTTCCAGCTTTCCGTTTGTTCTGAAAGAACCAAAACCAATGTGATGTTGTTATGCTAAAGGGTCTTTCCTAGAGCCTCTCAGTCAGCATTTTGCTTCACAACAGATTATACCTCACAAATGCAAATACAAGTAATGTGTGCAGGAAGATTACAATGCACCCTACAGGTACCATCTGGAGTCAGTTCTGCTTCTCTTTGTGCGGAAGGCCCAGGTATTCCTCAAACATTTCACTGCAGCTCAACCTGCTACCTAGAAACCAGGTTGCCAGAACTCAGACTGAGGAATCAGGGCCTTGCAAGCCGTTTGGGGGGAAAAGGAGGGCAGTCTAGATGCAACTCATTTCACTTTCTGGGCTGACTCTCCAGCAAGGCATGAGAGAGCACTTGCTTTACACTTCGATTAAATTCCCTGACCACTCCGGGGTCTCCAACTCCTCCCGGTCTCCACTCGGTGCCCTATCCACCCCCCCAATTTGCAGATGCACATACTTGTACACATGAAAAATCTACCCCCAAGACTCCAAGCACCTTCAAAATGTACTCACGGAGAGAAACAAAGAGCTGATTATAACAGGTCTCTTTTGCTGTTGTATTTTATTTTTACCATAATAGAAAATGGAGAAGAGAATTAAAGACAAGTAGAGCTTATAAGGAGGACCAATCCCTATGTATCTACTAAGACCTGACCACTGAAAATCCCGTAAGAGGCCTGGACAGCCCCCGGGGGACTGGTCCTACATTGCTGTTCCAGACTCCTGAGTCGTTGGCAGCATCACCTAAAAATAATGAAGGATCCAAGAATACGACTGTGTGCTGTCCACTTGGTTTGTTTTCTAGAAGTTATAGACAGTCTCAACCCATCCTCAAATGGCAACTTTGGGGAGTTATTCCATAGACATAGTGTTGCAGCGAACAGTAAAGAGGCTCCCATCTGAATAATATAAGATCAAAATCGAGCTGCTGCTTCCCCTCAATACATAGTCTCCAACTGGAGGCAAAAGGCCAGTGGCCCAGCTCTGCTTTGGGTTGAGCTAGGAAAGAATCTGCAAGATCTTTTCAAGGATGACAAAAACATACAGAATACATCAGGATACAATATCTCACTTAAGACTGAGTGCACAGGATTAAGACAAAGTCTACAGAGAAATCAGAAGAATCATTGATTTGGGATGCTCTCAAGCAGGTAGGAGTGAGAGGCAAGGCTTTAAATAGCTCTTGCCAGCTATAAAAATAAGTGAACTGTAAATTATTCTGACTGTAGGTTTCCTAAAACAGCAGAAATAGAAGTATTCCTAAAATCCTAACACAGGGAAAGTCACTCAAATAAATACTTCTTAAGGGAATTGATGCATTAAGAGGAAGCATTTACAGACTAAAAGCCACAGAACACACAGAGGTTGCATCCTGGCAGGACACTTGTTAAAAAGGATCCATTTGCGGCTTCAATATTCAGGGTCAGTAATTTCTCAGAAAAAGGTTAATGGAAACAAAACAGAATTCAGGGCACATTCTTCCAATCAGTGTGCAGAAGTATAAGCAAAATACACCTTCAGCACGCCCTCCAGCTATCGAAAACAAAATGATTACAACGTTCTGTTCAGTAGAATTTGCAACCATCACAACGGAGAGAAGAGGGAGGCCAGATGCAAGGGGACATTTGTGTGTGTGATGGGGCAGGTGGACTGAATGACCCTGGTCACCCCCAGAGAGACTGCTGTAAGGCTGGGTTTGAAGGCAGAGCGTATGAATGTGAATAAACCAAGTGATGACTGGGTATGGAGCTGGAGAAACTTTCTCAAATCAGCTTCCAGCCCCAGAAGCTACTCTGAAAAATTTATAAATGTGTCACAGACTAACAGACTGGGGAAAGTTGGCAGAGAAGGAAGCCATGACACCTAATGGCTGTGTGGTCTCTTCCTTTTCTCCTGGGGGGGGAAAAAAAAGGAAACCTGAGCTGGGCAGTAGTATTCTAGAAAGGTTCGGAAAGTGAAAGTCTGGGCTGGCTTTCAGAGTACAGAGCAACAGTACAAGCCCCGCATCTGGCTTTCTGCTCAGCAGGGAGCCTGCTTCCCTTCCTCTCTCTTTGCCTCTGGAAAATCACCAACAGTGAAGGTACCAAGAGAGCAAGAGAAGGATGAAGCTAGAGATGATGTGAAGACAGAGTCTGTAACACCAACAGGATAGAGAAACCCTGGGCATGGAGATTTGGAACAGGATGAATAAGCAAATATGAGGTTGGAGGGAACCCTTCCAGAGGCTAACCCAGGTCAAAGGACTTTTGAAAAAGATAGTACTTCATTGAAGAGGCCACACAGATAGTGATATAAGTCAGCCACAGCAGGTCACTTGTGTCCCTTGGTGGAGGGCAGTGCATGGTCCAGACTGCCAGAGGATGGCTTTCAGTGAGGCCTCACTGGCTGCCAGGCTCGGTGTTCTATGTGCATCATGCTGTGAGGTCTGCATGTCCGCCCTCCAGCCTCATCAAACCCTTCCGGTAGAGAAATAACATTTATGGACAATGGATGGATTCTGAATTGCATCCTTCTGTCCAACTAGCAATCCTGAAGCTATAATGTATTCCTTGTAAGGACTCTTTGGGGGTACATGGTGCTCACCCACCCCCTTCCCCCTCAAATTCCTTTAATTAAATAGCACTATGGTAAGACCCATCTTATAGCTGATGCTGTAAGTAGTCATGTAAAAAGTATCATTGGCTTAATGTAAAGGTATTATCTACTGCATTTCACAGCGTCCTATTTACAAGACACTAAGAGACATACTTCTGACCTTAGAATTAAGAAGTATTATAGGGGCGCCTGGGTGGCTCAGTGGGTTAAAGCCTCTGCCTTCGGCTCAGGTCGTGATCCGGGGGTCCTTGGATCAAGCTCCACATCTGGCTTTCTGCTCAGCAGGGAGCCTGCTTCCCTTCCTCTCTCTTGCCTGCCTCTCTCCCTACCTGTGATCTCTGTCAAATAAATAAATAAAATCTAAAAAAAAAATAAATAAAAAAAATAGAAGTATTATAGCTCTCCTAGCACACAGCATGTTCTTACATTATAGACACTGAATCATTCAACTGATCCTGTCTGCCTACTTGCAAGGGCTGCTAGGAAGCTCTAGGTCAGACTTATGGCCCAACTCAAGGCAGCTGTTTCTCTAACTTCATTCCATTCTTTCTTGCTCCTTTTTTTAAACATAGTTATATTTCTCATTTTTATCCCATAAAATTATGTGCATTTCTAAAAATCCTGTTTGTACAAGATCCGTTACAAACACATACATACATACATACATACATACATTCATATGTACAGATCTAAGAGTGTTGTGGCCAAATTGCAAAAACAGTGCAGGCACTCAGAGTTTCATGTACATATAACTGAAATTAGGGAAAATCTTGTCCCCTGTTAAAATTATTTCTTATTAAAATTTATGAGTAACCCAGTTTTCCTGCTTCACATTTTTATTGAGAAAATCCATTTTCAAGTTGCCAGAAACCTGAATTTCTTTAGCCATCAGAGAGGAACCAAACCTTCTGATTTATATGGAACAACTTCTCCATCTATTGGCATCATTTAATATTGCAAATAATATCTTGAAATCAAATGTTCCCTTATTACTTTATGCAGATTTTGTTTCCTTCATTAAGTCTCTCAAAAAGTCTCCACCGTCAATAATTAAATACATCTCCCCTGCATTAAGCTCTTTGCCTCCCGGAGTTAATAAACCTATAGAAATTAAATTCAAGGCATTAATACTGGGCTGAGAGGCTTCCTGGATCATAATCTTCACCTCCTAAAGGAAGTCAAACCAAATTCTCTAAAATAAGATATAAAGGAATGAAGAAGTATTAATACATAGATTTAACCTAAACCAATTTAGGTATAATAATCACTTTGAAGTCATGTTTAAGTGAAATACTGGACATGCCAACATTTTAATCCTCTTGAAACAGCTTATAAGTGACAAAACATATGGGCATTCAAAAGGGCCAGTTTTAAAAGTAAGTATATCCTAGACTAACACTGAACTGAGATAGAACCAGTCTCACCATTTCCCACCTACCAACACATCTCTACCTTTGAGTAAGTCATTCCTTCACCTGACAAGGCCATCCCACTTTCTCATAAACAAAATATACTACCCTTGAAATTTTTCTAAGCATAAAATATTCCTAAAATCTCTGTAATGTTGCAGGGTGCCTGGGTGACTCAGTCGGTTAAGCGTTTGCCTTCAGCGCAGGTCATGATTCAGACCCCCTTTTCAGATTCCCTCCCTAGCAGGGAGTCTGCTTCTCCCTCCCCTGCTCATGTTCTCTCCCTCTCATAAATAAACAAACAAACAAATAAATAAATAAATAAATAAATAAGCAAAAAAACAAATAAATGTCTTTTTTTAAAAAACTCTGTGATGTTGTATCTCTATATGACTCTGTATATCTGCAGTGAATTTATTTCTATGTACATCCATTATATTATTATCGTACAGATCAGAACTTAAAACCCAACTTTTCCACTTATACAAAATGTGTGGCCTTGAGCAACTTATTTTTGCCTCCATAAGCTTATTTCCTCACATATACATGAAAATAATACTAATTACCTTAGAGGACTATTGTAAACAGTAAATGAGTTAATTGTTTAAAAAATATCTGGCATTTGGTAAACACACAATAAATGGTAGATTTTAGTAGTAGCTATAGTTGCTGTTGGGAGAAGAAAACACTTTTTTCATTAAATCCCTTGACTGTTCAATCCTTCTCCAACTGAATCTCTGGCCTGAAGAAATAATTTTAAGAGGACCTATAGGCAAGGAGGTTCACAAACAACCTTGTTTGTGAACAAACAAGAAATAGAGGCCTTAATGAAAATTATGAAGGAAAGAGGAAGCAAACAGAAGCAGAATCAAAAATATGAACTAGAATAGAAATCAATAAAACTCAAAATAGGAAATCAATAAAGTCAACAAAACACAAAGTTGGCTCTTTGAAAAAATAAAAAAAGCATTGATAAGCCTCTAGCCTTCGTAATGAAACAAAAAAGAGAAAAACACACATTACTAATACAGAAATAGAAAAGGGGACACCACTATAGATCTCATGGACATTGAAAAGATAATAAAGGAAAAAAAAAGATAATAAAGGAATACTATGAACACCTCTATGCCCATAAATTTGATAACCTAGATGAATCAACCAATTCCTTGAATGACACAATCTGCCAAAGCTCACACAAAAAGAAACAGATAATCCAAATAGCCCTTTAGCTATAATAAAAATTAAATAATTTATAATCTTCCAAAACTGAAAGCACTAGGCCCACATGGGTTCCCTGGTAAATTCTACTAAACATTTAAGAAAAAGCTTTTAGCAACTGTCTATAATCCCTTACAGAAGGTAGAAGCCGAAAAAATACTTCCTAACTCTATGAGGCCAACGATTATTCTAATACCAAATCAGACAAAGATATCACAAGAAAACTATAGACCAATATCTGTCACAAACATAGATGCAAAAGTCCCCAACAAAATAAAAGCAAATCAAATCTAATAATGTATAAAAAGAATTATACAGCATGACCATGTGGGATCATTGCACACATGCCTGGCTTGCTCAACATTTGGAAAATCAATTAATGTAACACATCATATGATCATATCAATAGATACAAACAAAGCATTTGACAAAACATCCATTTATAATAAAAACTCTAAGCAAATTAGAAATAAAGGGATGCTCATAAAGATGTTTATAAAGAACATGTACAGAAAATCCATAGCTCACATCATACTTAACAGTGAAAAACTCCAAGCTTTCCCTCTAAGATTAGGAACATGACAAGGATATTCCCTTTTGCCACTGCCTTTAACATCTTGTTGAAACTTCTATCGAATTCAGTAAGACAGAAAAAGGAAATAAAAGGTAGACAAAAGGAAAAGAAGAAATAAAACTGTCTTTGTTTGCAGATGGCATGACTGTCTATGTAGAAAATCTAAAAGATGGAAAAACTTCCTGGAACTGATAAGCTGTCATAACAAGGTTGCAGGATACAAAGTTAATATACGAAAGTCAATCACTCTCCCATATAACAGCAATGAAAAAATGGAATTTGAAATTAAAAACACATTTCCATTTATATTAGCACCCCTCCAAAATGAAATGCCTACGTATAAATCTAACAAAATATACACAAGATCCATATGGAGAAAACTACAACGTTCTGATGAAAGAAATCAAAGAAGAATAAATAAATGGAAAGATATTCCATGCTCATGGACAGGAAGACTCAATATAGTCAAGGTGTCAGTTCTTCCCAACTTAATCTATAGATTCAACACAATTCCAATCAAAATCCCAGAAAGCTATTTTGTAGATATCAATAAGCTAAGTTTGAAGTTTATGTGAAGAGGCAAAAGAGCAGGATAGCCAATTCAATACTAAAGGAAAAGAAAAAAGTCAGAGGACTGACTACCCGACTTAAAGCTTTCTATGAAGCTGTAGTCATCAAGACGGTGTGGTATTAGTGAAAGAGTAGACAAATAGTTGATGAAACACAATAAAGAGCCCCAAAACAGATCCACAGTCAACTAATCTTTGACGAAAGTGTAAAAGCAATATGATGGAGCAAAAGACAGTCTTTTCAACAGCTGGTGCTGGAACAACTGAATGTCTATATGCAAAAAAAGGGAAAAAAAAAAAAAAAACAATGTGAACACAAGCCTTACAACCTTCACAAAAATTAACTCAAAATGGATCACAGACCTAAATGTAAAATCAAAACTATAAAACTCCTAGAAGATAACATAGGAGAAAACCTAGATGACTTTAAATACGGCAATGAGTTTTTAGATACAAAACCAAAGTCCTGGTCAATAAAATCAAGAATTGATAAGCTGGACTTTATTAAAATAAAAAACTTCTACCCTGTAAAGACAATCTCAAGGGAATGAGAATGTAAGTCACAAACTAGGAGAAAATATTTGCAAAAGACACAGCTGATAAAGAGCTATTATTCAAAATATACAGAGAACACTTAAAGTTCAACAATAAAATAAACAATCTGATTAAAAATGAGCAAAAGACCTGAACAGACAACTTCACCAAAGAAGATAAGCAAATGACAAGTAAGTACATGAAAAGATGGTCAACATCATAGGTCACTGGGGAATTGCAAATGTATACAATAGTGAGATCCCAATACATACCTATTAAAATGACTAAAATCTAAAACAGTGTCAGCATTTGGTGCTTGGAGAGGATATGGAGCAAGAAAAACTCTCATTCATTACTAGTAGGAATGCAAAATAGTATAGTCACTTTCGAAGACTTAGCAATTTCTTATAAAACTAACATATACCGGGGCACCTGGGTGGCTCAGTGGGTTAAGCCTCTGCCTTCGGCTCAGGTCATGATCCCAAGGTCCTGGGATCAAGCCCCGCATTGGGCTCTCTCTCAGCGGGAAGCATACTTCCTCCTCTCTCTCTCTGCCTGCGTCTCTGCCTACTTGTGATCTCTCTCTGTCAAATAAATAAATAAAATCTTAAAAAAAAAAAAACCCTAACATATATTATCATAATATCCAGCAATTACACCCCTTACTATTTACCTAAATGAACTGAAAATTTAGGTGCACATGAAAACCTGCACACAGATACCTAAAGCAGCTTTATTCATAATTCCCAAAACTTAGAAGCAGCCAACATGTCCTTTAATAGGTGAACAACTAATTAAACTGTGGTACCTCCAGATAATGGAATATTACTTAGCAGTAAAAAGAAATGAGCTATCAAGCCATGAAAATACACAGAGAAACCTTAAATGCATATTACTTAGTGAAAGAAGCTGATCTCAAACAGTTTATGATTTCAACTCTCTAACATTCCAGGTAAAGCAAAACAGGAGGCAACTGGAGGATCAGTGGTTTCCAGGAATTACAGGAGAGGTGAATAGGAGAGCACAGAGGATTTTTCATTTGCCTTTCCATATAAATTCTAGAATCAGCTTATTAATTTCTAAAAAAAAAAAAAAAAAAAAAAAAAAAACCTACTGGATTTGATAGGTATTTCACTGAATCTACAGTTCAATTTGAACAGAACTGACATGTTAATATTGAGACTTTAAATCCATGAACACTGTCTAGTTGTCCATTACTTACTTAACTTTCTTAGATTTTGCTCATCAGTTTTGTAGTTTCCAGCATATAGATCCCATACATATTTTTTGAGATTTACACCTAAGTTGTATATAATCTTTGTGCTATTTTAAATCGTACTCATCTTTAATTTCAACACTCAATTTTTCATTGCTAATATATAAAAATACAATTGAATTTTATATATTGACCCTGTATCCTAAAATCCTGCTAAACTTATTGGTTCCACTAATCTTTTCACAAATTCTTTGAGATTTTCTACATAGCTGCTTATATGAGCTACAAGCAGACTATAGTTTTATTTAACTTTCAAGTTTGTACACCTTTTCTCTTTTTTCCTGGCTGATTTCACTGATTTGGACCAAGAACAGATTGAATTGGAGTGATGACAGTGGACAGCCTCGCCTTCTTTCTGAGCTAACAGGGAAAGCATTCAGTCTTTCATCATTAAGTATAATGTTAGTTGTTAAGTTTATCAAGGATGCCCTTTATCTAAGGTTGAAGAAGTTTCCCTGTGCTCCTGGTTTGCTGAAGTTTTTATTATGAATGAATGTTGAATTTTGTCAGGCACTTTTTCTCTATCTATTAAGGCTGATTACA
The DNA here is from genome assembly GCF_022355385.1 of Mustela nigripes. NCBI lineage: Eukaryota > Metazoa > Chordata > Mammalia > Carnivora > Mustelidae > Mustela > Mustela nigripes. The sequence goes on along the minus strand of NC_081565.1, from coordinate 38,340,068 downwards.
GTTTTTCTTAGACTGTTGATACATGAATCACACATTTGATTTTCAAATGTTATACTACTTTCTTAAGTCTCTTTTTCATGACATACTTCTCTTTATATGCTGCAAAGTTGATTATACTGGCTATTACTTTGTCAAGGATTAGCCCATTCTGTACATTTCATTCAAATGGAATCATAAATTATGTGGTCTTTTGTGACTGGTTCATTTATTTAGCATAATGTTTTCAAGATCTGTCCATGGTGTAGCATGTATCATGATGTACTTCATTCTTTTCTGCTGAAGAATATTGCATCATATGGATATATCACTTTTTGCTTATATACTCATCAGTCAATGGACATTTGGATTGTTTCTACTATTGGCCATTATAAATAATGCTTCATGTACAAATTTTTACATAGATAAATGTTTTCATTTATCTTGAGTATATGCCTAGAACTAGAATTGCTGGGTCATATAGTAATTCTATATCCAATGTCTGAAAAACATCCAAACTATTTTTCAAGTAGCTATACTTGGGGCACCTGGGTGGCTCAGTCAGTTAAGCATCTACCTTCAGCTCAGGTCATGATCCCAGAGTCCTGGGATCAAGCCCCACATCTGGCCCCCTGCTCAGTGGGAAGCCTGCTTCTCCCCTCACCCTCTGCCTAGTGCTCCCCATGCTTGTGTTCTCTCTCAAACAAATAAAACCTTGAAACAAGTAAAGTGGCTGTACTATTTTACATTTCCATCAGCAATGTTTGAGGGAATACATTGTATGAGGGGGAAGCAATTTCTCCACATCCTCTTCAATACTTATTATTATCTGTATTTCCTAACTGGGTTTAGTTTTTAAGTGTTTCTGCTTTAAACACCATACATTTATGAATAACCCACATCTCTCTAAGAGAATATTTTAGATGGTGTTTAAATATAGCGATGGCAATAAAGCCAGAATCTGTGAGTGAAATATTATAAAATTTAAATATCAATTGTCTATAACCTATGTTAAATAAACAAAATTTTTTACTCTAAAGTAGTTTTTATAAACAGTCTCAAGAGTAAAGATCAGTGTGTCACTGAAGAACATCTTGTTGATGAACTGGTTTGATCCAAATTCATGAAGACATAAAAAAAGAAATTATTCAAGAAAAATGTGGCTAGATCTTTACTGTCCAATGTAATGAAATATTCATATTTGGCTCCCAAAGGGCTAAGCCATTTTTTCCAGGTTTACTGAGATATAATTGACAAATAAGAATCATATATATTGGGGCATCTGGGTGGCTCAGTCATTAAGCATCTGCTTTCAGTTCAGGTCATGATCCCCGGGTCCTGGGATAGAGCCCTGAGTCAGGCTCCACAAAAAAAAACACAAAAAAACTGTGCACATGCACAAAAGTAATGATGTTCATTAGCTTGATGGTGGTAATATTTCTCAACCTCTACACATATCAAATCATCACACTGTATACTTTGAATATATGATTTTTTTTCTTTTAATATTTTATTTATTTGACAGAGAGAGAGAGAAACAGAGGGATCACAAGCTGCTCCTCCCTTTTCCACCTTCGAGTGTGCACACGTGTGTGTGTGTGTGTGTGTGTGTGTGTGTGTATGGTGAGAACAGGTAAGATCCACTCTCTTAGCAAATTCAACTGTAGGACACTGATGAAAGAAACTGAAAAAGATACAAACAAATGGATTTATGGATTGGAAGAATGAATATTATGAAAAAGTCCATACTACTGAAAATAATCTACAGATTCAATGCAATCCCTACCAAAAATCCAATAGCATTTTTCACAGAAATAGAAAAGCCAGCCTAAAATTCATATGGAACCACAAAAAAACTCCAAATAGCCAAAGCGATCTTGAAAAAGAACCACAAAGTTGGAGGTATTAAACTTCCTCATTTCAAGCTACATTACAGGGGTACCTGGGTGGCTCAGTGGGTTAAAGCCTCTGCCTTTGGCTCAGGTCATGATCCCAGGGCTCTCAGCTCAGCAGGGAGCCTGCTTCCCCCTCTCTCTCTCTGCCTGCCTCTCTGCCTACTCGTGATGTCTGTCAAATAAACAAACAAGTAAATCTTAAAAAAAAAAAAAAAAAAAAAAACCTACATTACAAATCTAGAGAAAACAAAACAGTATAATACTGGCTAATATTTACACTTTAAAAATGTCAAATTTTCTGCTGCCCTCATCTCCTTAACAGCATATAATAACTATGTCAGTGCTTTTTACTTTCAGATCATCCATGTCAACCAATTTTTTTTTCTCAAGATCCCTATTATTGAAATGTGTGCTCTCTGGTTTCAACTATAATTCTGATGAAGGCTAAACCAGGATCTTGGTCTTCTAACCATACTTACAAATTAATATTCAATAAATATAAGTTTTTAATGAGCATCAATTTCTCCCACTAAATTAATTTTAAAAGTGTTGATAATATCCAGCATATGAAGCATCCTGAAAGATGGCTATTCTGTCTCATCCAGTGAAAATTTGAATATAAGTTTCCTAAATTACAATTTGGAAAGATATTTTGAAAAGTTTCTAAAGTGTGCAAACCATCTGACCTAGCCATTCTTCTTGCAGGAATTTGTGCTAAGGAAATCATTAGATATTTAGCCAAAGTTTTATGCATAGAAATGTTCATCTATTTACAATGGAAAAGTGAGAAAATTTTAATTTTAAGTAGCTAAAAATGGGAGATGGTCAAGGGTTAAATAAAATACAATCTATTTGTGTAATATAATATTATGCAACAATACAAAAATCATGTTTTCAATTAACTTGCAATGGCCTGAGAAAAAAGTTTCTAATGCTATGTTCGAGGGAAAAAAATGCAACATATATATAGCTAAATACTATGAGCTTGCCACTTACTGAGATAAGACAGACATTGATAAAAGTAAACATAATTAATAGTGATAAGTCATCCATGGGGAATAGGATTATGGGCAGTTTTTAATGGAGTGGGTATGGGTGTGGGGGGGTGTGTATGTGGTGTGTGCAGGTGTGTGTATGTGTGTATACGCACATACCTTGGCAGATTTTCCAAGTGTTTTGCAGTGAACATGCTTTACTTTTATAATGAGAATGAAAGTGATGTACAGAAGTGTTCTTAATTTCACCTCTGTTTAAAAACCACTTTTTTCTTTTACTGCACAGAGATAAATGTCTCCTTCAGGGATACCTCATTTTGCTTTCTCCAAAAGTTGCAAAAACAACTTAGATAATGAGCAGTTTATTTGCAGAAAGAACGTACTGGCACTTCTTAGAGAACTAGCTCCCGGAACTTTTCCCTATGGCAATACAAAAATGTCATACACAGAGGCATTACAGTGTTTATGCTAACTCTGGCATTTTACATGCTTGAGCTCATTATTATTCTCATTAATTTTGTGATTGTTAATAGCACTGCTATTTATATGATGACTTAACCTTTACAAATTTATATCAAAGATTTTAAAACTCAATGGAGAATGTGTCTAGAATGTAAGAGGATGTATCTCTGAGTGATTTCCCCAGTGGGGAGCATATTTCGATCCTTAAGATCTTTAAATAATTGGGATGACTAGCTGGAGAAAAGTTGAGAAACAGTATTTTATCAGTAAAGGTATAAAAAAATTATAAATGACTCATTGGCTTTCATAAAAATATGTATGCATGTCAAAATACATATGAAATGAAAACAAACAAATGAAAACTAAGGGGGTATTTTCTAGATGTTCCCTTTTATGAAGGTAATTTTCAAAGAAGCAAGGAAAAGGAACCTTTTAACAAAAAGCCTTATTTTATAACAAAAGCTCTCTTTAGCTTAAGTCTGAGCGAGGTAAACTGCAAAATTCAAAAGGATAAAAATATAGAAAAGTCTCTCTATTTTAATTGTCAGGAATGCAGCAAGGACTCCACTGTTCACTTTTGCCAACAGATGGTTGAGGCTGGCTGGCACGGTCAGGCACAGTCATTTTATCCCTGGTCATAGAGTTATTCTGTGTCAACTGTGTTTCTGTAGAGTTGTGAAGTGTTTACAAGCAGTGTTAAAGCCATCATACATGATAAGCATAAAAGCAGTAGGAACCGTTATACCTTCCACCTTTTTCGATGCTTTAGAAGAGTTTATAAAGCATGATCATCTGTTGTTGAGAAGAAGAATCTGATGGCAAAAATCTACACATCGGGCAAAATACTGCATCTGGTTGCTGGGAGAGATGCGTAACGGCGCTTCCACACCTATGGCAGGTGGCCCTGTGGAGACCATAATCTGGCTCCAAATTCATCCTGTCTTACTTCCTGCTCTTTGATGCTGGGTCCAGGAGTCTCAAGCCACCTTCCTGCTCTGTCAGTCGGCTCTAAGGTCAGGATGTTATCAGTGGGGCACCATAGTGGAGTCTGAGCAGCTTAGGGAGGAGGTTTGGGGGAGGGTGGGAGGGACAGGCTGCCACATGTCTGGTCCTGTCTGCCTGCACTTGCCAAGGTGCTTTTCACCCAGACAGCAGCAGTACTTTCCCCACAACAGCAGCCAAATTCAGTTCTCAGTTTTCCCCATACATGTAAATTCCCATCTCCCATAGAAACAGGATATATATCAGCTGGCCACCCGCTTCAAGATCTGGGCCCCAGGCTCACAGAGCTCCCCATTTCAAACTCAGAACCACAGCACCAGCCAGCACCATTTCCATCTCCACAGCGGTATGAGTGGCCGTTCCATGGCATCCCTCCTCCTAGTCCTCTCAGCTGAGGGCTGGTACAGGCTTCCTACTCTTGCTGCCTTTTTGATTCCCTGAAGTTCTCTTTTTACCTTTTCAGCTATTTAATTAATGCTGTACCTAGTGAGCAATTCTCTACATTAAATTCCATTGGTTTAAATAGCTGGCATGGTTTGTTTCCAAATATAACCCTGTGGTAGTCAGTTTGAGCTCTACAATGAGTTACCATAGGCTAAGTCGCTTTAACAACCAACATTTATTCCCCCAAAGCTCTGGAGCCTGGAAGTCCGAGTTTAAGTCAGTTGGGTTCTGGAGAGGACCCTCTTCTCCGCTGCAGACTGCTGTCACCACTTGTAGACTGCTGTCACAGCAGCCTCATGTGGCAGAGAGTTCAAGGTACCTCTCCAGCTCCAACCTCAAATGCCATCACATTCGGGGGAATGGCAGGGGGTCACCAAGATTTTCAACATATGAATTTGGGAGAACACATTAAGTCCACTGCACACCCTAACTAATACAGAATAGAATCTGACAATATCTAGCAAAATGACATGGACTTACCCTTTGACCCATGAATACCTCTTTTAGTACTCCATACAAAAAGATACATGGTCTAGGATTTTCTTCCAAGTGCTATCAGTAACAGCAAAGACTGGAAACAAAATGTAAACAAAAATGTCTACCAATCGTACATGCACATAACAGAGTA
>NC_081565.1:37991598-38034566 GCF_022355385.1 Mustela nigripes | reverse complement strand
AACCTGGGTGGCTCAGTGGGTTAAAGCCTCTGCCTTCGGCTCAGGTCATGATCCCAGGGTCCTGGGATCGAGCCCCACATCGGGCTCTCTGCTCAGCAGGGAGCCTGCTTCCTCCTCTCTCTCTGCCTGTCTCTCTGCCTACTTGTGATCTCTGTCTGTCAAATAAATAAATAAAATCTTTAAAACAAAAAAAGGTAACCCTCACAGGTCCCCTCCCTCTTTGAGAGATCTGTACTATCACTCAATAAACTACCGGTCAATAAACTTTGCTGCCCACCCAAAAACAAATTTGCCAGGTCCTGCCTTCAGCTTAGAAATTAAATTGATCCTAGATACCAGATATTGGTGAAGAACGTTTATAAGAGTTCTAAGAAGCTTTATGATGCAGAAGTAATCTGTTATGGAAACAGAAACCCTTGGGAAATTGGAATCCCTGCCTTCCCGAGTCCCACTCCCAAATGGCTTGACCCCAATGGCTTGATTTCATTCCAAGATCTGAGCAAACATCATCAAGGTAGTCCAGTGGTTCTCAAATTCTAGCATACATCAGAATCACCTATGGAGCCTCTTAAAATACGGATTGCTGGAACTCACCCAGAGTTTCTGATTCAATAGAATTTACATTTCTTGAAATTCTCAGGTGATGCCAGTGGTGCGGGTTCCTGGTTGCTTCTTCACCACTACATGTGCTATCAATTGGTTTTAGAACTGCAAGTCTGGTATAGACCCGTAGGTCCAGCCATGCAGCCGCATTTGGATCTAATAAATGGCACATTATAGGCACTCAGTAAATAATTTGATAAAATTAATAAACAATTGTTTGTCTAATCCCTAAGATTGGGATCTACTTTGGGAAAGTGTACCCTACCTCCCCCATGAAACTGGAACCCTGTCCCTGTCCTTTACCCACACTTATTCAACTGGGATCTTGACCCTCTCTGCCTACCTCCAGACCTTAGAGGGACCATGTGCCCTAAAGCCAGACTTTTTGACTAATGGCAAGGAATATGACAGAGCCCAAGTGGGATAAGCCCTTTTTGAACTAGGGATTTACACTCTTGGCCTGCCTGGTAAAAGCCAATTCAACCATGACCCAGTCTGCCCTAACCATTCCTGGTTGATTCCTCTCCTTGCCAGGCCACTCCTGAGCTCCCCAGTAGGATGTTGGCTGAAGATTCACAGCTATTTTGGGATATGAGGCAGGTTTCTGAACCATGTTCCAATGACGACTTTGAAATAGAGACTTGACTAGAGAGCTTGAAAGCCTTCCCCATCAGCCAGAATAAACAATGGTTTACTTTATTATTTCCTTTTGCACTATTTTAAACAAGCTGTGAGTGCACAGACTCCAATAGCTGATTTCATTCTTCCCTGCCTGTAACTCATATTTGTGAAATATGTAGAAAAGAAAATCATACTATGTCCCTGGAAGAGCAATATATTTGGGCTTTGATAGTTGATGGGAAAAGTAAATTCCAAGAATAAAGATTTTCCCAAGAAATTTAGAAAGAAAAATTAAAATCTGTTGTTTATCAACATCCCAACATTTTAATATTCTCCACAACCCTACATTGTTGAGAAAGTGCAGGTACTGCTTGTGTATAGACACCTGACAGAAAAATGACCCATCTGTGCTAAACCACAGCCTTCCCACTCCTTTTTTGATGCAGCTTCTACCACTGTTTCCCTTGGAAACCAAAGAAGCAGCTGCCTGCAAAAAACATCTCTCTCTCCCTCCTCACTCATCAGTCCAAAGGACTAGCAGCTTGTTTTCTTGCTCATTGAAAACATCTGATGTTGGGGGATGGCATGCATGTTGGGGACAATACAAAAGATATTACCACAGTGGATCAGACGTATTGTGCATTTTGCCTACTATTCTTTCTTAGATGGTTTCATGTTCCTCTTCATTTTATGTATTACACCATCAATTTCTTCTCTGTTTTGTAATGATTTGGGTACATAAACCTTCTCTACTAGATCTTAGTTACTTAAAGTCAAGGGAGGACATAATCTTCTGTTCAGCATTCACAACATGTTGATTAATATGTTATAATAATATCATATAATTAATGTAATGTGATTATAACCCAATGATGAAAATTTTAACATCCACTGATGATCCTTGCCTGAATTAACTATTGCTATAATGTCTTCCTAAATATTCATTTTTCTTCACTATTCTACTTTTATCAATTGGAATTCTTCCCTAAGAACTTTTCCTTCTCCTCTATTCTTTTTTACTTACTCACTTATAAACAAATATGGAGGGGTGCCTGCGTGGCTCAGTCAGTTGAGCATCTGCCTTCGGCTCAGGTCATGATCCCAGGGTCCTGGGATTGAGTCCCACATCAGGGTTCTTGCTCAGTGGGGAGCCGCCTCTCCCTCTCCTTCTGCTCTCTGTCAAATAAATAAATAAAATATTTTTTAAAAATACAGATTCATGGATTATTATTTTATGCACATTATGTTACTATCACCCTTGAAAGCTCAAATTGTCCCAGATTTGGCCAGAGGGAACCACCTGAAGCTTGCTCCTGTCCTGTGATATGTCTCCATCTTGCTTTAAACACTACTTTCTATCACAAGATGTTTTAATAAAACCCTTATTCATTACAAAAAAAAAGAAACAGCAATTTTACAGCAGAAAAACCTGGTAGACATCACATCAACCAGTGATCAAAGTTAATATCACCAGTAATGTTTCCTCCTGATACCATGCAGTGAGAAGGACACATGATCGTTTTGCTGGTATTTCTGCCAATAAATGAATAACTTCAATTTAATCATGAGAAGACATCAGAAAAATCCATTAAGGGACATTCTACAAAAGAACTGGCCTGTATTCTTCAAAAATGTCAAAGTCATAAAAGATAAAGACTAAGAAATGGTCTTGGATTAAAAGAGACTAAAGACATGATACTAAATGCAATGTGTGACCCTGGATGGGATAATAAATCAGAGGGGAAAGAGAGCTATTAAATATTATTGGGGAAATTGGAAAAATCTTAATAAAGTTTGGAAATAATAGTATTATATCAATGTTAATTTTCTGATTTTGATCATTGTATTATGGTCATACAAAAGAATGTTTTCATTCTTAGGGATTTGCTAAGACTCTGAAGTCTTATGGGGAAAGGAGTATCATGTCTGCTTCTAACTCCCAAAAGGTTCAGAACAATGATAAGACAAAAGTGATAACCTGGTTGAAGGGTACACAGGAAACAAGGCATTTTTTGTGTGTGTGCTACTCTTGCAACTTTTCCATAAGCTTGAAATTATTTCAAAACTAAAATTACAAAAACCGAGTTGCATAAAAGTCATTTATACTCCACTACATTCTTAGAGGATTAAAGGCAACTTCTAACCCTTTCTATCCAATGGGATTTTTTTCAATTAACTGTCTTCAGCTGAGTTCCCCTAGAAGAAGACTCCAAGCCAAGTATTTGAGTACAAGTAGTTGATTTGGAACATGATCCTAAAAAGCATTTTGCTTTGCAAGAAATGTTAAAAGAAGTTCTCCAGAGGGATAGAAAATTATTAGGAACTTGGTCAGGAACTTAGATATACATAAAAGGAACTTGGATCACCATAAATAAAGGAAGAGCATTAGAGAAGGAATAAGTGAAGATAAAATAAAAACTTCTTTTTCTTACTCTTAACTGATCTAACAAATGATAATTTGTTCAAAATAATAATATCAGGGTACCTGGGTGGCTCAGACAGTTGAGGATCTGACTCTTGATCTTGGCTCAGGTCTGGGTCTCAGGGCTGTGAGTTCGAGCCCTAATAAAAGCAACAAAAACAACAAAAAATAATAATACCATCAATGTACTTGATGACTATAACTTTTGTTTAAGTAAAATGAATGACAGCAGTGATACATAGGACAGGAGAGAGAAATTAGAAATATTTTGTTATTTTGTTATAAGATACTTACACTGCTACTGAAGTAGTATACTGTTATTGGAAAGTAGACTTGGATAAGTTGCAAATGTGTATTGCAAACATTAGGGCAGCCATTACAAAAGATTTTTTTTTTAATGTATAACCAATATGGTAATAATGGAACAGAGAAATAAATGGAATCATATGAAATGCTCAGTTAAAACCACAGATGGCAGAAAAAGAATGGAAGACAAAATCAGGAACAAAGAACAGAGCAACAAATAGAAAACAGTAACAGGGGTGCCTGGGTGGCTCAGTGGGTTAAAGCCTCTGTCTTTGGCTCGGGTCATAATCCCAGGGTCCTGGGATTGAGCCCCGCATCAGGCTCTCTGCTTCCTTCTCTCTCTCTGCCTGCCTCTCTGCCTACTTGTGATTTCCGTCTGTCAAATAAATAAATAAAATCTTTAAAAAAAAAAAAAAAAAGAAAACAGTAACAAATATGGCAGATATTAATCCAACTATATCAATGGGCACTTTAAACAATGGTATAAACACACCAATTAAAAGACAGAGATAGTCAAAGTGTATCAAAAAATAAGACTCAACCATATGCTAGCTATAAAAGAAATCCACTATAAATACAAAGTAAATTAAAAGTAGAGGAATGGGGCACCTGGGTGGCTCAGTTGGTTAAGCATCTGCCTTCAGATCACTTCATGATCCCAAGGTCCTGAGATCGAGTCCAACATCGGGCTCCCTGCTCAGTGGGAAATCTGCTTCTCCCTCTCCCACTCCATCTGCTAGTGTTCCCTCTCTTGCTGTATCTCTCTCTGTCAAATAAAGAAAATCTTAAAAAAAAAAAAGAAGAAGAAGAATGGGGGGGGGGTCAGTGAAAGATACAAAGCAACCACTGTCCATAGCAATTTTGCAATCTCACTGGATATGTGTTGCTAATTCCAGAGGCCTGTTTATTTTGCATTGCTTTTGTCACTTATAGTCACTTATTCTCTCTTTCTCCAAGTGTCCTCAAAGAAGAGAACAAGTAAGCACCCAATGAGATGGCAGCCACCTACAAATGAGGAAGAGAGGCCCCACCAGAAACTGACCATGCTGGCACACATCTCAGACTTGCAATGTCAAAACTGTGAGAAAACAAATGTCTGTTGTTTAAGCCAACTGGTCTATGGTATTTTGTTATGGCAGCCCATATTGACTAAGACAGAGAGACATTCTATAATGATAAAGGGGTCAATTCACCAAGAAGATATAAAAACCTTTGATGTGTATGCACCTAACAAAATAGTGTCAAAATACATGAGTTAAAAACTATTTGAACTGCAAGGAGAAATAGTTGGAGACATCAATACCCTTCCATCAAAAATGGGCAGATCCAGCAAGGAGAAAATATCAGATGTGAAAGAAGGGAGATCACTACAGATCCCATGAGCTTTTAGAGAATAATAAAGGAATACCACAAATAACTCTATGCTTACAAATTTGATAACTTGGATGAAAAGTACCAATTCCTTGAAAAACACAATTTGCCAAAACTCACATAAGAAGAAATAGGCACTCTCAATAGGCTAGTATCTATTTTAAAAATTGAACAAATTATTGGGGCACCTGGGTGGCTCAGTGGGTTAAAACCTCTGCCTTCGGCTCAGGTCATGATCCCGGGGTCCTGGGATCAAACCCTGCATTGGGCTCTCTGCTCAGCAGGGAGACTGCTTCCTCCTCTCTCTCGGCCTGCCTTTCTGCCTACTTGTGATCTCTGTCTGTCGAATAAATAAATAAAATCTTTTAAAAAAAATTGAACCAATTATTAATAACCTTCTAAAACTGAAAGCACAGGGGCGCCTGGGTGGCTCAGTGGTTTAAGCCGCTGCCTTCGGCTCAGGTCATGATCTCAGGGTCCTGGGATCGGGTCCCGCATCGGGCTCTCTGCTCGGCAGAGAGCCTGCTTCCCTCTCTCTCTCTCTCCTGCCTCTCCATCTACTTGTGATTTCTCTCTGTCAAATAAATAAATAAAATCTTTAAAAAAAAATAATAAAACTGAAAGCACCAGACCCATATGGGCTCAATGATAAGTTCCTCCCAACATTTAGGAAAGGAATTACACCAGTTCTCTACAATCTCTTTCTGAAGATGGAAGCAGAGGGAGTTTTTCCTAAATCATTCTATGACTCATAATTACTCTAATACCAAAACCAGAGAAAGACTTCAAAAGGAAAGATAACTACAAACAAATATTTCTCATGAACATAGATGCAAAAATCCTTGACAAAATATCAGCAAATCTAATTCAATAATATATAAAAAGAGTTGCACAATACAACAAAGTGGGATTTATACTAGGTATGCATGGTTGCTTCAACATTTAAAAAACAATTAATATATCCTTCATATCAATAGGCTAAAGAAAAAAAATCAGATGAACATATTAAAAGGTACATAAAAAGCATTGAGAAAATCCAACATCCATTCATGATAAAAATTCCAAGCAAACAGGAAATAGAAGGGAACTTCCTTAGCTTGATAAAGAACATTTACGGGGCGCCTGGGTGGCTCAGTGGGTTACGCCGCTGCCTTCGGCTCAGGTCATGATCCCAGGGTCCTGGGATCGAGCCCCGCATCGGGCTCTCTGCTCAGCAGGGAGCCTGCTTCCTCCTCTCTCTCTGCCTGCCTCTCTGCCTGTTTGTGATCTCTCTCTGGCAAATAAATAAATAAAATCTTTAAAAAAAAAAAAAAAAGAACATTTACAAAAAATCTACAGCTAACATTATACAACTAACATCATACTGTCATTAGTGGTTAGAAAGTAGAAACTTTCATGCTAAGATCAGGAAAAAGGCAGGGATATTCCATTCTCTTGTACCACTCCTTTTCAATATTGTCTTAGCTAATGCAATAAGACAAGAAAAGGAAATAAAAGGTATACTGATTGAACAGGAAGAAATATAACTGTCTTTGCTCACAGATGACATAGTTGGCTATGCAGAAATTTAATTTTTTGAGGAGCCTCCATACTGTTTACCATAGTGGCTGTTAGGATGACTATTATCAAAAAGACAAGAGATAAGGGCTCGTGAGTATGTGAAGTAAAAGAAACCCTGGTGCACTACTGGTGGGAATGTAAATTGGTGCAGCCACTACAGTAAACAGTATGGAGGTTCCTCAAAAAAATTAAAAATAGAATTACCACATGATCCAACAATATATCTAAAGGAAATGAAGTTACTATCTCAAAGACATATCTGCACTCTTGTGCTCTTTGCAGCATTATTCGTAATAGCCAGACATGAAAGCAACGTAAGTGTGCATCAATGCGTAAATGAATTAAACACACACACACACATATATATACACAATAGAATGCTGTTCAGCCATTAAAAAAGAAGGAAATCCTCACCTGAGATAACATGGATGAACCTAGAAAGCATTATGCTAAATGAAATAAGTCAGAGAAAGACAAATATTGTATGATATCACTTATATGTAGAATCTAAAAGAACAGACTCATAGAAGCAGAGTAGATTGGCGGTTGCCAGTTGCAAAGGGTGGGGAAAATGGGTAAAAATGGTCAAAGGATACATCTAGTATCCTTATAACTGGATATGTCCAGTTATAAGATGAAACTTAAAAGTTTTCACTACAACAACAACAAATAAAAGGTACCATGTGAATGATAGATATGTTCATTATCTTTTTGTGGTAATGATTTTATAACATATACATATTAAATCATCAGGTTGTACAGCTTAAACTTACACAATGTTATATGTTAATTATATCTCAAGAAAACTGGAAAACTTTTTATAAAATTTCTTAAATGGGGCCAAAGACCTTAACAGACTCCTCACCAAAGAAGATACACAGATGGCAAATAACTATATGAAAAGATGCTCTATATCATGTCATTAGAAAATTGCAAATTAAAGCAGTGAGATACCACTGCATCCTTATCAAAAATCTAAAACAAAATCTCAAACATTGACATCAAATACTAAGAAGGGTATAGAGCAATAGAAACTCTCACTCATTGCTGGTAGAAATTCAAAATGGTAAAGTCACTTTGGAAAATAGTTTGGGAATGTCCTACAAAACTCACATACTCTTACTATATCATACTCCTTGGTATTTACCCAAAAGAGTTGAAAATATATGACCCTAAGACCCATACACAAATGTTTGCAGCAACTTTATTCCTAACTGCCAAAACTTGGCAGCCACAATGTCCTCCAGTAGGTGACTGGTTAAATTAACTGTGATACATCCAGACTATGGCATATTATTTAGTGCTAAAAAGAATGAGCTATTATACCATAAAAAGACATAGAAGAATCTTAAGTGCACATCACAAAGTGAAAGAAGTAATTCTAAAAAGGCTATATACTGTATGGGACAATGAAACTACTCAATGAAATTATAGGGCAATAAAGCTTCAATGATGCTTTAATGACAGATACATGTCATTATACATTTGTCTGAACCCATAGAAGGTACAACAGCAAAAGTGAATCCTAAGGTAAACTATGGACTCTGGGTAATAATAATGTTTCAGTGTAGGTTCATCAACTGTAACAAGTGTACCACTCTTGTGGGGAATGTTGATAATGGGGGAGGTTATGTATGTGTGGGGGAGGAGATATATGGGAAATTTGTATACCTTCTCAATTTTGCTGTGAACCTAAAACTGTTCTAAAAAAAAAATTAATTGGGGCGCCTGGGTGGCTCAGTGGGCTAAAGCCTCTGCCTTCATCTCAGGTCATGATCCCAGGGTCCTGGGATCGAGCCCCGCATCAGGCTCTCTGTTCAGCAGAGAGCCTGCTTCCCTTCCTCTCTCTCTTCCTGCCTCTCTGCCTAGTTGTGATCTCTGTCTGTCAAATAAATAAATAAAATATTTAAAAATAAAATAAAATAAATTAATTAAATCAACTAATTAGTTAACATTAAATAAAAATAAAATCTATTTAAAAGGAAAAGAGAATTACTCTTTTTAGCTGGATGGAGATTGTTACAAAGCATTTCTGCCCTCTGAAAGCTAGTAAGAATCCACACAACTCTAGAAAGTAAATCCTACATAATGAGTTCTCAAATTGACTAAACTTGACTAAACTTCACAAAAATTGTGCATGTGTGTTCATATATACATACATCTTTCCCCCTGGAAAAAATTCCGAAACTTTCATGCTTAATCACTTAATGCTTAATCACCCTCCCTTTCCCCAAATCTTAAGGGTCTCTGCCTACAACAGTCCGCTCTGAGTACATGCTTCTGACACCTTCATCTTTTCCCCAGTGGCTGATATGGACAGCAAAGAGTGCGGTCATAAAGTCTTTCACCTACCTCACACAAGATATCGGGATATCAGCCTGTAGGTTGTCTGCTACACCCAGAAGTCAGCTGATTATTCCCAACAGAATATCAATTCAGATGCCCTCATAGGTGCTCTCCATCTAGAAATGGCCCCAGTGGAGGGAACATATTACGGCACTCAAGAGTAGCATCTTCACAGTCTCACATATAGCCTGTTGGACATTTTTCCCCAGGAAGCAGAGAAAAATGTATAGCATATCCTCATAATTGTCAATATTGTTACAGCTATCCCTGTCTCTCCTTAAACTGCTTGACTTTTCCATCCGAGGTCTAACCTAAAACTATTTTTTTAACCCACATATTTCAATATACTTGTATGGTTTCCTCTTCCTGCTAAATATGTATTAATGAAAATTCTGAGGGAAAATCTCTGTTCTGTCCCACTCCCTGCCTTAGAGTAGGCATCCACCTCCCTCCCCAACACGTGTCACCAACCCTCCCAACCCCCAGCTCCAGGTCAACATTTCCACCATTTGTTTTTCTAATTATATAGGTTTGAAATTTCATTTATCTTGTTACCTCTCCATTGTCTTCATGCCTTCTCATTTGACCAGTCCCCAAATTCTTTGAATTTTCCCACAACAACAATTCTCACATCTACTGATGAATTCCTTTCTCCTAGCCCTGGCCTGGCCCAGAGCACTCAACCAAAAATGCTGATATTTGCCACCCCCATTAGTTTATCCTATCACTTGTGCTGAAAATAATGATATTCCTCTTTTACTGAAAAATAAAATATTATGTTTTCCATATGTACCTCAATGGGGTGTAGGAAATTTAACACAGTTCTGAGAAATAAGTGTATCTTCCTTCTCAAAAGAGATGGATACTGAAGCTCCCTACACAAAAATTGTAAGTTACGAGGGCCACCAGAGAAAAGATGATTAGAAAAAGAGGTGTGCAGAATTCTATTGAGGCCCCTCATGAGTTTCCTTAGGTCCTGGCTTCATATTAATGTACAGCAGGGGATCTAATTGGCCCCAGAACGTCTGCTAGTTAACAACCCTCTACTACAAACACGTTTAGACAGTCAAGGGAGAGCTTGGTGAAGGTAGAACATAGCCAAGAAGTCACTTGATTTTGACTTGGGACAGCCTTCTAAAATTTGATAAGCCTTCTATCAACCTTGACAAGTGGTCTAGAAGTGAGGTGTTAGAGCTATCTCATTATATGTTAAAATTTGACAAAAATGGTACATTCTTCTGTGTGTAGACACAATGGCTAATTAAAGTGGTTATGTCTTTGTTAGAGTTATCCCAAGTCCATGAGGTCATGGTGTTTGCTCCTGTTGATCAGAACTTTTGGTTGGCAGTTACATATACTTTTGATCAATAAAAGATGAAGGAAAAAATTAAGCACATTTAGTAAGTACAGTTTTACAAGGAAAAAAATTTAAAAAAAAAAGATTTCAGTTTTGTAGCAAGAGGTGGAATTACTGATCTGTATTACTGCTGGCCATTTTACTTGATGATCTTTTTCAATATCAGTTTTATAACCAGCACAGCCATCCCAGCTCCCTTTTACCTGGCCAGGCACTGGGTGGTCCTGATCCCTCATCCTGCCCTCTGGCTGCTGGTGTTGCCAGCTAGCACTGCTGGCACAGCCAGACCTTTGGCCCATGGTGTCAGTACTCATGGCTGCAGCGCCCAGGCATCTGCTCTGCTCCCAGACCTCAATACAATAGCCAAACTTGTGACCTAAGGGCATGGTGAAAATGGGAGTTCAGGACATCTACCTCTACCTGTTCATTAAATGAAAGCCAAGCCAGTAGACTGTTTAGGTACAAGTTGTCCAGTACTGAGAAGTAAGGTGAGCTAATGTGCACTGTAAAGTGGAAACACAAACAGCATGTCATATACATAAGAAAAGTAACATACTTTACAAACAGACAAAATAATCACCCAGGATATGAGTCGCCAGTCACAAATTAAGAAGTTCAAAATTGTCTTCCTAAATATTTATTCAATATAAAAATTATCTTTTGAAAGAACACAAGTATGGGACACATCAAGATGATTAAGGCACAATTCTTGCTCTCGAAGTGCCTATAATCTACATAAAGAATGATTGAGTACAGGGGCTCCTGGGTAGCTCAATTGGTTGAGCATCTGTCTTCTGCTTAGGTCAGGATCCCAGGGTCCTAGGATCAATCCCCAACCAGGGCTCTCCTCTTGGCAGGGAGTCTGCTTCTGCTTCTTGTTCTCCCTCTGCTGCTCCCCCTGCTCATGTTCTCTCACTCTCTCTCTCTATTAAATAAATACATAAAATCTTTAAAAGAAAATCATTGAGTACAGCTGACCCCTAAATGACGGTATAGGTCCACTTAGGTGAGTAGTTTTTTATAAGTATGATGCCATACTGTAAATGTATTTCCTCTTTCTTATGATTATCTTAACATTTTCTTTTCTCTAGCTTACTTAAGAATACAGTATATAGTATGTATACCATATAAAATATGTATTAATGAACTGTTTATGTTCTAGCTAAGGCTTCCAGTCAATATAGTAGGCTATTAGTAGTTAAGTTTTGGGGGAGTCAAAAGTTATACTCATATTTTTTACTGTGTTGGGAGTCAGGGTCTGGTGTCATTCAAGAGTCAATTGTATATGAAACTAATATCTGGCGAAGTGACTGAAATTGAGTATTTCCTAAGAAGTAACTACGAGAGTATCATTGGTTTCAAAGAAAGGAAAGGTTTCATCAGGTTTCACAGAGGAGCTGGTGTTTAAGAAATATAACCAGCAGAGCTACAGAGAGCATAGTGAGTGAAAGGAAGAGCAAAGGTGTGACTCCCAGAAACCAAGGGCAGGTGTTCTGGAAACAATGAGCCATTTGGTTCCATTGGATATACAATGAGCAAGCAGTGAGAAGGGAAAGCGGAGAGGAAAGTGGGGCCCACATTACAGAAGCAGAAACTATGGTATTAAAGGGTATGCACTCTCAGGGCCACACTGTATGTGTTCAAATACCACTCTGCCTCTCACTAGGTTTGTGATTTTAAGTGTAACTTCTCTGTACCTCAGTTTCTTAAGCCATAAAATGGGGACAATAATAGTGCCTGTCTCAGAGGTTGTGAGAATGAAATAAATTAATATGTGTATTTAGAGCAATGCAGGACACACAGCAAATGCAGCTCGAGTTACAGTTGCCCAGTTTATTACCAAGGAGAGTCTGAGATTCCAGAGTAAAATGGACAAAAAAAAAATTAGGACAAAAAGCTAGAGAAGCTTCTCAGAAGTCAGAAGTAACAAGATTCAGACTGGATTTTAAGAAGGTAAGTCAGTAAGTTGTAAGGGATGGAATGAAATGGGGGTGGAGAGGTAGGGGTGGGAAATGAACACAGTGCAAGTAATGGGCTCTGGGCTGTGGAAGAGGGACCTATCTCTCTCCCTAAAAATAAATATGGTTCTGGAACATGTGGATGGATGACTTCCATCAGATTCCTCCTCCCCATTCAAATCACCTGATTCACATGTGGGGGAGGCTGAAAAGGATTGAATACCTATGGCAAGAAACTCTACCAGCCTGAACCAAAAGATAGAAAGCAACTCTTGATATATAGAAAGGAAAACTGACCTCTAAAAGTTCTAGTTCTCCTTTTGTATCCTGAACTAAGATTAAGAATAAAAGGAAAATAAAAGTCTTATTTAAAAGGACACAAGAGGGATGGGTGAGGCTGGTGGTGGGTATTAAGGAGGGCACATATTGCATGCGGCATTGGTGTGATGCATAAACAATGAATCTCGGAACACTGAAAAAATAATATTTAAAAAAAATAAAAAAATAAAAGGACACACAAGGGATGCCTGGGTGGCTCAGTCAGTTAGGTACCCAACTCTTGACTCAGTGAGTATGTGAGAGTCAAAAACCAAGGGTAGAACAGAGAAATTACTTTAAGCTGAGTTACAGAGATATTCATTGTTAACGATTCCAGGAGTTAAATTAAAAGAGCTTCACTTTGGTCCTTAAATGGAGACAGTAGTGCCACAGACCTCTTTTGGGAACTGCAGCAAATGTCTTTTCTTCCAGCCAATAGGTGACCATTCCCCCTTTCCCCTGGGGAGGAAAAACACAAACGTTTAATTAGGGTAGAAATAACCAACTCAGCTGGAAAAGAGCCATCCAGTAATAGACTGACCAACTCAGAGCACATCTTCAGCCAGCCCAGGAACCCTGGAGTCCCTGGGGATTGGCATCTCCAAGAGACTTCTTTAGTTGCTGTGGAGTGCTCCCCGCTGCATTCAGAGCAGAAATGACTGCCTTGTGGGGGTCACGAAACGCTGGCTGACTAATGAGTCACAGTTACTTGCACACACTCACTGATACTGTCATGGCTAAAAATCCCACAACTGCTGCCAACCCAGGAGGGGAGAGATGGACTTGAGCTCTGTAGCTGCTTGGCCCTTCCGGCACAGCT
Source organism: Mustela nigripes (assembly GCF_022355385.1). Classification (NCBI taxonomy): domain Eukaryota; kingdom Metazoa; phylum Chordata; class Mammalia; order Carnivora; family Mustelidae; genus Mustela; species Mustela nigripes. The sequence goes on along the minus strand of NC_081565.1, from coordinate 38,020,884 downwards.
AAAAGAAGATGATGACCCAGTAACTCTGAAGACTGACATCTTCCTTTTAGGACAGTCACAAAGCAGGCAGTATCCCCACGCGAAAAATTAGTGCCCTTCCATCACCTGTGGATCAGTAACACCCTCCCAGACAAGGGGGCAGAGCCCCAGCTTCTCGTTTACATAGAAACTGGTCTTCAGAAGCTTTCACTCAAGATTCACAATGACAAACTCTGCAAAAGAAATATTATCTGCCAATATTTGCTGATGAAATCCAACAGAATTAATCATGATTCACTTCACTAGAGAAATGCTCATGTAGGCAGTGCTCTGTGCAAAAGGCATTCAGAGTTAAGCCAAAGGAGTGGGTTGCTTTTCCTTGGGCTTTTCTATATGAGTTACCATGGCACTCCCTCTGAACATATTCATAGTTTAACTCTACAAAAATACCACAGAAACTATGTGGACAATGTCTGGAGGGAACCGCCCACAAATAATGCACATACATCTCACTTTATTTTATAACTGGTTAAATTGGCCTCAGGGAGAAGTCATTTATTTAGTGATTTACTAAGTCACTCAATCATTATCCCTGTGACTTTCTTTCTGGGGGAGCTGGAGCAGAGTGAAGTGTCTCAGGTCCACCAGAGCTGGTGTGAACAGATTAAGAATCAGGCTCTGGTGAAGTAGACACAGTGGTTTCCCTTCGCCAGGCTCATCTTCCCCAGGATGGAGTCAAGGATTTGGGGACTGAAAATCTCTCTCCCCTTAAGTTAGCCCCACCTTCTGTCCTAGGTGTTACCATACCTAAACTAATTTCAATTGCCTTAATATAATTAATTGTATTGCCTTTTCTAGGAATCAATTTTCTTTTAAAATAAAATACTGGGATGCCTGGGTGACTCAGTCAGTTAAGTGGATGCCTTCAGCTCAGGTCATGATCCCCGGGGTCTGGTATTGAGTCCTGTATCGGGCTCCTTGCTCAGCAGTGAGACTGCTTCTCTCTCTGCCTCTGCCTGCCACTCTGCCTGCTTGCTCCCTCTCTCTCTCTCTCTCTCACAAATAAATAAATAAAATCTTTAAAATAAATAAATAAAATACTCCTTAGAAGGGGAGTATCCTGGGAGTATCTCAGTGGTAATGATTTCATGAGTGGACTTCTTCTATTATAAAGAGGAACCCCAAGTAAAAGGAGAGGACTGAGTCTAATGGCTAGGAAAGAGAAGGATGCTAAAATCAGAGGAAAGGATCTGGAAAGAAAATGTGGGGAAAACCAGACATACTTTGCCTGTTTCACAATTTTGCCAAAGATAACTCTTCCTCCTCAATTTAACCCCAAAGAAAGAGTGTCCAAAAAAAGGTCTGATCAGCTCATAATGGTCAGGAATGAAGAAAACATCTATTTTATGAGCCAGAAGAAACATGTGTGATCTTTAAGCAGATACTCAATTTAAAAACCTACAGGATAATATCTTAATCAAAAGTCAAAGGATTTCGGGCGCCTGGGTGGCTCAGTGGGTTAAGCTGCTGCCTTCAGCTCAGGTCATGATCTCAGAGTCCTGGGATCGAGTCCCGCATCGGGCTCTCTGCTCAGTGGGGAGCCTGCTTCCTACTCTCTCTGTCTGCCTCTCTGCCTACTTGTGATCTCTCTCTGTCAAATAAATAAATAAAATCTTTAAAAAAAAAAAAAAAGCCAAAGGATTTCCAAGTTTGTTTGGGACTTTTTCCCCTGAGGCAGGGACAGCATGTGAAATGTTGCAAATTCTACTAATGAGTTTACGAAGAGCAGTGACTGACAGGTTTTAATGACTAGTTTCCTTTCAGTGCTCCTCTTATCGGCATGCCTTCCCTGATACACTTGAAAACTCCCACAACACACAGGTACATAGCCTCCAGTTTGTTCCTGGGTTGGTATGCACCTGAATAACAGTGGATTTTCAGAGGCGAAGGACAGAAGAGGAAGGAACACAGTTATATAAATCCAGTCAATATTCCCTGCTTTTGTTTTGCCCTGAAAAGTCAAGCAACTCCAAAACACGACCAAGGAAATTCAACTCTAAGAATCACCCATTGAAGAGGCGCCTCAGGGCACATCCTAGGAAACATCCTGAAGTGCTTCACATAATTTCCTACACCTGATTAGCTTTGCCCAAGGTAGTTATGTGGCAGCAGCTACTGACCTGAAAAACCTTGCCTATTCTAGAGAAAAGTCAATGTCTACTCTTTTTTGGCACTTATCTAGGAATATCTGCCCTTTTCTCATCATATACCTCCCTCTAGCCTCCAGCTTTTGACTACCTGAGGTAGGTGGTCAGAGCAAGAATAAAGATAAAATGCCCTAAAAACTCCACACTCTCATCTAACCATTGCTTACATCCAAAATGGTGGGAATTTACCTTATCCCAAGTCATCCCAAGTCATTATTTTTTTGTCACAACCTACACTATTATTGAGTGAACATTTTTCTTTAAATTGATTAATTTAATTGTTTTAATGAAGGGTAGCAAGATTTATAGAGTTAAACGCATCCAAGTATCAAAACCTCTTTCTCCTTGACCTAATCAGAAGGGCTGCAAGAGAACTAAAAGTAAGTTCCTCATCTAAAATCACCTAGTAGTGTAGGGGCCTATTTAGCCAGAGCGGCCCCATCTCGGTTGAACAGACATTTTGTTGTTTATGCAGTAAAACTTAAATTGATCTTGCCCCCTTCCCCACCCCAGGGAACTTATTTAAAAGCAAGTCTGGGAAACCAGTCCCAGGAAACAAGCCCAAATACAAGAGTGGGTCAGGTCAGGTAGAGATGACAGCCCGAATGCAGGGATGAGTCGGGTCAGGTGGAGACATCCAATCAGTAGAGTGCGCATACTGTTTCCCTAGCTACCAAGGAGTGTGGGCCCCACCTTTTGGGTGCCAATTCTGACCAAGGTGATAGGCTAGTTCAAATGTCTACTATAGGGTAAATTGTAGTTCAATTGGCCACTCGTGTGTGACCTAGCATGACTGTGCAGCTTTCTCTGTGTGTTACAATCTCACTGGCCACCTATGTGTGGCCAGGCCCAACCACATGGCCTCTGCTCTATAAAAGTTAGTCTGGGAGGCAGGGAGGGGTCACCTCTTTGCAAGAGACATCCCTGGCCAGTCCGTTTGATTCTAGATGCTCGGCACAAAATAAAGCTTTGCTTGACCTTTGCTTTGTATCCGTCTCGCTCCTTTGACCATGGACCCATTATTGGGGTACCTAACATTGGGGACCCAACAGTCGAATCACCCCACTAGTAGTATGACCACATTTGGGGGTGAGAGGCTCTAAGGAAAGTCCAAGCACCCTCTCCCTTTATATACAAACATACACACACACCACCTTCTGCACACATATCACCAAGGAGGAGCTCCGACCATAAATGCTCCAAACTGAGCCATACCAGTCAATAGAGGTTTGTGATGGGAAGGGACCCCTCTTTTAGCTCTCACAGATTAGTCTCTTCTACCTTCTCTCACACTGTATGGAGTAGTCAGATATGCCAGAGCCTGCATCCCATTATCAGGGCCCACACCTACCCTTGGTCCTCATAAACAAACAAAACAAAACAAAACAAAAAAACAGGGAGAACCTAGAGGAGCCATGGAGAGAATACTGAGGCCAGATTAATCTAGGTTTTACAAAATAGAATTCTGTTCTCCTTTGTACTCTTTTTGGGTCTTCTCTTACTTAGAGTCAGGATCCTGGACTGGGGGAACACGTCCAAGGATGTTGCACCATGCCTTCACCTCATCTAGGTCTTGAGCTATGGCACAAAGGAGTCCTCCTGGCTCAGAAATGGTGCCTTTCAGTCAGTAGATCTAGACATCACTGTTTTCCTCTGACATAGTCAACCCTTAACCCTGAGAACAAGTTATAATACTGAGTGGCCCCAACTCATGTATTTTTAAAAATTATTTATTTATTTATTTTGCAAGAGAGAGAGAAAGAGAGTGAGATCATGAGCAGTGGGTGGGGAGCAGAGGGAGAAGCAGACTCCTCCCTGAGCAGGGACCCTGATGGGGGACTCAATCCCAGGACCCTGGGATCATGACCTGAGCTGAAGGCAGACGCTTAACTGAGTCACCCAGGTACCCCGACTCGTGTTTTTATTACCCTGCCTACCTGATTAAGTTTCATTAAGCTAGAAGAGACACAAAATTTGGATAATGCCAACCAGAATAATTGGTCCCTGAATAATTGTGTTAATTATGCAACCCAATCATGAATGAACAAAAATAATGAAAAGTATATTACTTTCCATAAAGCAGATAATAAATTTGAAACAGCACTTATTGTTTTTTTTATTTTTACAGTAAAATTCTCTTTTGAAGTCCCATAACAACTGTGCAAAATATTAATAATTATTATCTTTTGTTGGCACGATGTGCTAAGATTTTAATATCACCTCTAAGAGGTAAACACACTTTTCCCCATTTTATAGATTAGGCAACTAAGGCTAAGGATGTTAAATGCATGTCCAAGAGAACACAGCTTATAAATTGCAAAGCCAAGATCCAAAAGCCAACACATTAAACATTTTGACAATACCCTCCTAAATCCTAAATTACCACCCCATAAAGATAAGTCATGAGAAGCAGAAAATGGGGTAGCTTAAATGCTACTATCTACATAGAGCAGAGAATACATTTTCCTAAAAGGAAGGCTTTATTTTGAGCTTTTATTAACGCAGTAGAGGATTGAAGGGAAGGCTTTTAGTAGAATTCTAATCTTTGCCACTGAATCTTTTACTTGTAAAGAGCCTCCCTTAATAAAGAAAAGTGGTTTGGAAAAGAACATAGGCCCTTGAGTATTTTTTTAAGAAACTGAAATAATCTGGGTGATAATACATCATAACACTCCAACTGGAAAGTTTCCAACTGGTGTTTGGCTTTTTACCAAGTTGGCCTTAACTAAACTTCCCCTCAGCTTGATTAACTTTAGATAGGTTTCCTACTGATCTTCCTTTTCTTTCTTTTCTTTTTTTTTTTTTAAGATTTTATTTATTTATTTGACAGAGAGAAATCACAAGTAGATGGAGAGGCAGGCATAGAGAGAGGAAGGGAAGCAGGCTCCCTGCTGAGCAGAGAGCCCGACGCAGGACTTGATCCCAGGACCCTGAGATCATGACCTGAGCCCAAGGCAGCGGCCTAACCCACTGAGCCACCCAGGCGCCCCTGATCTTCCTTTTCTTAAAGCATGTACTTTAGAAACTTGCAATTGTAAATTCTTTCTTTAAGAGAATGTATATCTTCTCCCAGCCTCTTGCCACTTACACAACCCAGGAAAGTCTTTCTCAAGGACCTGGGAGCCATCCCCTTGAAATGTAATCATCTAGAAACCCCTATCTCTCAGTCTTTGTGGGAGAATAGGAACCTAATTTGAACACCAATTAGCAAACACCATCACATTTAACTAACCTTCCTCCCAATACCCTCAAAACTCCCCTACATGAACTCATCCTAGCACTAAAATCTCTTCTTTTGTTTCTGCAAAGTTGAGTTCGATCTCTCTCCACTATGGCAATAGTCTTGATTAGGGTCTTCCTTGTCTGTCTAACTCCATCTGGTACAATTTTCCTTGACACTTTTGATTCACAATAACCTATGGCCAACCCATCGTTTCTTCATTGGCAATGGCTTTGTACTTTTAGTGACTCAGGGACTGTAGGTTTTCTTGTAAGATGAGGAGCTAGAAGTGAGTGCTTGGTGGTTATTACAGGACTAAACATTATAGACCCATGTCATCTACCTCCCTGTGACCAGCTGTTGAAGAAACTGTAAACAAATCATCCCAACGTAGGCAAAAAGCACCACATTCAGTCTTGTCCCATACATCTATCCCATCTCACCCCTATCACCAGAATGACTCTCTACCCACTGGAGGTTCACTTGGGTTGTTATACAAATGCCCTCTGCAATGAACTCAAATACAACATGCCTGGAAATGTTTAGGACCCCATTACCTTTAAAACTATGAAAAACATACAGATCACAATCAGCTCACTAAAACAACACTTATATTTCATAAAATTTCCATCCAACCTGTATTGTCTTTTGTATGACACCCTAGTTACATTCTCCACCCCTTAAGTCCCACCCATCCCCATCAAGCTATATTGGTTCTCATCTGAACAGTCAAACATCAGCACCCTGAATCAAACCCATTTAGATTTCACATGGAAAGTTAAAATAAAAGTTTCAAAGAGTTGTTGTAGAAGCATCAGGCAAAGGAATGACCATGTAACTTGATGTGTAGGAAAACACACTAACTAGTCCTTTGGAAAATGTACCAATGGGTATATCTAACTTTGGCTGGTTGACTCCATTCAAGAGGCTGTGTTCACAGTTGTCTCCAAATAGATAATATCTAGGCATTTTGGTCTCAATAACTCCATCAACCACTCATTCTGGTTGGAGGAAATGTGTGGATTTAAAATCTATAAGCCTATAAATCAAGTTGCAAGTCTAAGGTAAGAAAACATGAAGATACTACTTAATGTTATCTACTATGTGTCAAGTGCTTTGCATTCTCATTTTATTTGACCTTTAACCTTTAGAGGTAAGCAAGCACTTGACTTAATCTTGAAAGGTAAGCACTATCATCCCCATTTAAAGTCACACATCTAGTAAAGGTTGGAGCTAAGATTCAAAGTAGTGTCTGTTTAATCCCAAAGTCTGCTTTCTTTCCATTGTACAATACTACACCTAATTTTGGATGGAGGTGGGAATGCATCAGCTTTCAATTCTTGTTCCTTTGTTTCTGAAAGAAATGCAGGGCACTTGGATAGCTCAGTCAGTTAAGCATCTGACACTTGATCTCAGCGTAGGTCTTGATCTCAGGGTCATGAGTTCAAGACCCATGTTAAAAAAGAAAGAGAAAAAGAGAGTTCAGTGCAGAGGGCATTTGTATAGCAACCCAAGTGAACCTCCAGTGGGTAGAATGTAGTTCTGGTGACAGGGGTGGAATGGGCTAGATGTCTGAGCAAGGCTGAATGTAGTGCTTTTGGCCTATATTGGGATGATTTTTTTTACAGTTTCTTCAACAGCTGGTCACAGGAAAATAGAAGACATGGGTCTATAAAGTTTAGTGCTATAATAACCCCCAAGAACTCACTTCTAGCTTCTCATCTTATAAGAGACAGAAAACAATCTCCCACAGATAGTGACTTTTTTAAAAAAATATTTTATTTATTTATTTGACAGGATGAGAGAATGAGAGAACAGCAGGCAGAGGGAAAAGCAGCCTCCCTGCTGAGCAGAGAGCCCAATGTGGGACTCGATTCCAGAGCCCTGGGATCATGACCAGAGCCAAAGGCAGAGGCTTAACTGACTGAGCCACTGAGCCAGGTGTCCCCAGATAGTGACATTTAAATTGAAACTGAAGTATGGGAAAGAGGGAGACTTGTGAAGATTGGAGGGTAAGGGTCAAGATGGAGAACATGGGGGAGAACAGAATGAGGTGCCACGAAAGAGGCAAGGAAATCACCTGAGTGGCTTTTAAAAACTACTGTTGGCCAGGAAATCAGAATGTCTGGTCAGACAGAGAAATGACATCACCACATTTACATTTTTGAACAATTAAGAAAAATAATAGGGTAGGGGAAAGAATCCGCTTTATAAGGGTAAAAGGTCAGCTCTTTTTTAAAACAGGAAAGAAGGGAAGAAATACTTTTATAGACAAGTTTAAAGGTGAAAGGGAGAGTTCACATCTAAGGACTTCTATTGTATTTGAAAAAGGAAAGACCTAGTTTCACCTGCTGTGATTAAAGGGCATGGGATGGGGCTCAAAGGAGAGATGGGAGGTCAGAAACACCCAACAAAGGGAATGTGGAAAGAAAGACACTTGGGAAAATAAAAGACCTAGAAGGTAGCCCTGGAATCCTCAGAAGATAATCCACCGTCACTGGGCAAGATTACACAAGGGTATCCGCTATGCAGAAGAGACTGGGGACTGTTAGACTAACAGAGACATGAACTGTAGAGCAAGTGCAGAGAACAAACCAGGTAGCTGAAAATTCTCAGTAAGAAACCATTCCAGAGACTGACCACGGATCCAAGGCTATGTCAGAAAGTAAGCCAGGAAAGCTAGTTAGACTGGAACAGTTAAACGGGAACCTTAGTGCAGCTGAAAAACAAACAGATTTAGCAAAGGGAGAAAGGAGGGATATGGATGCTAATGGGATTTCATAAAAGGAGCAGTTTCAAGCAATGACAGGGTCTGTGCTGTGATTATGGAGCAGCACTGGCAGCATCCAGTTTGCTCATTGCCCTCTTCAGGGAGCCTTGCAAATTGACAGGCTTTTGTTTAGAGACATTATCTAGATTCCACAGTAAAAGCACTCTACAACCACCAAATATTAGAGCAATATTGAAGGGATGCTGGGGAGATGGCTTCAGGTCATATGTTTATAGTTGCCTGGCACCTTCCCTGAAACACTTAAACCTTGAATACAATTACTGACCATATTATCCCAGTAGGTGGAAACGTCCTATTTAAGAACAATTTCCACCATTATGTCATCAAGAAACTAAAATCACTGTCTCAATTCAAAATATCACTGTTGCTGACACCCAGTTCTTACAACCCTGGTTATTTCTCAATCTTGGATGAAATGCCTGTCAAGAACTCAGTTGGCCTAATGCAAGATGATTACCCATGGGTGGTGGTGGTTGTTTTTTCCAGTCAACTAGAGGATTAGCTGTGAGGATCAGCCAAAAACCCAGAGACAGCTTTGGAGAAATGAGGGTGAAGAGTAGGGATGGAGGTTTTATGCACAAGCTATGAAAGGCTGAGCAGAGTGGAGTTAAGATCACTGACTCAGTGGTCAGCTCTGGCATCCAACTCCATGTCTACTTGCCAGCTAGCTGATAGGATGAATCTCACTCTCGGTGTCCTCTCCTGTACAGTGGCTAATAATACCTACTTTGTCTGCTTTGTTACAAAGACTAAACAAGATTGAGTATGTAAAACATTAAGCACAGGGTTTGGCACAAGGTACTATACAATTCATTAAATGGTAGTTGTTGTTGTTAGGTTCTCAAATTGTATGCTTAGGACAATGAATCACTTCCAAGCCATTGCTGAGGGGTTCTAGCTTCTCTGGATAGTTCTCTAAAGTAATACATATATATCAGTGTGCCAGTAAGCCCATTAGGGAGAGGGTAAGGAGGAGAGTAGAGCCCTGATTTGTAATGATTACCAGTTTCCATGGTGTAAATACATCCACCATGATTGACTTCAAGCTACCAATGTGGCATCACCAAAAGCAAATTTGGCTTTCAGGAATCAGTACAAGCTGGCTCCCATACACCACTGAACATCTATCTGAGAATATCCTGCTAGAGTTCTTGGAAATTCATTTGTTAATGCACACACACATCAAACACCTATTCTATTCTATGATGGGCCAAGCATCTACTGTAGAAAGGGGAGTTTAAAAAAATGAACAAAGAAGACATGGCTCTCCCTTCCTTAAAGCTTGTCATCTTGGAGGAGAATGGACAATTAAACAGCTATTACAACAGTGTGAGGATGTGCCATGTGGGGAAAGCAATATGACAAAGAAGGTCAGGGAGGACCTCTCACGACAGAGAACATTCCTAGTCTAGAGGCTGAGTAGAAGCCAGCCAGGTAAGGTGAGAGCTGGGAGTGTGTTGAACAGAGGGAGAGGAACAACGGCCTGGAATAACAAGAAAGCAGAAACTAAGAGGAGGTGAGTATGGGTGGGCATGGCTATGGTGGGGTGGGGCAGGCAGGGCTAAGCAAGGCCATCTTAGGCCTTGTGAGCCATGTTAGGAGAGCCAGCATAGGGTTTTAAATAGAAGAGTGAGATTTGATTTTGTACAGATCACTCTGATGCAAAAGTTATATAATTAAAAACAAAATAAAAAAAACAAAAAAAAAAGTGAAGAAAATAAAGGTCAGCCTACTTATAGTGTGGATAAAGGAGTGGTGGGGAGGAATAGACAAACCAGAGGCAGAAGATCCCACTTGGAGGCTGTTACTATAAGGTAGGCAAGAGATGATGGAGATGATGTTACTATAATTCAGGCAAGAGATAAAACCCCAGAGTTTTATCAGATGGGAAAAAGGAGACAGATCTGAAAGATGGTTGGGAGATAGAGCCACAGAACCTGGTGGCTGATAGGAGGGCATGTGAAGGAGAAGTCAAGAAGTCAAGAAGTCAGGTCTCTGACTTGGAGCACCAGGTAGGTAGGGGTGTCATTCTCTGAAAACCAGAGGGGAAAGAGCTGAAAGAGAAAGAGTATGAGATTCAGTATTGGACATGTTGGGGTGCAGGTGCCTGAAAGAGTGGAATAATTTCCCTGGAGTTCAGGAGAGAAATCTGAGCTGGTGATAAAGCCATCAGAGCTTCTAGCATATAGGTCACAGCTTAAGCCATTGGAGAAGCTGAGATCATCCATGAGGTATGTTAAGTTAGAACAGAAGGTGGCTTAGGGTAGAACTCAGAGAGTCATCAATATTAAGCCCCCAAAAGGAGAATCACCTAGGGGACCTTGAGAAAGAGCAATCAGGGAATTCAAAGTAAAACCAGGTAAATGAGGAAAGAAGACTCAAACAGCAAAGTCAATGTTACCAAAAGATTAAGACCAGGAGGACTAGGAAATGTCATTGGCAATCCCTGATGGCTTTGGCAAAATTTGTATCAGAGGTTTGACGGGGATGAATGCCAAATCGCAGGGGCCAGCAGAGGAAGGATGTGGAGGTAGCAGGAATACACTATCTTTCAAGAAGATTGAAAATAAAAGGTGCAAAGAGTTTGGACCATAGCTGGATAGGAATGTGAGATTGATGAAAGTTTGTTCTAATTTCTTTTAAATTTAGAGGGACATGAGCATGTTTAAATGCTGGTAGGAAAGAGCCATCAGAGAGGGGAGGCCAAGGGAACAGGAAAAAGACATAATGTGGGCCAGACTGTGCCTGAGATGGACTCTAGGCTTCCAGTTACCTCTGGGATAGGAACTAAATCCCAAGGGTCTCAGAGCACGCCAAAGTTCACTGTCCCAGTAAGAAGGAAAGGGGTGTGGAGCACTAAGGAAAATGTGTTGGTTAGATAAATGGGGCCACACTAGTATGTGAGTTCCTAGTACCAAGCCCCAATTCTAGTCAAACACTACCACTTGAGGGAAATGTAATTAAAACTTATTTTAAGTTATTCTATGAAATAAGCTTTTGGTTTTTGACCAAAATAAATCTTTAGATCCTTAAATGCTTAGAAAAGGAGTCCAAACTGGCAGCTTGTTAAGTCCAATCCAGCTGGCAGACAAATATTTTGCCTAAATAGTATAACAAAATTCAAGAAATTTCACATAAAATCTAGACTCCTGAATTCTCCTGAAAGCCTGAAATTTGGAAATGCTAGGACCACATGGCATCCATCCATCAGATGATTTAAGTGGTTGCTGCCACACTGAAAAGGGGCAAACACTGCCCAGGTTGTCCTAGCCTCACCTGACCTCCTTCCTCTCCTGCCCAGCCCATAGAGGAGGACTCTTCCATTCTGGCAACTGGGTTAGATGGCTCTGCCATCTGTTTCAGCTCTGCTTTATTTGGAGGTGCCTTCTATGTGCAGGACAGAGAGCTAAGGCACCAGGGATACAATAGCAACTGGGACACTGTCTCTGCTCATGGAGCATGGAAGCTGGAGAGGCTGGCGGACCCTTAATCTCAACAATACGGGGCTGCTGGCATTCTTTGACAGTACAGATTTAACTTTGCATTTGGAAAATATTCCAGCTGTCTGCTCGTCCCACACACCCAAGATGAACAAAAAGCACATTCAGAATGGATGCTCAACTAGCTATAGAAATTTTGACACAAATTTCCTGGAGCTGACATTGTCTTGTAGCACATTGCTTTCAGAGGCTGGCCAGACCACTGACTGAAGAGGACAGGGGAGAATAGTTCAGCACAATACCAGAGAATTTAAAAGAGCATTGGAATGTTTTTGGCAAAGGTAGTGTCATCATATTCCTTCCTTTTTCTTTACAAATTCAAGTCATTCCCAATATTGTGCCAATATCTGACCTTGTCTTTGCCAGACTCAACTGAAGAGAGACTAAAGCAATAGAGCAGGTATGCCCTGTAGGGCTCAGAAGATTTATTTGTTTTGCTAAAACTCTTGCAGTTGATCCTTTGGCCAATGTAAATGTGTCTGCCTGCCCGTGTCCCTTGGGGGTACTATTTTAAGGAGAAGGGGCTCCTTGGAACAAAAGGGCTTTTTCATTATTGAACTTTCCCCTATTCCTGAGGCAGAGAGAGTAGGGAAAATAAATTTGATAAACTTTTAATGTAGACAGAAAAAGGCATTTCACACACAAGTAAGACCTTTATTTTTTGCAGTAGAATTAATTTTTATCAAATAAGAAACAAAGATGAAAACAGCTGAGGCCCCAAGGAATTTCATACAACAAGACTAAACTAGAATATTCCTGTTTTGAGAACTAGTACTAACCAAAGACTCTGAAAGGGAGTGGAGTAAAGGTAGAAGAGGGAAGTTGCTCTAAGTTTGGGGCTGAAACAACTACAGAATTTAGAAAGGAGGTCGTGCAGTTTGCTTTACTCACTCAGTGGTTCCTACCCCTGACCCCTCCCTTCCAAATCAAGACAACAAACTGTGTTTGCCCGGGACAGACTTGGACTTGAACCCAGCTCTGCCCCTTACTGGCCCGGTAACGTTGTGCATTTATTAGCTGGTAACATTTTTACCTAATGTGTCTAGGCTTCCGTTTCCTCCTTTATCAAACATGGCTATTAATACACATTTCAGGGGGTTGTGCTGACAATGGAGTGAAAAGCCATGCAAAAAGTGGCTTGTCTACAGCAAGCATTCCGTAAAGACACCAAGAAACAGACTTGAACTCTTCTGAGCATATGGTCAAATAATATTGAGAACCTGTTGTGATGTCAGTTATCAAAATTTGACACCTGAATTCTGGTATTCTTAGCCTAATTTTCAAACTACTCAGGAGCCCATTATGTAAACCTAAGGAACTACTACAAAAGGTAAACAGGGTTGGGGAGGTGGGGACACATAGACAAGGGGACAAAGGAGCTAAAAGGTATAGGAGGGAGAATTTCTTTTCGTTGTTTATTCCATTTTGCATGCTTGGAAATTTTTACAGCTTTACTGAGGTATGATTTATATACACTAAAATTCACCCATTTTCAAGGACACAATTTAATGAATTTAGGTAATGTATATAATAACGTAATCATGTAACCACTAAAGCAAGATGTACAACAATTACAGCCCCCTAAGAATTTCCTTTTGCTCCTTCACAGTCAATCTCCTCCACCAGGGCCTCAGGCAACCACTCATCTGCTCTCTGTCATGATTGTTTTATGTTTTCTGAAATGTCATAGAATGCAGAATGTCATAAAATGTTGTTGTCAACAACAACAACAACAAAAGCCCCCCTAAATAAAATAAAGTAAAATGTCATACAAATGAAACCATACTAGGGTGTAGCATTTGACATTTATGCTTAGTATTTTTTTAAAATTCACCCATGTTATTGCATTGTATTAAATAAAATAAAGTAAAATGTCATACAAATGAAACCATACTAGGGTGTAGCATTTGACATTTATGCTTAGTATTTTTTAAAATTCACCCATGTTATTGCATTGTATTAATATTTTATCCCCTTTTATCGTTGGGTAATAATCCGTAGAATAGATACGTCACAATTCATTTATTCACTCACCAGTAGATGGATACTTGGGTTGTTTCCAGTTCAGGGTTATTATAAATAACCCTGTCATTAACATTTGCCTACAAGCCTTTGTGTTGAATCCTTTAAATTTTATCCCAAAGGCATGTATTCCCATTTTCTAATTAGGGTTTAGGAAGAATCACCTCTCTAAATAACTGGAACCCAGAACAAATGAATATAATTACAGTTTGAATGACCAAGATTTATATAACTTCTCTCTACATGCAATACTCAGTTGTGTTTTTGTGTACTCTGTCTTCTGATATACTACATATGTAAATGTACAAGAGCTATTTGGCTTCTTCTAAGCAATACATCTGGTTCATTTCCTCAGCAGACAAGATCAAACAAATCACTATGATGATATAAAATGCTTCCCTGCAGCCTTGAAGGTGTTTGATTTTCTTTAAAAAAATAATCTTTAACACCTACAAGCAACAACCCATAGGGAATGAGAATACGTGCTTTTGGAACAAAGGAATACCTAAATTTAAATACAGTCAAAACTAATCTAGGGAGATAAAAGGCAGATGAGTGGGTACCTCTAGCAGTGGTATCACAGGTACACGAAGGGAGAGGTGAGGGAAGGATATGATCGAGTCTTAGGGTGCTTCAGCTGTTCTCTATCTTCATCTGGGAGCTGGTTTCATGAATGTGTACATAAATAAAAATTCATTGAACTATGCAATTAACATTAGCATACTTTACTATCCCCTGAAAACTGATGCATAATGGAGTATGGGGAAGTGCAGGATATGCTCTTCACACATCCTATCTTGCATTACCTGAGTGGAGCCCAGCACAGATTTTGAGCTGGACATTGAGCTTGTGTGGAATCTCAAAGGTCTTCCCACAGCAACCAGGTCCAGGGCCACACTCACTACCTCTCCAGGGTGGAGGATCCCACTGCGCTTGAGTACCCCAGATAACACCATCCTTGAAAACACACGGATTAATGACAAACTTGAGTTAACTAAAGCAGACTGAGTTTGTTTTTTTTTTTAAGATTTTATTTATTTATTTGACAGAGAGAGATCACAAGTAGGCAGAGAGGCAGGCAGAAAGAGAGAGAGAGAGAGAGAGAAGCAGGCTCCCTGCTGAGCAGAGAGCCTGATGCGGGACTTGATCCCAGGACCCTGAGATCATGATCTGAGCCAAAGGCAGAGGCTTTAACCCACTGAGCTACCCAGGCGCCCACAGACTGAGTTTTTAAGGCTGCTAGTAGAGACTTGCCATTCCAACCTGTATCCGGACCTTTCCCCTTACAGCTTGGAAAGTTCATGTAGGGCACAGGGTCCAGAAAAACTCCCAGGAATGGGTTACTTTTTTTTTTTTTTTTAGATTTTTAAATTTTTATTTATTTGAGAGAAAGAGATCACAAGTAGGCAGAGAGGCAGGCAGAGAGAGAGGGGAAAGCAGGCTCCCCACTGAGCAGAGAGCCTGATGTGGGGTTTGATCCCAGGACCCTGAGACCATGACCTGAGCAGAAGCTTAACCCACTGAGCCACCCAGGCGCCCCTCAGGAATGGGTTCTTAAGAGCAAAGGTCACCAAGCTTGGGTGGTCTGGACATAAACTGATCCAATAAATATTTCTGGTTCACAATGTGAATAGACTGCCTCTTGTCAGCTGATGTTCAACGCTTCTTAGGTTCTGGTAGCATTGCTTTCTTTATCTTTCTGAAATCCTTGTCATATTCAGTTTCATGGCAAACAAGAGAAACAGTTTTGCTCAACCAGCCATCTCTGAGTCAATTTCTTATATCTGCCTTTCACACCAAGAATAGGAACTCTGAGCCAAAATTACAAGAAAAAATGAAATAATGTATCAAATGTTAATTCTTCAACTTCCACAGAGGCCATTTATACAGTCAGAAGGGTACTTATGGAATAGCAGCCCAGTAGCTTGGAAGAGTCAGGGGAGATCCAAAGATCCAAGTCCTAGGTTCAATGTGAACAAAATGGATTTCCTGGATCAACGATAAATGACCTCTCTTTTTTTTTTCCAATTTTTAAATTTTTTATTAACATATAATGTATTATTAGCCCCAGGGGTACAGGTCTGTGAATCGCCAGGTTTACTCACTTCATAGCACTCACCATAGCATATTACCCTACCAATCAATGTCCATAACCCAGCCACTCTCTCCCTACCCCCCTACCCCCCGCAGCCCTCAGTATGTTCTGTGAAATTAAGTCTCTTATGGTTTGTCTCCCTCCCTTGAAAAAGTTATCTTCTTTAGAGAAATGAGACAAAATCTCAGAAGGTTTAAATGGTATAATCTGTAAGTGGTTCCCCAGAGTAGTGAGCCATGGCGTTAGAGATTCCTTCAAAAGATGAGGATGGAGAAGTTGGAGAGGAGGTTGATAAAGAGGGGTCAGCAGGATCAGAACATGGTGGAATCATAACGGACATTGATATAATAAAGAATGAGAACTTAGGCACTTAGACATTGACCTTTAATGAATGACTGCTCTGCTCTGCTGGAGAGAAAAGCTGATTGTTTGGAGTTTTAATTTAAGAGGAGATGCTAAACGATGTTTTTAACCTTTGCTAATGTTGTTTGAATGGGTAGGGAGACACTCTCTGCTCAGAACACCCACTTTATTTCTGCCTGGATGCTGAAGGTGTTGTTTCCAGATACCATTCGGCAGACACACACGCAGACACACATACGGTTGTCATGACAATCGAGGCATGGTCTAAACAAAAAACACATTGAGACCATATCTGAATAAAGCCAGTAACTCAGACATTTTGGTAAAGTCTTTTTTGTTTTGGTGGGGGTGAGAATTTGTCTACCCAGCAGTAAAAAACACTTCATCTGTCTACACGGCAGACAGTGATACTGCCTAACTAAGTGCAAAATCCTGGGATTTGGAGATTAATTAATTAATTTAGAATTAATTTAATCTAAATTAAAGCATTGGCATTTAAAACATAAATTATTTTTCAATCTCTTCTAGGTCCTTACCCAGCAGAGGTCCTATGGACTAAACCGCAGTAAAAATAACTGCCAAACCAGTCTAACACAAAGTTCTTATTTCCAAAAACACTTTCTGGTCATTTTGTGTTGGGGGAAACATTAAGGTCCACAAATGTCAATCTGCCACTTGTTTTTTCACTTGCAAACAATCGGATGCTCAATTTGAATGATTATCTAGGATCTAATGACTCACTTAGGTGGCAACTTATCTAAATTAGAGCCCAAGTACTCAGAAATGATGAGAAACAGCTGATAATGATGCCTAATTTTCATTAAACGTCTTAAACACTAGGAAAATTATCATCATGATTTCTTTGTGGTGGACACTTGGGCTAGAGAGAGATACAAGGCTCAGAGAAGTCTATAAATAGAAGCCACAATACAGGGCCACACAGAGCAAACAACCGACTAGTTAGAAAGTGGATGATTAGGAAAGCTTTGGGCAAACAAAGTTTCAGAGGTCATAAAAAGTGTTAACACTTAAGCATACTGGAAGTAAAGGAAGAACAATCACAGGTAGAAGAACTTCAGGGAAGTGTGGGATAGTTTGGGTGCTGTTTGGCCAACAATATTCTACAGAAGAACAACAAAAAATAAGGCTGTGTGGTGAAGAATTGACCTTACCCAAAGAGAGGTCTGGCCTTTGCCTTTGGCAACTAGGAACTGACCTCTCGGCCTTGTGGTATCTTGCCTAATAGGTAGGTCTTTGCTGTTTGCAAGCTTTGGCCACTGAAAACCTAACAATGTGATTTGTGATGGGTCCTCAGGGCATACAATATGCTATGACCTCCAGAGAAAATGATGACCGAAGGTATTAGCTTGACCTCTGGGAGTACTGAGACTAAAGGTCAACTACACAAGCAGCATGTGATCAAGCCCCAGTAAAAACTCTGGACACCAAAGGCTCAGGTGAACTTCTTTGGCAATACTTTGTATATATTATCACATTTGGTTATTGGGAGGAGGTAATGTTGTCCATGATTCCATGGGGAGAGCATGCAGGAAACTCTGCATTTGGACCCCTCCTGGACTCTGTTCTATAGGTCTCTTCCTTGGTTGATTTTTTTTTTTTTAAGATTTTATTTATTATTTATTTGACAGACAGAGATCACAGGTAGGCAGAGAGGCAGGCAGAGAGAGAGGTGGGGGGAAGCAGGCTCCCGCTGAGCAGAAAGCCCGATGCGGGGCTCGATCCCAGGACCCTGGGATCATGACCTGAGCTGAAGGCAGAGGCTTTAACCCACTGAGCCACCCAGGTGCCCCGGTTGATTTTAATTTGTATCTTTTTGCTGTAATAAAACTATCATAGTAAGTATAACATTCCTGAGGTCTGTAGTCATCCTAGCAAATTATCAAAACTGAGGGTGATTATGGGGACCCTCAAATATGTAGCCAGAGGATGGTCCTGGGACCACAAAACTTGTGGCTGATGTATGAAGTGAGGACAGTCTTGTGGGAACTGTGCCCTCAAACTGTACTCATGGCAAAGGCTAAAGAATTCAATTATGTGGGGCATTGCCCACAAGCTTGGAGAGTTTGGATATAATGCTGTATGCTATTAAGTTCTGGAACAAAAGAACATGATAAAGTATAGTTTCATCTCATAGTAGTGCAAAAGACTGGGGCAAGGAGACTAGTGAGGGGACTTTTTTTTTTTTCAGCTTATCAAGACATTTTATTCTTGTAAGAGGATGAGTTCTCTAATTTTTTTTTTTTGCATTTCATAAACATATATTTTTATCCCCAGGGGTACAGGTCTGTGAATCGCCAGGTTTACACACTTCACAGCACTCACCAAAGCACATACCCTCCCCAATGTCCATAACCCCACCCCCCTTCTCCCAACTCCCCTCCCCCCCAACAACCCTCAGTTTGTTTTGTGAGATTAAGAGTCATTTATGGTTTGTCTCCCTCCCAATCCCATCTTGTTTCATTTATTCTTCTCCTACCCACTTAAGCCCCCATGTTGCATCACCACTTCCTCATATCAGGGATATCATATGATAGTTGTCTTTCTCTGCTTGACTTATTTCGCTAAGCATGATACCCTCTAGTTCCATCCACGTCATCGCAAATGGCAAGATTTCATTTCTTTTGATGGCTGCATAGTATTCCATTGTGCATATATACCACATCTTCTTTATCCATTCATCTGTTGATGGACATCTAGGTTCTTTCCATAGTTTGGCTATTGTGGACATTGCTGCTATAAACATTCGGGTGCACGTGCCCCTTCGGATCACTGCGTTTGTATCTTTAGGGTAAATACCCAATAGTGCAATTGCTGGGTCATAGGGCAGTTCTATTTTCAACATTTTGAGGAACCTCCATGCTGTTTTCCAGAGTGGCTGCACCAGCTTGCATTCCCACCAACAGTGTAGGAGGGTTCGAGGGGACTCTTTTTTTAAAGATTTTATTTATTTATTTATTTATTTATTTGAGAGGGAGAGAAGAAGGGAAAGAGTGCAGGAGTGGAAGAGGGGGAGAGGAGGAGAGAGAGAATTTCAAGCCAACCTCCCTCTGAACAATGAGCCCCATGTGCGGGGGTGGGGGGCTCCATCTCACAGCACTGTGATCATGACCTGAGCTGAGACCAAGAGTTGGATGCTTAACTGACTGAGCCACCCAGGTACCCCTGAGGGGACTCTTGTTCAGATGTAGGAAGATGATGGTCTGGACCAGGGCTGAGGCTAAGAAAGGGAAAGTTTGTGTGAGTAAAATATATTGTGAGCATACGCTGCGCCAGGCATCGTAAGTACTCCACACACATTTTTCTTTTGTTTTTTGTTTTTATTCTAGATTTGTTTTGTTTTGTTTTTAAAGTTCATTGCCCCTGCTTTATCTTCATTTGGTGACACACACTTTAAAACACACTCATGGAGCACCTAAGTGGCTCAGTTGGTTAGGCATCCGCCTTTGGCTCAGGTCATGATCTCAGGGTCCTGGGATCAAGCTCCAGATTGAGGTCCCTGCTCAGTGGAGAGCCTGTTCCTTCCTATCCTCTGCCCCTCCCCCTTGATTGTGCTCTCTCTCTCTCTTTCTTTCTCTCAAAGAAACAAATAAAATCTTTAAAAAATAATAGTAAGGGGCACCTGGGTGGCTCAGTTGGTTAAGCCTCTGCCTTTAGCTCAGGTCATGATCTCAGGGTCTTGGGATCGAGCCCCGCATTGGGCTCTCTGCTCAGTGGGGAGCCTGCTCCCCCACCCCCGCCTGCCTCTCTGCCTACTTATAATCTATCTCTCTGTGTCAAATTAATAAAAATAAATAAAATCTTTTAAAAAATAATAAAACACACTCACAAAATACGCAAACATCCAAAATTAGAAGGGCATAAAACAAGGGACTTACAGGCTGAAAGAAAATCCTGGGCTTCAGAGCAAAACAATACCAATCGACTATTAGTTTTGCCAAAATTTCTTTGAAAAACACACAAAGATGTATGTGTTCAATAGGAAAGATTTAGGGATAAGAGCCAAGCTTTTTGCTCTCCCTGAGGCAGGGTGTGACTTCTCTCCATATGCTTTTAATCCTAAAAACCATCTTTTTTTTTTTTTTTTTAAGATTTTATTTATTTATTTGACACAGAGAGATCACAAGCAAGCAGAGAGACAGGCAGAGAGAGGGGAGGAAGCAGGCTCCCTGCTGAGCAGAGAACCCGATTCAGGGCTCGATCCCAGGACCCTGAGATCATGACCTGAGCCAAAGGCAAAGGCTCAACCCACTGAGCCACCCAGCCACTCCCCTAAAAACCATCTTATAAGGTAGACAACATTATTATTTCCATTTTCAAGATGAAAAAAACTGACACACAGAGAGATTAATTAATTTGACCCAAATCACCCAGCAGGCAAGTGGCAGGGCTAAGACTTAAAACCAGCTCAAATCTGACTACAGAGCCTGACTCCTAACCATTCTATCAAATGAATTCTACCTCATGAAAGACATTGTGTTAAAGGGATCAACAGTATTTGCTGGCCAACTGGATATAAGAGAAGAAGAGTACAGGGTGACTTCAGAGTTCAGCACATTGATAAAGGAAAAGATGTAGTGGCTCCTACAGCCCAATTCTTCTATTTCACCATAAGCAGAAAGGACATAAAGAGATCTGGGTCATGGCCCTAAATGTGCTACTAACAAGGGTACCTAGTCAAAGTCACTTAATTTTCCTGGGCCTTTGGTTCTTCAGCTGAAGTAAACCTGTAAGTTCTCTGCCAGCCATGAGAAGAAGCAAGTGAGTGGCCAGCAGCTTACTTCTAGAATGAAAGAGATTTGGGTCCTGGCTTTTGCTAGCTATGTGAACTTGGGCAAGTAATTGAGCCTCAGCATTCTCACCTGGGAAATGGGGATTGTAATATATAGGTCATAAGGATGTTCTGAGGATATTTACTGTAGTAAAATAATCCATGGGAAGCCCTTAGCACAATGCCTGGCATATGGTTAAGCATTAGATATATGGGGTTTTATTGTAAGTGTTCCAGCTCTAACGTGCTGGGAGATAATGCAGAATTTATGAGCCCTTAGCCCCCCATTCCAAATAATTCCCTTGGCCAAACTCAAAATTGAATAGCTAATTTGTCAACCTTTATTAATAAAGATATGAAAGAAACTAACATTTTAAAGCTACCCTTACATAATGTGCATTCTATATTATACTTTGTGACTTTCATTGCTGTCTGGTGCTGTGGTGATGCATACGGTAAGCATACAAGTTCACACTGACATGGAACCAAATTGTGAAACAACAGTAAAACAGACAATAGCATAAGGATGAAGATTCAGCATCACATCACATCTTGACAAAAACATAAGTGAATCAGCACTTTCCTAAAGCATAACAAAGCAGAGCCTGGATTCCTAAGTACTTATTTCATATTTTTTATCAACTCCAAGCAATAGCTACTTCAAATTTAACCAAAATATTATTTCAATTTTCTTTTTTTTTTTTAGTAGTGGCCATCAGAGATAGTATTATGACCTCACTCACGTTTCTATATAATAAGCTTACCCTTGGTGAATGAAGGAAAATCCTTTAAATACGGAGATTATTGAAAATCAGCATCCCTGCTTACTAAGTATGTAGGGTCCTATATTTACCCATTAATAGATCTGTTAACTATTCTCATGATTTACTGGGAGTATGTTTGGGCCTAAACACTTGTTTATTGATTCTGAATTAGAGGGACAAGGAAGAGAAGCCCAACGAGAGAAAAATGAAATACGAAGCAAATGTGATTTAATGACATAGTCAGGTATGATAGCAACTTTAATTCTATAATGCAGTGTTTTCCGGTAATGAAAAGAAACACAAGGAATTATGTGAGCACAATGGTTTCATCAACATTAACTTCATAATCCAGTATTTTTCAGTAATGAGTGGAAATAAAAGGAATTGTGTGAGTCACAGTGAAGCATGCCGTGAATTGCCTGAGCTGTAGGTCAAGTAATGAAGGTAAAATGGGAGAAGCCTCATTCCTCTTCAATGTGGCTACTAGTCTCAGCCTTTCTACTTATCATTAGACTGTAAATTCCCTGAACATAGAAACCTGTATGTCTTGTTCAGCCTTATAACCTCCAAAGCTAACACAGTGTCTGGCACATATGGGATTCTCAACAATTACAAACTGAATAGAAGAATTGTAAATATTTTTCAATTACAAATATTTTTAAGTCTATTTTCAGTTTACCTGATTGCTAATGAAACATTTCATTATTCTTGTCTCAGTTTATACAATTAAAACTGAAATTAGAAATTATAATGATTATTGTTATAATTTTATCTAATTATTGTTCCATGTTTGCTATATCATCTTCCAAGATTCACCTCCTTCCCTCACTGGCTAAGGGGAAAAGGAAAATACCAGTGTGAACAAATGGTATGCCCAAGAGGTCATGCCCAAGAGTCTGCCCCCACCAAAAAAGTATGAAGTCAGCTTATTTCCATTATTATTGAATAAAAATGGTTCTCAAGCCAAATCAATAGACATTTTCTAGGTGTCCAGTATGAAAAAGTCGAAGGCACAGAGGAGACTACTAAGTATTGCTTCCTAGGAGGTTATGACTTAGGATTGCTTCCATTAATTCCTAGCTTTGTTCCACTGCCATTTAATATTGTTCTATGTCTCAGGGACTGTCCACTCATCAATAACTACTCACACACAACTCTGACCGTCTCTCCTTTGTAGACATCCTAATGACCTATAATTTTGCCAAAGGTAGTGTGCAGCTTGTTCAGAAGCGAGTGCATCCACTTGGCCAGTGCAGCTTGGCCATTCCCTTGCGCCGCGGGCTGGTTGGAAAGTGGAGTGAAGCCCTCAGTGCCACAGGAAAGGGGCAGTGAGGTAGAAAAAAGTTAAATCAGGCAAAATAATTGGCGAGACTTGATTAAGCAATGGTACCTCCTTATTCAGCACAATTTTTTGAAGCCCTCAGAATTCTGAGCCAGAGAGACTGGAAAGTGATGGGCCAGTAAATTGCTTTAGAAAATATTCTCCATTGTTTGTGATATGTTTGGTTGTTTTTGTTTTGTTTTGTTTTGTTTTGGTCTGGTTTGGGGGGGAATCTTTGTTTTTATTTTTTGTGTTGCTAGCATTGCTTCAGACTATGTTGGTATATTCAAAGCCAGGGCAGCTTGTTTGATGGGAATGCCATCCCCTGACATCTGGACTCTTCCTATTTCTGTCAATCAAGTGAGCGGGTTTATATAACAAGAGATTCACAAGGATTGACAAGGCTGTGTAAAACTCATTTACCGAAGTCTCAGGCCAAGGTTCATTTGCTTGCCAATTATCCTGATTCCTGCACACATTCTAGATCTTCTATTTCTTGAATGTCAGTGGTGCTTTCATTTCTTCAGATAAATTATTTTAAGTTCATACTAGACTCTTTGTTGGAAAGAGTCTTTCTGCCTCCTCCTTCCACCCCCTGCCCAGGAAAATGTCTTCATCCGCGACAAGGATGGCATGATAAGGAAGAAGTTAACCCTTTCTAAACTCAATGCTCTCTTTCTCCATCTGTGAAACAGGAAGGACCCCTTGGCCCCCAGTTGGGGACTGGCTGCTTTAACTGCCTGCAGCAAACTCCTGTTACGCAAAATGTTTGGAATGTTTCAACCTTACAATTTATAACTCCGATTTAGGGGGTTTTCGCTGAACTTTTAAAACTTGCCCAAGGCAAGATGACCTCAGGCCTCATTGCTGATGTGGCCACTGCATCCTTCCTTATAGAAGGGAAGAACTAGATGGCCTGTTTACTTCAGATTTTAAACATACTTCCTAGGATGAAGAAGTATATCTTTCTAAAGCAGTTTCCTGCTGTTTTTGCTAAACTGGATGCCTTTTAGCTCTAAGAAACTGATTTAAGTTAAAAAAAGAAATGTGGTGGGGGTGGAGGGACTTAACCAAATCTACTGCAACATACCGTATTAACAGTATGCCTTAGTGCTAAGCTCACTGCTACTTTACTCAAACGCCTGCATTTTCTTCTTTTGCAGACATGATTTGCTCTCCACCTACTAACAGTCATGCACAAATTATGTAATACTGTAGATTGCTGATCTCTCTGCCTTTTGAGTTGAATTCCTAACTCCAGTTATGTTAATTTACCTGAAAAAGATGGATACACTCTGAGTTTGGCAAGGTTGGCCTTGTCTTCGGTCATCAATAACTTGTTTTGGCAACATGCCTTTTTTCAGCTATGAATTAAAATAGTTAGTTATCCAGGGGGCCTGAGTGGCACAGCTGGTTAAGCATCTGACTTGGTTTTGGCTCATGATCTCAGGGTCTTGACATCAAGCTTTACACTGGGCTCTGTGCTCAGTGCAGAGTCTGCTTGAGATTCTCTCTCTCCTCTCCTTCTGTCCCTCCCACTTGTGCTTGCTCTCTCTCTAAAATAAATAAATCTGCAAAAAAGAACAGTTAATTATCCTCAAGGAAAAGGACACAAAAGACCCAATCTTCATGTCTGTAGCATCATTTGTCACCACTCGTACTTTCGATTGTTCCATGTTCCATATATAGAGTAGGGTATTGTTTGTATTGTTTGGTCATGATGGATTGGTAACAAGCCAAGCACATTCCCTAACCCGGGCTTCCCTGGAGCCAGTGTGGAGATGGGGTCATGGGTGCTATCAGGGACAGAGATACCAGGAGAGTTAATTGGAGGAATGGAACCTCAGCCTGTAATCTCTTTCACTCTGAGCTTTACTGACTGAGCACTTTGGTCGTTGAGATTAATGCCTCCCCAACTGGAGACACTCTTAGGAATCCTGGACTCTCAAGGTGAGTCAAATAGGCCCAGCTGCTACCTTGCAGGGATTCGCAATTTGGTTGGTACAAGCAGTGAGTGTTGTTAGAGAGCTCTAGGACTTTGAACTTTGCCAAGGGGAAGAGGGAGTGTCAGGAGGAATAGGCTCTTACCTTCTTCAAAGGGAGTTTGGTGGTACAGGACAATTTACCCTGACTCCTCTAGTTTTGGGGATTAAAAAAATCTAACATTATTTGAATCTTTAAGCTGTTAGAAGAAGCAGCCAACTAAGATTTCTGTTCTGGCTACAGGGTAGAAACAATCCGAGTGATTTACTAGGCACTTTTAGTGCTCATTTCGCTTGCAGAAAGCTTGGGACCCCCCCCCCCACCCGGGAGGGAGAAAAGATGAGTATTTATTGGACTCTAATAATAGTGGTAAAATTAAATTTGTATTTTTTCAGTGAAAGAAATAGGATGATATTTTTATATTTCCCTCAGGAATTTTGTCTCAATAGTCCATTTTTGATAGAGATTCACAAGCTACCCTGGCAATATGCTAAATACTTATAAATACAACATGATCTGGCCATATTGTTATTTGTTGTATTCATTGTTAATTGAGGAATACAAAATGCAGGCACGTTTCCAGTCAATATTTACAGAGTACCCACCATGCCCCGGGGCACTAGGCAAGGTCCTGGAAACACAAAAAAGAAAAAAATTCAGTCCCCACACAAAAGTAACACGGAATCCTGCTAAAGTAGGGTATTGTTTGTATTGTTTGTCTAGCTATAAGCTTGCCCCTGCTTTTACTTTTTATTATATCTTCTACTTCTCTTCTCCACTGTCCCACTCCACTGACCACCATGCTGTCCCTCCAACTCCAATCACGTGCCTTCCCATGTGCCTCCTGTTTCCTCTACCCTCCAATGCCCCTCACTTCATTCAGGGTTCTGAACAGCACAGAAAACTGCAATTCCCAGTCACTCTCAATCCCTACGTGGCTTTATTTTTCTTCTAGCATTTATATCTGATACACCTCATACCTGTTATTTTGTACATTTTCTATCTTCCTCTGTTAGACTATGAGCTCCCAACAAGCAGAGACTCAGTCTGTCTTGTGCACTGCTGTATTATCTGCCTAGTACAATGCCGAGCACAGAGTAAATAATAGGTATTGATTCAATGTCTAAATGAAAAGAGTCAGCAAGATGGGATCCAGATCCCAAGTGGAGAGGTTGGCCGTGGAAAAACAAATGGAACAGCCCTTCCTCTGAGAAAAGAAGAAACAAGGTAAAGATAGGCTTTTATTTGATAAGGTTAGTGATCGTTGGAAATGGGGGAACACTGGTCAATTTCACACTTTAAAGATTTTATTTATTTATTTGATAGAGATCACAAGTAGACAGAGAGGCAGGCAGAGAGAGAGAGAGAGAGAGAGAGAGAGGAGGAAGCAGGCTCCCCCCCCCTGAGCAGAGAGCCCGATGCCGGGCTCGATCCCAGGACCCTGAGATCATGACCTGAGCCGAAGGCAGAGGTTTAAGCCACTGAGCCACCCAGGTGCCCCAATTTCACACTTTAAAGCCTATAATGGGGAAAGAGGGATGGTGGAGTAAGGTGATCCTCTGGAGCAAGGACAGATGAGACTAAGAAGGAATATAAAGAAAGCATTAAAAGTGAGGAATTGCCATAAGGCAGTTAGGGATTAAATAATAAGATTGCCATACAGCTGTAGTCTAGGGGGTCCAGAACATCCAGGTCAATGGCTAGAACTTACACACCCAGATCTCAAGACAAATGGAGAGTTAAAACTCCGGGACTAGAAAACACTGGCATACAGGTAGTGGTGGCAGCTGGGAGTGGGAGTTAAATCAGAGAGGGTTTAGAACAAGTGAAAAGCATGCCAAGGGTAGACCCCAGGAAACTCTAAACATTCAAAGTGTGGATGCAGGACGCTGCTGAAAGACTGAGCGGGAGCCTGCTGGGCAGTAGGAGGTGAGGAGGAAAGAGGGAGTAGGGAAATTCGGTGAGGAAAAAATCTTCAGAGAGAAGGAAGAGTTGATCGTGTCAAATGTTAAAACGAGGTCAAACAGAAAATGAATCAATTATTCCAACTGGTTATTAAATAATTATGGGTTTGGCAATTATATTGCTACTAGATGTTTACTGATTCCCTTGCTTAAAACAATGCTTAGTTTACTTGTTAAACTGCTAGGTCAGTAGTTTCCAGGCAGTGTTGAATATTAGAATCCACCAGTGAGCTCTTAAAATACTAATGCCTAAATTTCCCCCCTGAATAACTATAGCACAGTGTCTGAGAGGTAGGGCCCAGACATAAGTTTATTATGAAAGCCCCAGGGCCAGGATTGAGAAGTACTGTGCTAGGGGAAACTGAGCTTTCCACAAATAACCACATGGGGAAACTCCATGTTTGGCACATACTAAACAACCCTAGCCTACCCAAAAGGGTAAAGGACAGAGAACTGTTTCCTTGGGATAATGGGAACCGTCTGTTGGGAAGTTAGTGGACCTGGCCTAGGCACCTAAGTCTAGGGATGTAATGGTCACCCTCTCCAGCAGGTGGATACCTGTTGCCTATTTGTTTCCTTGGTTTGGCAGGATATTTGTTTCTTTCAAACAAATATCCTTGTCTTCACATCATCATCACCATCATCATACCTATTGAGCTCTGTCAGGCACTTGCTAAAAGCATTACATGCATTAACTTATTTAATAAGACATTCCTAGGAAGTTGGTATAGTTTTTAACCCCTATTACATGGTATGGAGAAACTGTGGCTCATAAAGTGACTTGCCCAAGGATCATAAAGCTAGAAAAAGGCAGAGCTGGGACACTACTCCAGCTCTGGTTCACTCCAGAGCCTAAGCTCTGAACCATGTCTACAACCTACTGCTCCACAACACTGCTGAAGTTGGAACCCTCTGTCTGCCTGAGTACCTCCCCTTGCAGCTTCCTGAGAGGACTGCTCTCGCAGCTCTGCCTGTAGACTGGGCATTTCCTTGCAAGACTCATGCACAGCTGCCCAAGATCCAGTGCTGACATTTAACTCTTTCCTTGGTAACAAGTAATGATTTGTCTTCTACCCTCCACGCACACTGACTTGTGTTAGAGGCACTGATAGTTACCAAAATCCTAGTAAAATGAGAACTGACCCTTAAAAATCCATGCAAGCAGAAAACAGAATTAATGTCAAAGATGTAAAAGTGTTATTTCCATGGCTTCAGCAATTAGGTCTCAGGAAAGAGTATTCCAGAGAAATAAGTTAAATAAAAATGCATGAACTCACCAAATCAGCTTTTATTACTGACATTGTATTTCAATAAAGCATTACTTACTATAGAGCAGGTGGTGGGTTTTTTGTTTTTCATGCATTAGATCTTGGCTTTTTACTGCCATACTTCCATGTTTGTTACATATCTCCATCTAAGCATCCACCACAAAGAGCAATTATTTAAAGGGGAACACTTTGCTCCCTATGTAATAACTTCTGACTCTTTGAAAGCACCTACAATGCAGGGGGGTTTCCATAGGGAGCTCTTAACATATAATTATCATCCCCTTAGGATCCAGTAACCAAGCCAGCTATGTAGGAGTGCACCAGAGAGATTTGCCCTTAATGCTGTGATAAATCCATATCTAAATGGGCACAGTTAGTGAGGACAGAGAAGTCACCCAAAATTACCAAAGATATCATCACCTCTACCAAACTGTGTTGAGAAATTCATCTTACACAAAATCTGCTTTACTAGTTCAAAAGTGGGTCTTTGAGATGGGTTGTTTTTCTTGTACTGCCTAATCAAATTTCCCCTCTAATCAACTGCAGTGACCAAGAGTAACAGCCAGGCCACTGATTTACTGATATTCTGAACAGAAATGCAGAATTGTTGAGAATCTTAGCATCCATATTCATCAGTGATATTGGTCTGTAATACTCCTTTTTGGTAGGGTCTTTGCCTGGTTTGGGGATCAAGGTAATGCTGGCTTCATAGAAAGAGTCTGGAAATTTTCCTTCTGCTTCATTTTTTGAAACAGCTTCAGGAGAATAGGTGTTATTTCTTCTTTGAAAGTTTGGTAGAATTCCCCAGGGAATCCATCAGGTCCTGGACTCTTGTTTTTTGGGAGGTTTTTGACCACTGCTTCAATCGCGTTACTAGATATCGGTCTATTCAGGTTGTCAATTTCTTCCTGATTCAATTTTGGGAGTTTATAGTTTTCGAGGAATGCATCCATTTCATCTAGGTTGCTTAGCTTTGGCATATAATTGTTGATAATAACTTCTGATGATTGTTTCTACTTC
>NC_081565.1:37989666-37991198 GCF_022355385.1 Mustela nigripes | reverse complement strand
AGCAAATATCATCCTCAATGGGAAAAAGCTTGCAGCCTTCCCGTTGAAATCAGGAACACGACAAGGATGCCCACTCTCACCACTCTGTTCAACATAGTATTAGAAGTCCTAGCAACAGCAATCAGACAACAAAGAGAAATAAAAGGTATCCAAATTAGCAATGAAGAAGTCAAACTCTCTCTCTTCGCAGATGACATGATTCTTTATATGGAAAACCCAAAAGACTCTACCCCCAAACTACTGGAACTCATACAACAATTCAGCAACGTGGCAGGATACAAAGTTAATGTACAGAAATCAGTGGCTTTCTTATACACTAACAGTGAAAATACTGAAAAGGAAATTAGAGAATCAATTCCATTAACTATAGCACCAAGAACCATAAGATACCTGGGAATAAACATTGTTAAAATGTCTATACTGCCTAGAGCAATCTATACTTTTAATGCCATTCCGTTCAAAGTTCCACCAGTATTTTTCAAAGAGCTGGAGCAAATAATCCAAAAATTTGTATGGAATCAGGAGAGACCCCGAATCGCTAAGGAAATGTTGAAAAACAAAAATAAAACTGGGGGTGGGGGGCGCCTGGGTAGCTCAGTGGGTTAAAGCCTCTGCCTTTGGCTCAGGTCATGATCTCAGGGTCCTGGGATGGAGCCCCACATGGTGCTTTCTGCTCAGCAGGGAGCCTGCTTCCCTTCCTCTCTGCCTGCCTCTCTGCCTACTTGTGATCTCTCTCTCTCTATCTGTCAAATAAATAAATAAAATCTTTTTTAAAAATAAATAAATAAAATTGGGGGCATCATGTTACCTGATTTCAAGCTTTACTACAAAGCTGTGATCACCAAGACAGCATGGTACTGGCATAAAAACAGACACATAGACCAGTGGAACAGAGTAGAGAGCCCAAATATGGACCCTCAACTCTATGGTCAAATCATCTTCAACAAAAGAGGAAAAAATATACAGTGGAGAAAAGACAGTCTCTTCAATAAATGGTGCTGGGAAAACTGGACAGCTATATGTAGAAGAATGAAACTCGACCATTCTCTTATACTGTACACAAAGATAAACTCAAAATGGATAAAATACCTCAACGTGAGACAGGAATCCATCAGAATCCTAGAGGAGAATATAGGCAGTAACCTCTTCGATATCAGCCACAGCAAATTCTTTCAAGATATGTCTCCAAAGGCAAAGGAAACAAAAGCGAAGATGAACTTTTGGGACTTCATCAAAATCAAAAGCTTCTGCACAGCAAAGGAAACAGTCAACAAAACAAAGAGGAAACCCACAGAATGGGAGAAGATATTTGCAAATGACAGTACAGACAAAAGGTTGATATCCAGGATCTATAAATAACTTCTCAAACTCAACACACACAAAACAGATAATCATATCAAAAAATGGGCAGAAGATATGAATAGACAGTTCTCCAATGAAGACATACAAATGGCTATCAGACACATGAAAAAATGTTCATCATCACTAGCCATCAGGGAGATTCAAATTAAAACCACATTGAGATACCACCA
>NC_081565.1:37959044-37989566 GCF_022355385.1 Mustela nigripes | reverse complement strand
AATGGGCAGAAGATATGAATAGACAGTTCTCCAATGAAGACATACAAATGGCTATCAGACACATGAAAAAATGTTCATCATCACTAGCCATCAGGGAGATTCAAATTAAAACCACATTGAGATACCACCTTACACCACTTAAAATGGCCAAAATTAGCAAGACAGGAAACAACATGTGTTGGAGGGGATGTGAAGAAAGGGGAACCCCTCTTCCACTGTTGGTGGGAATGCAAGTTGGTGCAGCCACTTTGGAGAACAGTGTGGAGATTCCTTAAGAAATTAAAAATAGAGCTTCCCTATGACCCTGCAATTGCACTACTGGGTATTTATCCCAAAGATACAGATGCAGTGAAAAGAAGGGCCATCTGCTTATAGCAGCAATGGCCACGGTCACCAAACTGTAGAAAGAACCAAGATGCCCTTCAACAGACGAATGGATAAGGAAGATGTGGCCCATATACACTATGGAGTATTATGCCTCCATCAGAAAGGACGAATACCCAACTTTTGTAGCAACATGGATGGGACTGGAAGAGATTATGCTGAGTGAAATAACTCAAGCAGAGAGAGTTAATTATCATATGGTTTCACTTATTTGTGGAGCATAACAAATAGCATGGAGGACAAGGGAAGATGGAGAGGAGAAGGGAGTTGAGGGAAATTGGAAGGGGAGGTGAACCATGAGAGACTATGGACTCTGAAAACAATCTGAGGGTTTTGAAGGGGTGGGGGGTAGGAGGTTGAGGGAACCAGGTTGTGGGTATTAGAGAGGGCACAGATCGCATGGAGCACTGGGTGTGGTGCAAAAACAATGAATACTGTTATGCTGAAAATAAATTTTAAAAATTAAAAAAAAATGCAGAATTGAACAACTTGGAATCACCTTAGTCCCAGTGTCCTCCGTCTTTGTGAATGTTAACCCTACCAGCCAGGAAGATTTCATTTAGCTTTACAATCAAAAGCGTGAACTACTAAATAAATCCATGTGATTTTTAGAAATATAAAATTTGGTTATAAAATTCAAAATACTTTTTCAGACCACTTACAAAACATGCTCTCAGGGGCAGGACCATCCCAGAATTCACTGATGTAGTGTCCCTTTTTAATTTGAAAGATAAAGAAACTAGCCAGAGATGCTAGGATGCCAGAGGCTTGGAGATTCAAGCACTAGAGGGAAATTAACGCCATGTCTGTGGCTAGACCAAAGGAGTCTATAACATCACTGGCAGGTCCTTTCCACTTCAACACTGTCCTTTCAACTTCACAGTTCTCATTTTGTGTTTTAATAAATTAATTACACAAATCATCATAAACACATATGCCTAAATCTTCTGCTTCTGGATTACACACACATGTCTAAATTCCAAAATGATGGGTATTGTGGCTCCATAGCTATATCTGTGGATGAGACATGCTGCATATGAACATGCTTGTCTTGTTTTCTTCATCATATGTGTCACTTTGTCATTGTGTTTTTAATGGCATCAGAGTCCTCAAGAAATACTGGAGTATTTCTGCCATCTCAGCATTGTGCTGTCTCTTCTCTCTCTACATCTTCTCCCTAGAAGGTTTCCTCTCTATCTATGGCTACATTACAACCCTAGGTAGCGACAGTCCCCAGATTTCCATTTCCATCTGAGTTCCAAGTTCCTAACACATATTCAAATTGCCTACTGGATCATCTCTACCTGGAAGTGGCCTTAGAAAGGCCAGGAAAATGCCAAGAAGTTGTTACTTGATGCAGTAGGTTACTTTTATTGATATATCTCTTTCAGGACATAACATGGGTTCATGCTTAGTTGATGGCTTCAGATGATGATCAAGTTCCCTTTCCCACCTCACCTCCTTACCTCTGCATATCCTGAAGGGCAAGGACGGTGATTCTCAGGCTTCCCTGTTATAAGCAAGAGAGAGATAATGGAATGCCTAACAGAACAAAGTTCTGCTCTCTATGGGAGGGGAGAAAAGAATTAAAGAAAAATAAAAAACAACTTAGTATTAAAAATAATCAAAACGGAAGCATGTGCCAAACTCTAGAGAAAAATAAAATTTAACCCCTTTGAAAGCTATGCTCACTTTCACTGATTTCACTCATGCAACTAGTATTTACTGAGCACCCACCATATACCAACCACATTCTAGAACCTTAGAATACAACAGGGAGCAGAGCAGACAAAGGCCCTCCCTCAAAGAGTATATAGTCCAGAGGCAGAAGACAGCAAATACACCAAACACATACAATTTGTTTGTTTGTGATAAGACAACAGGAGTTTAGGCAAATGAATCTATTATCAGCGATGGGCCATGGAATCTAAGTCCGGTAAGGAGAAAAATGGGGTATAAAAGAAAGTGAAGTACAATGAGGTCAGGGAATTGGATGTCCCACCTAATGCATAGGTAGAGTTGGGAAACTAAAGGGAATTCACTTAAAAAGGGGGGGGTAAGAGGTCAAAAAGTGAGATATCGACCTGGAGATATGGAAGTGATCCAGTCATGCATAACGATAATATCTCATGTGTGCTATAGAAATGGGTAACTGAAACAGATGAAGAAAAAGATCGTGGGAGAAAATGGGAGTCAAATAACTGACAGAAAAGAACACATCATCCTTATGCATACTAAGGTTAGCCAAAATTATAATGGAAGTAGGGTTGGGGAGAGAGAAATGGGAGCCCAGGACTGAAACTGTGTCCTTCTACCAGAGAACGACATGGGAATAAGGGAGCAAGCTGGAGCCTTAGACAGGTTTCTCAGTCTCTCTGGGTCTCAGTTGCCTCATCTGAAAATAAAGTGGCACAAATAAATAATCTATAAGGTGACTTCCACCTAATAGCTGCAGTTTCAGACAAGCAGAGGTGGTTGATGCAACCCCTCAGCCTTCCTCTCAAGTAAAAAGGGTCAAATTAGCAAGTCTATCAATTCATGATTCATCTGTTAAGCAGTATTTAGAATTATACTGTGAATTAAGCATTCCTTTATGAGACCTAGCCTTGAGCCCTTACTAAGTGCCTTAAATAATCACGAGGGAAAGAATATTCAAATTTGCCACCAATACCTGCATCTCTCTTCATTCTTTTTATGTCATTCCCACCACTTCAGAGTTAACAATGCTCCTTTCTGATTAAGTGTGACTTTCTCAATCTGGCATTTAAGAATCACCACCAAAGTGCCCAGTCTAGTCATCCATCATTCCCAGTGCTCCCCAGCATGGAGCTGCTGCTTAGGTCCTTTATTCACTGTTGTCCAGCACAACCCACATCCTCTCCCTCCTACACACATATTCAGCTCACTCTTGTAGAGGACAGAGTGATGTGAGCCTAACCTCCTCCATAGACAAGTCCCATATACAGTTAGTGCTCAGTTTACAAATGACCTTGCTCATCTGCTTGTCTAAGAGAGTCCACTTTTAGATACTTATGACATGTAGTGACTAGTATGAGCCAACGCCCTTGAAGAACAGTAGTCTGCTGTTTGGGTTTGTTTTCAGTCTCTGTGGGAATACATTTAAATTGCACGGTTGTTGTTGAAAATTAATTTACTTAAACATGTATTAAAGCTAAGAAATAACAAGATAAATGGGAGAAATGGGAATAGCATATGAACCCCAATAGTGTAGATATTAATATAAAGTAAATTCCCCATTACTATCAAAATTTCATGATTCCTATGATTAGAGAGTGGAGATGGATTTTCTTATTATATTCTATCATCTCTCCTTCATCTCCTCTTTGCCTTTATTTAAACATACCAAGAGTAGTCAATAATGTTCAATTGTTCTGATTGAAATTGAAATTGTTCTGATTGAATGTCTCTTGATTTATCTGTTAAGTGGCATTCAGAAAAACATGAAACTATTGGCCAAGATACACAATTCCCAAGGGTTTTACATTTAAAATAATCCAAAGAAAATTAATTTTAAGGAATCATGCCTCCACCCCCATATATAGACAATGTATTTATTACTGCTTTATTTTTTTATTTTTTTAATTTTTTAAAATGTATTTGAGACAGAGAGAGATAGCACAAGCGGGGAGGAGGGTCAGAGAAAGAGAAGCAGACTCTCCACTGAGCAGGGAGCCCGATGAGGGGCTCTATCCCAGTACCCTAAGATCATGACCCAAGCCAAAGTCAAATGCTTAACTGTCTGAGCCACCCAGGCACCCCCTTTATAACCATTTTAATCTCTATTCAAAATATGTATAATTTTTGTGATTTGTTGGGATTTATAAACCTGAAGGGATTTCTTAAAATAAACAAACAAATCCTAAGGGTGAGAAGAATTTATTTAAGGACTCAATATCCTGGGGAACAAAATCCACGCTCAACATCATTATGATTAGAATGTGGTCAAATGAACCAAATCCCAGAGGATCCCTGTGTTCCAGATGCAGCCAGAGTATTTTTAGTCTTGCTCTCCTTTAACTCAGTCTGCCTAGATTTAGGTGGGGAAACTCATCCTAATATGTAGAAGACTTTACAGTACGGAATTTTGGTTCAGTGTTTTTTCAAAAGCATAAACTATTCAAAGATAGATAGATAGTATTTATCTTATTCTCTCTTATGTATATGAACAAATCAGACAAAACTTTGTTCTCTGGGTAGGGTAGGGCACACAGTTCATTGCTGAGCAATGGAGATGCAGACTCCATGGTGGTTCACTTGAAAATATGTTCAGTGGAATCTTACCAACACTGAGTCACTTCAGAGGGCAATCAAAACAATAGCATACCTGCAAAAAGGTACACAGATCATTTTGATGTGAAATCCCTCATCTAGAGCAAATTAAAAATCCACAAAGATTACTCCTGATTTGTGAAATGCAGAGTCACTGTGTGCAGGGAGAGTAGAGATCAAGTAAGTTTTAAGTAAGTTTAGCTATACCCATAGTTGTGAATGCTTTGAGGTCATAATTATCCAGGGAAAAAAAAGTGAATATTTCTTCCAAATAAATCTGACTCACTTGTATATATGTCACATTTAAAAATAAATTTAAGGGCACCCATATGGTACAGTCAGTTGGGCGTCCAATGCCTGGCTTCAGCTCAGGTTGTGATCTCAGGGTTGTGGGATCACATCAGGCTCTATGTTCAGCGCAGTGTCTGCTTGAGTTCCTCTCTTCCTCTCCCTCTGCTCCACACCCTCTCTTTCTCAAATAAATCTTTAAAAAATAAAAAATAACCAAAAAAGAGAGCTATAGACCGATATCCTTGATGAACACAGATGCGAAAATACTCAACAAAATACTAGCCAATAGGATTCAACAGTACATTAAAAAGATTATTCACCACGACCAAGTGGGATTTATTCCAGGGCTGCAAGGTTGGTTCAACATCCGCAAATCAGTCAATGTGATACAACACATCAATAAAAGAAAGAACAAGAACCATATGATACTCTCAATAGATGCTGAAAAAGCATTTGACAAAGTACAGCATCCCTTCCTGATCAAAACTCTTCAAAGTGTAGGGATAGAGGGCACATACCTCAATATCATCAAAGCCATCTATGAAAAACCCACCGCAAATATCATTCTCAATGGAGAAAAACTGAAAGCTTTTCCGCTAAGGTCAGGAACACGACAGGGATGTCCATTATCACCACTGCTATTCAACATCGTACTAGAGGTCCTAGCGTCAGCAATCAGACAACAAAAGGAAATTAAAGGCATCCAAATCGGCAAAGAAGAAGTCAAATTATCACTCTTCGCAGATGATATGATACTATATGTGGAAAACCCAAAAGACTCCACTCCAAAACTGCTAGAACTTATACAGGAATTCAGTAAAGTGTCAGGATATAAAATCAATGCACAGAAATCAGTTGCATTTCTCTACACCAACAGCAAGACAGAAGAAAGAGATATTAAGGAGTCAATCCCATTTACAATTGCATCCAAAACCATAAGATACCTAGGAATAAACCTAATCAAAGAGACACAGAATCTATACTCAGAAAACTATAAAGTACTCATGAAAGAAATTGAGGAAGACACAAAGAAATGGAAAAATGTTCCATGCTCCTGGATTGGAAGAATAAATATTGTGAAAATGTCTATGCTACCTAAAGCAATCTACACATTTAATGCAATTCCTATCAAAGTACCATCCATCTTTTTCAAAGAAATGGAACAAATAATTCTAAAATTTATATGGAACCAGAAAAGACCTCGAATAGCCAAAGGGATATTGAAAAAGAAAGCCAACGTTGGTGGCATCACAATTCCGGACTTCAGGCTCTATTACAAAGCTGTCATCATCAAGACAGCATGGTACTGGCACAAAAACAGACACATAGATCAATGGAACAGAATAGAGAGCCCAGAAATAGACCCTCAAATCTATGGTCAACTAATCTTCGACAAAGCAGGAAAGAATGTCCAATGGAAAAAAGACAGCCTTTTCAATAAATGGTGCTGGGAAAATTGGACAGCCACATGCAGAAAAATGAAATTGGACCATTTCCTTACACCACACACAAAAATAGACTCAAAATGGATGAAGGACCTCAATGTACGAAAGGAATCCATCAAAATCCTTGAGGAGAACACGGGCAGCAACCTCTTCGACCTCTGCCGCAGCAACATCTTCCTAGGAACAACGCAAAAGGCAAGGGAAGCAAGGGAAAAAATGAACTACTGGGATTTCATCAAGATCAAAAGCTTTTGCACAGCAAAGGAAACAGTTAACAAAATCAAAAGACAACTGACAGAATGGGAGAAGATATTTGCAAACGACATATCAGATAAAGGACTAGTGTCCAGAATCTATAAAGAACTTAGCAAACTCAACACCCAAAGAACAAATAATCCAATCAAGAAATGGGCAGAAGACATGAACAGACATTTCTGCAAAGAAG
This sequence comes from Mustela nigripes, assembly GCF_022355385.1. Classification (NCBI taxonomy): domain Eukaryota; kingdom Metazoa; phylum Chordata; class Mammalia; order Carnivora; family Mustelidae; genus Mustela; species Mustela nigripes. Next base: position 37,982,711 of record NC_081565.1, on the reverse strand, counting down.
ACATCCCGATGGCCAACAGACACATGAAAAAGTGCTCCATATCACTCGGCATCAGGGAAATACAAATCAAAACCACAATGAGATATCACCTCACACCAGTCAGAATGGCTAAAATCAACAAGTCAGGAAATGACAGATGCTGGCGAGGATGCGGAGAAAGGGGAACCCTCCTACACTGTTGGTGGGAATGCAAGCTGGTGCAGCCACTCTGGAAAACAGCATGGAGGTTCCTCAAAATGTTGAAAATAGAACTGCCCTATGACCCAGCAATTGCACTATTGGGTATTTACCCTAAAGATACAAATGTAGTGATCCAAAGGGACACATGCACCCGAATGTTTATAGCAGCAATGTCCACAATAGCCAAACTATGGAAAGAACCTAGATGTCCATCAACAGATGAATGGATCAAGAAGATGTGGTATATATACACAATGGAATACTATGCAGCCATCAAAAGAAATGAAATCTTGCCATTTGCGACAACATGGATGGAACTAGAGCGTATCATGCTTAGCGAAATAAGTCAAGCAGAGAAAGACAACTATCATATGATCTCCCTGATATGAGGAAGTGGTGATGCAACATGGAGGCTTAAGTGGGTAGAAGAAGAATAAATGAAACAAGATGGGATTGGGAGGGAGACAAACCATAAGTGACTCTTAATCTCACAAAACAAACTGAGGGTTGCCGGGGGGAGGGGGTTTGGGAGAAGGGGGTGGGATTATGGACATTGGGGAGGGTATGTGATTTGGTGAGTGCTGTGAAGTGTGTAAACCTGGTGATTCACAGACCTGTACCCCTGGGGATAAAAATATATGTTTATAAAAAAAAAAAAAAAGAAAAACCTGTCCTCAAACCAGGAATAGAAGTTGAAACATACCAGTCAAGAGCAACTTTGAGTCTTTTAAGGAATTTATCATCATTTCTTTGTTTTTGGTTAATATCTAAAATAGTTCCCTATTACACTTGCATAATTTCTCCAGAGCTGACTTTGAAGGAGGCATTCAGTTCCAGCTAGTTCCATATTTTGGCAAGAACTATAATTCTATATAAAAAAAAAAAAACCTATTTTAGGGCACCTGGGTGGCTCAATGGGTTAAAATCTCTGCCTTCGGCTCAGGTTATGATTCCAGGTTCCTGGGATTGAGTCCCACAGTGGGCTCTCTTCTCAGCAGGGAGCCTGCTTCCATTCCTCTCTCTCTGCCTGCCTCTCTGCCTTCCTGTGATCTCTGTCAAGTAAATAAATAAAATTTTTAAAAAAACAAAACAAAAAAATAAATAAATAAAAAAAAATAAAAAATAAAAAATAAAAAATAAAAATAAATAAATTTAAATGTTCATAGACTGGTCTATAATTAACATAAAAGAAGTTTTATGTTATGATATTTATATTGTTATGATATTTATATTGATAATATTCACTAGGCTATGGATGTCAAGTCAGTTATAGTTACAGTTATACTCAGTAAGAGATATGTTAGAAATACTTTTCCCAAATGCTCACATGCCTGTTAATTTTCACTGTGGTATCACATAATCATATATGTTTCCTTCTAGTACATATGTGTTTCCTTCTAGTACTTTTATTTTTTTTTAATATTTTATTTATTTATTTGACAGAGAGAGAGAGAGAGAGATCACAAGCAGGCAGAGAGAGAGGGGAGGAAGCAGGCTCCCCACTGAGCAGAGAGCCTGATGCAGGGCTTGATCACAGGACCCTGGGATCATGACCTGAGCTGAAGGCAGAGGTCCAACCAACTGAGCCACCTTGGTGCCCCTCCTTCTAGTACCTTTAAAGTTTCAGTTTTCATTTTGAAAATTTAAAGCTGTACCCAAATTAATTTTGATTAAAGGTATGCACTAGGGGATCTAACATTATTTTTGCCAAATGGTTAGACAGTCATCCCGAATCCTTCATTCCAACAATCTCTCCTTCTCACTTATTTGAAATTCCATTTTTTTTCATATACTAAATTATCTTATTTACTTTGGCCCATTTCAGGACTACCTACTTATCTTTCTGGTCTCATTTCTTACCACTCCTACAACTTGCCTCTACCCTCATCTCTAAGCTCTGGCCATACTAATCTAATAATCCCAGATTGAACCATCCTCTCTTAGATTTTACATACCATGTTCCCTATCTTTGGAACTACTTCTCTTTTCCCTTTTTCCTGGCAAACTACTACTCTTTCTCAGCTCACCTCCACTGGGATACCTTCCATAGCCCATTACCCCTGCACAGTCTGGACTAAATGCTACTCCCATGCACTAGACACTCCCTTAGGACTTCTATCAACTGTTCCATAACTCTGCTTATTTGTCTTTCCTACCAGCCCAAGATGTTCTTGAAGGCTGGGAATATTTCTTATTTATCTTTGTAATCTTAAGTGCCCAGCACAGTATTTGCTAGGTATTTTAATTAAAACTAGCCTGTGCCTACTACTTACAACACTCCTTGCTGTTGCTTGTAGCAATACTCTTTAGATGCTAAACAGGACTTTTTGCTATCCTATCCAGGTCTTCCCAGGCACCAGTGGGTGGGCCTCGTTCAAAATCCTCTCTAGGCCTCCCCATGTAGATATAATGACCCATCCATTCCTATCCATGCCTCAAGACATACACAAAGTCCTCTTTCCAGGTAATGCATTTGAATGACAAGAGATCCCTAGGAACAATGATGGAAATGGGGTTTGTTTGTAGAATTTCACTAGTTTATGTTTCCTACCACTCAAATGCCTGGCTCTTACTGGAAACCCCAGTTGACAGGAATGTCACCGTTGAGCAGAACATCCATCAAGTTTCCCTACGGGCAGTATTCTGTCATAATAACCACATCTGGCACTTTAATGCAGACTTTAATGAATGCGCAAATGTTTGGATGATCTAATTCTCTGGGAAAATCAATAATACAAACCAGAAAGGATTTATCTGGAACATGGTCTCCTAATTCCCACTTTAAAAGTTGACCTGGTTTTTCTGAGCACATAAAAGAACAAATATCCTCTTGGATTTAGTGTTTTGTATGCATAAAGCTTGCAGATCTACCCGTTGTGATGCAGAATTAAGTATTTAGGAAAAAACATACAATTACCATCACAATTCATTCTGGGCCAGGCTCTATACATCTCATATCTCTGATCTGCACAAGAACCCTGACTACTAGGTATGATTACTGTCACTCTAAATGAGGAAACTGAGCCTCAGAAAGGTGAAGTAACTTGGTCAAGGTCCCCCATAGGTAAGATAGCCAGATCCTAAGCCTGATTCTACAATTTCTGAAGTTCATTCACGGCTTTTTAACAATGCCATAGTGCATTCCAGTATAAAATACAAAAACAGAGAGAAAGCTCTCACACTGAGAAAAGTTAAAACAAAATTTCAAAAATGTTGCTGCTTTGGAAACAAAGTCAATTTTCACAAGCCAAGTAGTCACAGATTTTTCAGTTTTCCACACTTGTCTCTCGTATGTTTGTTTCTCTTTAAGTTGGAGTCCCCCACCCCCACTCCTGGAGCAGGAGAAGTCTCTCCCCAAAACCCAGGTGTGTGGCTGGCATTTCAGTGTGGTTAATTACTGTATTTGCACCATCAGCACAGAGGCACACGTGCTGCTTTGCATAAACCAAAGACTGACTTGCAGATTATCCATGGGGACTTTTCCAGTTAAGATATTTTTCTCCAATCAAAATTCCACCATCTTTCAGCTTAAAGCTTGTTTTGCCAATCATCAATCCTTGGATTAGATCACAAATGAGACATCTTCCAAGGGATAGCAAGGGATGCTGTTGAGGGGAGGAATATTTATGCTTGTTGTCCCAGCTGGTAGATGAAGGGACTTCTGCCCCCTCTCCTCTCTTTTAGGAAGATTGAAATGGAATGCTCTGGTCTCTCCTACCCCTGACTCACTTTCCACTGAGTGGACTGTGTGATAGTTGACACAGTTAGTGTGTGCTACAATTACTGGTGGATATCATTACTGAACCATGACTGTACTGACCACTGTTCCATTTCGGCTCCACATGGCAAGCACCCCTGGACAGTTCTTCCTAGACAGACAGCCCTGCCATTCTTCTTGTTCAACCTATGATGGGGTGGTTGTGGCAGGCCTGTAGTCCTGGTATGCCAATGGTTAAATACATCTTTTTCTCTTTTCTGTAGGCCTTTACTCACTGATTCGCTCTGTCATGTGGCTGAGCATGTGAATCTAATGACTTACATTTGGGCTGTGTAGTACAAGCATACATCTCAACTTCACACTAGAGTCAAGTTCACCAAAACACCTTTTGCCAAAGTTTAGTTTGGGTATCAAGAGCTTGTCTACCTATGAAACAAGTGGTACTTGTCTCTCTGACTACTATTCCTTACGTGTGTTCCCCATTGGTCAGAATCAGAAAGAGGAGGGGTGAATAGCAAACTGAACATCTAACAGTTGAGAGTTCTCAGAAACCAGGTTCTGAAAATATCTTCTATCAACATTAGAATGGCCCCAAGTCAAGGGCACATAAGGAAACCCCTCCCAATTGCAAGATGAGATATTTTAAAAAGAAATACAGCATATTAGAAGAACGATCATTTGTGCCCTGCTTTATAGTCTGCAATATGCTTTTTATATACATATAAGAAGTCAGTGAAGGGTGCCTGGGTGGTCTAGTCGATTAAGCATCTGCCTTCAGCTGAAGTCATGATCCCAGGGCGCTGGGATTGAGCCCCTCATCAGGCTCCATTCTGGGCAGGGTCTGCTTTTCCCTCTCCCTTTGCCCCTACCCCACACTTGTGCTCTCGCTCTCACTCACTTTCTCTCAAATAAATAAAATCTTTGGAAAAAAAAGAAAGGAAAAAGAAATCAGTGATGCTGTGGTTTGCTGATCCTAGAAAGCCACAGAGACCCTTGCAAAGGTAAAGAACTGGGAGTTAATCAGTCTGTGGCTGCCTGATATATGGACTACTTTGTATCTCACAGATGAATTTCAGTTATCAGGAGTATTCTGCAAAACTACAAATGTTTTCCCAATCCTGTGTCTCCTAACTGATGCTGTTGCTGCCCCAGTGCCTCCCCATGTATTCCCTTCCTTTCTTTATTTGAAGAGGGAAACAATAATCTTGGGAGTAAAAAAAAGAGGGGGAAAAGCATTGTGCCTACTCCCCTAACTTCTCCTGAATCTAAAGTCACCTATATGGGTAAGGGAGATGGCAGGGATTAGAAAGAAGCTGAATTACTGACAGAAAATGCAGTCGTGATTTTTGCAAACTGATTAAGTTTCTGGTACAACCTGTTCACAAAATAAGGCCTTAGATGTGTCAAAAAGAAGGAAGGCTTTTTAAATAATAAAAACTATTGAACTTCTGCTGCAATCAATGTTCAATTTTTTTAAACATTTATGATATTAACTCTATCAAGCTCTGTTACATTGGTCACCACCCAGTCTTCTAGTCCTAAATGTACTCTGATTTATCATTTTCTGTGATGGGTTAAATATGAAACAACATATCATCTGAACCCATGCAAAGCAAGTACTTGTGTACCAACTCTGAGAAAGGATTGGTGATGACTAAGTGAAGCATTGTGTTCAGAAGGATTCTGAGGCCTATCAGGCTCAGGGAGAAAAGTGCTAATAAAAATTACTGGCTGTAAACAAGGTCCAGGGGCATGGGCATTGCACATATTTTCTACCCTTGATAGAAATAAAGTCTTATCCTTAAGTCCGAAAGGCCAATTCACAAGGACATAGGTGGGGAGGTCTAGTGTCCCAGTGATATAGATGAAGCAGTTTTGGAGTTTGAACTGACTACAAGCTTAACAAGAGCCTACAACACGAAGGCACCAACAGGGAAGAGGATGCTCTCGGGGTTGGCATGGAGGGAGGCCTGCCACCCAGCGTTAGGCAGATGTGTTCTGCTCTAAACTCGTAGGATCATGACAGGACCGGTTCCATTCCAGAAGCCACACTTGGAAAGAAATGTTAGTCAGCAGAATGGAAAGTGGTACTTTCAATAAAGGGCTTCGGATTCTGTGTTTTATGAAGAAAAACAAGATTGTTCAACCTGGTAAAGAGAAAACTTAGAGGAATCCTGATAGCCATGCTTCCCAGAAATCCAGCATGCTATTGCTCCCAAAGTGGACCACCTGGGGTCTCTAGCACCACTAATTTATCTAATTCAATAACCTGCATGAGCTCTCTGGTGTCTTTACCTGTCTGCCACTACCGTGGTATGCCTGCTGCACCCAGATGTCAAACTAGCAAGCTGGGATCAGTTAGCAATTGTAATTGAAGCTGAATGTAATTAATAACATAATAGTGAGATATTCTTATTTAATTTCCTGAAAGTGGGAGATGATGATGATGTTCCTGACCAAAGATAATAAATATAAATAAAGCTCCAAAATTCAGATGAGCATTTGAGTCATATCCAAATAACTATTCACTAAATCATTGTCACCAAGTGGAAATTCACTGGCCCACACACATGTAGGATAATTACCTTAATTAATGATCTTCTGACCCACTATCAATAGACTTGGATGCCCCTGCTGTCTTTAAATGCTTAAAAAATAGACAACTGATGATTGCACAACAATTTGAATGCACTTAGCCATAAACACACAAATGGTTAAAATGGTAAATTTTATGTCATGTATATTTACCACAATAAAGAAAAAATGTTTCCCAAAAAAAAAAAAATAGCATGGTGTAATGGTAAAAGTTTAGGCTTTTGAGTTAGCTGGAAAGGAGCATAAATTCTGACTGGGTCACTTCCTGTCTCTGTGATCTCAAGCAAGTTGATAAAGCTCTCTGAATCCTAGTCCTCCGCAAAATGGAGTGATAATCCCTACCCATCGAATGAGGTAAATAGTTGGAGGTAAGGAGTATAGACATATAGAAAGCACCCAGTGGAGAGGCACTGTGTGGCTCACTTGATTTTGGCTCAGGGTTCTGAGATCAAGCCCCACATAAGGCTCTGTACTCAGCAGGGAATCTGCTTGAGGATTCCCTCAGGGGGAATCTCTTTCTCCTCAGGGGGCGTCTGGGCGGCTCAGTCAGTTAAGCATCTGCCTTTGGCTCAGGTCATCATCCCAGGGTCCTGGGATAAAGTCCCACATTGGGCTCTTTGCTCAGTAGGAAGCCTGCTTCTTCCATTCACTCTGTCTGCTGCTCTGCCTGCTTGTGCTCTCTCTTTCTCTCTGTGTCAAATAAATAAATAAAATCTTAAACAACAAAATTTAGAGTCACTCACAGGAGGATATACTCTATTAATTTGGTGATTCCGATTCAAATTCTATCTTTATCCCAATCTTCACTGGAACATACTAGGTTCGTGTTTTAATTTCTTTGATTTTCTATTATTTTTTCATATCAAAGAACAAATATTCTTTCTCCTTGCTATTATTTTTATTATTGACATATAATGTATTACCTGTTTCAGGGGTACAGGTATGTGGTTCATCAGTCTTACACAATACACCGTGTTCTCCACGACACATACCCTCCCCGGTGCCCATCGCGCAGCCACCCCATCCCTCCCACCCTCTCCACTCCTGCAACCCTCAGTCTGTTTCCTGAGATTTAAGAGTCTCTTAGGGTTTGTCTCCCTCTCTGCTTTCATCTTGTTTCATTTTTTTTCCTCTTTTCCCCTATGATGTTCTGCCTTGTTTCTCAAATTCCACACATCAGTGAGATCATATGGTAATGGTCTTTCTCTGATTGACTTATTTTGCTTATCATAATACAGTCTAGTTCCATCCACATTGTTGCCAATGGCAAGATTTCATTTCTTTTTTGATGGCTGCATGAGCCTTGCTACTATTTTTTTAATGTCCCTGGATATTCCCATCTGTTAATTTTTCCCAAGGAAATTGAGAATTGTTTTGTTAGCGTGGCCCTGAGGCTTCTGAGGCAGGGACCAGGCAATGGGAGAACAACAAGACAACTTCTACCCTTCTCTCAGGCAAGCAGCACTGCCCTTATACGTGAAGTGAAGCAAAGGTAGTCCATGAATGGGTCTCAACCCGACTTCACCATTCCTACAACTTTGGGAAATCTGTATTTTCAGAAGCTTCTTTCACATCAAGCAGAATCTAGCTAAACCTATCTTAGACCTGTTAGAATGAGTTGCATGATTATGATAAGTGCCGGGCTTTCTGAGAAATAGTACTACATAATCATAATGCCTGTGACGCTTAGAGCAGACAAGCTCCAAATTACTTGGCTATCTGAAAGGGAAAAAATTGTCAGAGAGGTACCTTTTAGGTGAATGGTTTCACATAAAAGCCTGACTGCTTTATTAGGGGGTAAAAAAGTATTTTTAGTTAAATAGACTTCCTCCCCAATAACTGATAGAATATCGACCAAATAAAGCAGTCTCTATAGCAGATTTAAATCATACCAAAAACTGTGAATTTGCATTTTGAGTATTCATCCTTTTGGGTTTTTTAGGTATTTCCTTGAGAAGCTGGGTAAAGATGCATCAGAGGCTGTTAATCAGATGCCATTAAACCATTATAATGGAAAGTTAGAAGGAAGCGTAGCAGGGGTTCTACTGAGTAATCTACCTTCCTGTGGCCCTGAAATCCAGGTATTTTCTAAGTTAAATTTGTGCTACTTTTAACAAGCACTGGAAAGAGTCTGGCTTAATAGCAAAGGAACATGCTTATAATCCAACAAACTTGGGTTCTAATCCTGGCTCCATTTTATACTATTTGAAAGTTCTGGGCAAGTTTATCTAACAACTCTGTGCCTCAGTTTCTTTGTAGATAGGGTTGAGAAAATAAAACTGACATTATAGCATTCAAGATTAGGGGTGATGCCTTGTATAGGGGTAAAAGACTTTGTATGATAGTTGGCACAGGATGGATCCTAGTAAACACTAGTTATTAATGCCATCAATAATATTGAATAGTCTGCGTTTCCTTATTATTTCTAGTCTAAGAGCTCACCTAGAAGAAAGTAAGAGGATATCAACTATGCTGAGTGGAGAGAAATGATTCTCCTAGTCTACAGCATTTCTGCCAAGAAAATAAACTTCTTGCCTCTGGCTTGAATAGCATCCAAGGAGCCCACTAGCTGCAGTACAATAATAGGTGCATGTCCCTGCCTCGCACTGAACACACACTTGGAAGCCAGCCTACTAGATCCCAGTCTGAGAACCAAGAGCAACTGCACAAATGTCCCCAGAGACCCAGAGACCATGGGACTCCCTGACCCACATGACTGACCCACTGCCCAGGCTCCCCATAATGATCCAGCAAGCCACATCTGAGTGGAAGAAACAAAACAGGGACATCAGTTTGTGCAACCAACAAAAGGAACAAGCCAAGCCAATCAGGAGACACTCATATTAACTATCCTTAATAATAATAGCTACCATTGATGTTCCAGACACACACACCCGAAATTTCATAGGCCTATTCTTATTTAAGTATAACAATAACCCTGTGAGATAAGTATTGATATCATCATTTTACAGAGGAGGAAACAAGGCTCAGAGAAATTCATAGTAACTTACCCAACATCCCATAGCTGGTAAGAGTCAGAGATAGGATTCCAATCCAGATCTGTATGGCTATAAAACTCAAAGTCATCCTACCACACCATGCTCATTCTCCAGGAGCCCATGGAGTTCTTCAGGGGCTTCAGAACCTGACTCACAGACTCTAACCTGGAAGGAACCTTGAAGATTACACCAGTTATTAAGCTGTTGTCTCTCAGCTCCAAGCCCACCCTTCCACATTCAGCTTTGTGATGCTAGCAATGGGACCCTGCACACCCCATTTCCCCATTGCCAGCTGCTTCCTGTGAAGGCTTTTCCAGTGGAGGTTGGAGGAACAGTGGGCTAGAGTAAGACCTTAAAAAAGGAGAGGTGGCCTGCTACTTCCTGCTTGTTTCCCATTAGGTCAGCAGGGCCCCAGGAATGTTTTTTCTTTACCCTGACCTCAGTGGCTTTTTCGTGTAACACAGAGATTCTGTTTGCAATTTTCTCAGCACCAGCCACATTATACCACCCTCCCCTCCCCCGCCCTCCCCAGAGATATCAGGACCGAGTAGTCCTGAGAAGCATGTATAACAGTCTCTACCTCTTCCTTCTGTTCTCCCGGTCCTAAGTATGATAGCTGCCTTCTGCAGTTGCTATCTCTGTGTTTTCTCTCCACCTTCCCAGTTCTCTATTACCTGGTTAAGAATTGTTTATAGAAATTTCTCTGTTAACATAACTGGAATGGTTTCTATCTCCTGACTAGACCCTGACTGACACAATGAATCATCTATTCTAATGCCTTTTGAAGAAGGAAACTAGGCCCAAAGAATGGAGGTCACTCTCCTAAGTTTGCACAGCTAGTTAGTACTAGAGTTCATAATAATGTTGCCACCATTTATACATTTAGAATATGCTACATCCCAATAAAGTACTTAGACCATCAGCCCTATAAAACAAATATGAAACTGAAGTTCAAAAGCTTTGTGATTTCACTCATGTCCTTCACCTAATGATCAACAGAGGCATCATTTGAACGGAATTAGCCTCACTGCACAATCAGGGCTCTTCACCACTATTCTGTGCTTGGCATCTTGTCTCCTCTCCCAGAGATGCAAATGTCTCTGCATCTCCAAGGACTGAGGGAGCTTCTAGCTGTGACCGCTCACTCTACTCTTAGAACTGCTCACTTGACGTCAGTAATCTTTTCTTAGCACTCCGGGCACAAAATAAAAATCTAAATATCATTCCATCTACTAACACTTCTTAACCAAGCCCCCAAACCAAAAGGGAAGAAAACAGCTTTTATATCACATCACTTGTCTCCTAAGCTATTCAAGAATCTTGAGGATGACTGAAGCCCCTCTCATAGCCAATCACAATGACTCCACGTCCTGTGTGATTCACAGACAAAACCAAAGGAGGATTAGTTGGCAACAAGGAAGGAGTAAGAGCACAGTTATCAAAACTATAAATACCTTTCATAACCCTGCTGCAGGCTGGGCTGCAAAATGAGGGAGCTCTAATATGCTATTTACCAGTTATCAAAAACTTACACTTCAAAATTATCAGTAAGTCTCTCTCTATTACCTCCTGACAGGTGGGGCTCAATTAGGAGCTTCCAAGGAGCTGGGTTTGGAGTCCAGCCACTCCCCAGACTGAGAGTTCTAATCATAGCTAGACTACAGTTGGTTAATCACAAAAGTAGATGGTAGGGCTCCCGTGCCAGGGATCCTGCCAGCTTGTGGTCTACTAATGACTCAACCTAGATGACCAGCAGCTCTTATTAGGCTTAATACCCTTGTTTGTAGGAAGCATCCTCAGAAAAATTCATCTTATTCAAGCCCAGAATGGAGGTTAAGGCAGGAGGCCTCCGTGCATGCAGGAAGGCTTGCCACCATCCCGGAGTTGAAACTACCCACAAATACAGGAGTAGAAAACATAATGAGGACAAGCCATGGGCCTTTCTATGTGTCCTGAGCTTTGGCAGTCAGTTATATGAAGCCCTTGAAAGTTGTGCTACTTTACATTCAATAACCATTTACAGACCACTAACTAGGTGCCAGGTACTGACAGGATTGTTTTGTTTCATTCAACAAACATCTGCTGAGCATCTGCAGTATACAAGGGCCTTACCAAAGAGGAAGTACTCATGCCTAAAGGCAGCCTTCTGGACTGTGTATTACCTCTACTCTGCTCAGTATCCTGGTTTTCACAGATTTCTCAATGCCCACAGCAGGAACAGTCTGGTTTACTAGGAAGAGTAATAGACCAAGAGCCTTAAGGTTTAAGTGGGCTCTGCTGTGCACCCTCTAAGAAATTTAGGCAAGTCACTCAACTACCTCTCAATTTTCTCATGTGCCAAAAGGAGTCTTATAGTCTTACAGATAAGGTCATGACCTCAGGGTCCTCCAAATTGGGCTCCCTTCTCAGCAGGAAGCCTGTTTCTTCTTCTCCCACTCCCCCTGCTTGCATGTCTTCTCTGGCTGTTTCTCTCTGCCAAATAAATAAATAAAATCTTAAAAAAAAAAAAAAAAGACATGGGGTCTATACAGCAAAGGAAACCATCAACAAAATGAAGAGGCAAACTACTAAATGGGAAAAATATTTGCCAGTCATATATCTAATAAGAAATAAATATCCAAAATATATAAGGAATTCATACAACTGAATAGCAAAAACACAATAACAATAACAATTGTTAAGATTGAGCAGAAGACCTGAAGAGACTTTTTTCCAAAGACATACAGATGGCCAATAGGTACATGAAAAGATGCTCAACATCACTAATCATCACAGAAATACAAATTAAAACCACAATGAGATACGACCTCTTGCCAATCAGGACGAGTGTCAAAAAGCCAAGAAGTAAGTGTTGGAAAGAACTGGAGAAAAAGGAACCCTTGAGAACTCTTGGTGGAAACATAAACTGGTGCAAATGTAAATTGGTGTGGCCACTATGGAAACGGTATAGATGTTCCTCAAAAAATTAAAAGAAGAACTACCCTATGATCCAGCAATTCTGTTTCTCAATATTTATCCAAAGAAAATGGAAAACACTCATTCAAAAAGATACTGGCATCTCCATGTTCATTGCAGTATTATTTACAATAGCCCCGATATGTAAACAATCTATATGTCCATTGGTGGGTGAATGGATAAAGAAAATTTGGTAACACACACACACACACACACACACACACCAGAATATTATTTGGCCATAAAAAAGAAGGAAATTTTACCATTTGTGACAATGTGAATGGGCCTCAAGGAGATTATGCTAAGTTAAATAAATCAAACAGAGAAAGATACTGTATGATCTCACTTATATGTGAACTCTAAAAAAACCCAAAAAAACGCAAGCTCATCGATACAGAGAACAGATTAGTGGTTGCCAGAGTCAGGAGGTAGGGGGTAGGAGAAAGGAGTGAAGGGGGTCAAAAGACACAAATTTTCAATTATAAAATAAATAAGTCATGATGACTATAGTTAATAATACTGCATTGCATATTTGAAAGTTGCTAAGGGAGTAGATTTTAAAAGGTAAGAAAAAAATTTTGTAACTATGCAAGGTGATGGATGCTAAACTTACGTTGATCATTTTGTAATATATAGAAGTATCAAATCATCATGTTGTACACCTGAAATTAATGTTACATGTCAAGTATATGTTAGATAAAAAAGAAAAGTAAAAAACACACCAGAAATGAAAAAGAGGACATAACTCCAGAGAAAGTAGTTATTAAAAATCATAAGAAATAAATGCCAGGGGCGCCTGGGTGGCTCAGTGGGTTAAAGCCTCTGCCTTCGGCTCAGGTCATGATCCCAGCGTCCTGGGATCGAGCCCCACATCGGGCTCTCTGCTCAGCAGGGAGCCTGTTTCCTCCTCTCTCTCTGCCTGCCTCTCTGCTTACTTGTAATCTCTGTCTGTCAAATAAATAAATAAAATCTTTAAAAAAAAAAAAAAAAAATTTAAAAAAAAAAAAAAAAAAAAGAAATAAATGCCAATATATTTTAAAATGACACTTCTATAAAAATATTATTGACCAAAACTGACTTAAGGAAAAAAAATTTTTAAACTTAAATAAACTAATAAGCATTAACAAATAGGGGAAAATTGAAAGACAAAATCACCCCCAGGAAAATGTGGCCACACATAGGTTTATTTTCAAGGCTGTTGTAGCTTATTTATTTATTTATTTATAATCAATAATATAATAATAAATAATATAATATATAAATTATATAATACAATTATATATAATTTATATGTATAAATTATATAAATATCATATATTTATATGATATATAATTATACATTATAATTTAATAATAATATATTATAATTTATATATAATTATATATTAATATATTATATATAAATATATAAATTATATAATATAATAATAATAATATAATAAATAAGCTGTTGTAGCTTATTTATTTATTTCTTGGTGTCCACTTCATTCAGTGGCCAGCCACAACACACAGAATAGCCCTCACCCTCACCCCTCCGAAATCATGAATCTCGGCCCTGGAAGGGCCCCGAGCCCATTTCATCCAGTCTCCTGCTCCCACAGGACTCCAATCACCAACATCCTGGTTGAGGTTTCCAGTCTTTGCATGAATAAATACATGCAAGGGTGACCACTCATTGTTTATCAATGTGCCATTCCACTCCTGCTCAGCTCTGTAAGTAGAAAACATGGTGCCCAGAACCTCTCCATATATTTACCTCTCAGTGGTCCTAGTTCAGCCCCTTTGAGGCTACCTCACTTACCTAACCCCTCTTCTCCAGGGTGTTCTTTTTTTTTCCCCCAAGATTTATTTATCTAGTTAGAGAGAGAACACGTAAGCATGAGTGGGAGAAGAGGCAAAGGGAAAGAATCTTCAGGCAGACTCCCCACTGTACAGGGAGCCCATGTCAGGGCTCAATCTCATGACAGATGAGACCATGACCTGACCTGAAACCAAGAGTTGGAGGCTTACCCAACTGAGGCACCCAGGTGCCCCTCGAGGGTACCCTTGGACTCCTTCATTCTCCTCCTTCACAAGAACTTCTATAAATTGCTTTGGGGTTTCACAAAGCACTTTCTTTTCATGTCATTAGCAAAATGACATTCCAAAGTCGGGGGGTGGGGTGGGGGGGACAAACACCTTGACATTGCTTGGGGCCTATTAAGAGAAATGAGTTCTTCACCCTGTTTATTCAGAAGTTGACATTAGGCATAAAAAAATAGGCATGATATTTTCAGCCAGACTCTAGGCAGAAGACACTAAAAATACATCTAGGTCCTCAGGCACATGGTCAGAGCCACTATGAATAGCCCTCCATGCTCCCTGGAAATTCAGGCAGGTACCAGGAAGGGGCCTGCAGGGCAATGTTTATGTGGGGACACAAAGGGAGGCTTTTGTCTTCTAAGAGATGAGGCATGGCCCAGAGCAATGGAGACCTTGCCCTTTGCCTACTGTGAGATGGTCCAGAGGAGAAGGAGTGGATTAGGAAAACAGGGGGATTTAACCATATTATAATCATAATTTCTCATAATCTTTGAGAATCATGAGTAAGAACTTGGACTTAAATTAGCTTATGATTAAACTCAAACAGTGTTATTGTAATAACTGGCTATACTAAGTCCAAGTCACTGGGTAGTAGAAGGAATTAATACTTTATAAGTACTATCATTTATTAATAACAATAATAATTACATTTATTGAGCCAGTCACTGTTCTTTAGCTATATTACTCGTTTAATCTATACTACAACACTATAAAGAGACACCATTATTATCTTCATTTTACAGCTGAGTAGACTAAAGCTGATAGTGTAGTAATTTGCCTAAGGTCACACAACTAGGAAATAATTTACTTATGTCCACGTGCCTTGGATTCCAAGCTCTTAACCAAGAGACAAAAACAGGGGCGCCTGGGTGGCCCAATTAGTTAAGTGACCAACTCTTGATCTCAGGTCTCATCTCTTATCTCAGGGTCATGATTTCAAGCCCCAGGTTGGGCTGCACACTAGGCATGAAGACTACTTTTTAAAAAGACAGAGAGAGAGAAAGACAGAAACAGAGAAAGAATGAGGCTTCCTTCCGTAGCCAATCAGTTTTAAAGCCATTCAGAGCAGACCAGGATCTCCTACATGTAGACTTCTGAGAAGCAAGCAGAGCATTGCTTGCTGATTCACTGATGTGGATTCCCTCTTGCCTCTGGGCTGGGGACTCTGCCATCTGCAATCTAGGCTTTACCTCAGCTGTCTGGTCACATCGTCCCTGGATCCCCAGGTCCCCTGCCCCTGCTGCCATCTGTGTCTGCTTACCTGTGCCCGCTTGACTGAGCACAAGCACTTGTTCCCCAAGCCTGTGCTAAGCCACTGGACCCTTACATCCAGCAAGTACACCAGGGAAAACATGACCCACCTACTCTTGTCAGTCACCTCCTTCCACCTGCTTGGAAGCTATTCTATAAGCTGGCTGCTTTTCCTCACCTGCACTGAACTTACAGGGCTCTGAACCCATCTCTACAGATTGCACCCCCATGTCTATTTAAAATCTTCAAAGGCAATGAAGCACAGTGGTTACAGCCCACCTCACTTGAATTCAGTCTCAGGTCTGCCATATATAATCGGTTACCTTATACAAGTTTTTTCTTTTTCCTTAAAGATTTTATTTATTTATTTGACAGGGAGAGAGAGCACAAACACAGGGAGCAGCAGAAGGAGAGGGAGAACCAGACTCCTCACTGAGCAGGTAACCTGACGTGGGAGTCAGTTCCATAACCTTGAGATGACGGACTGAGCTGAAGGCAGATGCTTAACCAACAGCTACACAAATTTGTTACCCAAATTTCTTAAACGTACCCTCAATTTTCTTTCTTTCTTTCTTTCTTTTTTAATTGAGGTATAACTGACAGATTAGTGTCAGGTATACAATGTAATGGTTCAATATTTGTATTAGCCTTAATTTTCTTATCCATAAAAGCAGATTTTGAGGATTCAGTGAGATTGAATGCATAGTGCCCTGAATGTACTTAGTGCTCAGTAAATGTAAGTTCCTGTCTCCAAATTCATTCAAATGTTACTGCCTAACCCAATTCTAACTCTAATATCCCATAGGTGCCTCCTACCCAGATGCTACCCAAGATGTAGTTCTGAGTCCCTGGTTTGTTTTCAAATCAGAGGGCTTCTCTGAAAACTGATAACTCACCAAACCACACTGAAGCATAAGTATGACTTGTTCACAAAGCATTAGAAAAGGAAAATTATCTTCAGGAACAGCTCCCCTCAACCCCCACCCCATCACATACCTGGTTAGTGATAAGAGACAGGACTAGAACTTGGGTTCAAATAATTTTCTGTCACTGCCTAAAATGAATTAAAAAGACATACAGCTTTTGCCAAAGAGATGCCATTTGTATAGTTCTTTTTAATAACTGTGATCCTAGGGACCCTGAAAGTTGGGCCATCTTCAAAAAAGAAAATCCTTTTTTTTCCTTTTGTTGTATTATATTTTTCCATATAATTGGACTTTGGATGCACTGAGGATCCAATTAATTTGAATTCCCTGCTTTCATGAGGGCCAACAGTGGAATTTGGTACCCTAAGTATGGACTGGGTAGCAGACAGAGCTAGTTAGGAATTCTATTTTGTAGCACATAATCTCTAGGTAATTGGAAAGTTACAAAAGTCTACTTAGACTCACTGTCTCTCAGAGTTAACATTATTTGGCCATTCCAGATTGTGATGATCCTCAAACATTATCAGTCACATGCTACCATCACAATTTTTTTAGTATCTGGGGCCACTATCATCTACTTTACCTGTTTCTGTATAAAACCTTATTTATTTTCTTCAGTTATGTCTAAACAATATCTATGCAATCACAAGCTGGTATTCTGGTTAATATCTTTCTAGTATGCATTAAAATATGCAACCGTTAGTTATTTGTTTGCAATTTCCCATCAGTAATACATAAACCGTTACTGGCAAATACTGCCTCATCAGATATACAAATACCTTCTACAACAGAGTAAACATTTGATTAAACAACGTCCCCTTCACTAGATGGGTGATGGCTACTAAGGAGGGCACTTGTGGTGAGCACTGGGTGGTATATGTAAGCGGTGAATCACTAAATTCTCCTCCTGAAAACAAAATAAAACTAAATAGAATTAAAATAGAATTAAAAAACAAAACAAACAAACAAACAAAAACCTACCAACATCCTGTTCAATAACTCCAGTGAGGGGACTCACCACTTTCCAGCTTATCTAAAAATTTAGTTCTCAGCTAAACAGATAGTTGTGGAAGGACACCAGAGTCATCAATGGTAATATTTTGAAATTTTTACATTTTTTTCAGAAAGAACCTCTTGAAAGAGAATAAGGCTTTCAGGTCAGAGGTAGTTAGAATTTCAACTCTACTACCTGTAAGTTCCTGAGCAAGTGACAACTTCTGAGGCTCACTTTCTTTTTTTTTTTTTTTTAAGATTTTATTTATTTATTTGATAGAGATCACAAGTAGGCGGGGGGGGGGGGGGGGGGGGGGGACAGGCTCCCTGCTGAGCAGAGAGCCCCATGTGGGGCTCGATCCCAGGACCTGGGGAATCATGACCTGAGCCGAAGGCAGAGGCTTTAACCCACTGAGCCACCCAGGTGCCCCGAGCTCAGTTTCTTCATTCTGTAAGGGGACAATGATACCCATGACACCCCTCTGATAGGGCTGACTATGGGTTAAATGCATACATGAAGCATCTAGCACTGCACCTGGCACAAAGTAATCACCTACTGAATATGAGTTCCCTTCCTTCTCCACAAGAATATAGAGTACAATAACCTGGAAACACTGACTAATGACTTTCCTTAGTAAAAATTCACCTAGTTTATCTCCTAGAAGCACTCCAATCACTCTGTTTTTGCATATGAATATGGGACAGTATTTTTTTTTTCCCTGTTTGGCTGGGAGCCTGTTTATCTTTCCAAACCACAACTAGGGGACATGATCATTCTGAATATCAAGACAGAATTTCTGACTGAAATGGCAGAGTCCTCACTCTTGGTTTTCTAGGTACAAGAGGTTGCCTTAATCCCAAGGGGAAATCTAGTCTGCCTTTGGGAATGTGGAGGTTAGACCCAATGGGGATGGGGGGGTTGGAACGAGGGAGGGGCTCTAACCTAGAGGCACCAACCCTGAATCTGGCTGCTTAAGCCCGTAGAATTTCACCAGAAATTCAACCATCACTGCCAAAGAGCTAGGTCCTTTGAACTGAGGCTGTACAACCCAAAAAAAGTAGGAAAAGTAGAGCTGGAGCGCAGACAGTCGCAATGAGGTGGGCTGGTGGTCAAAACCTCATTTGCATTCTTTTCACTCATTATTATGTGGCATTAAGGAGCAGAGTGACCTTGACATGTGATTGCCTGTGCTCTCTGGATGTATGCAGAGTGTTATAAGAAGTAATGATTCCCAAAGAATCCATCTAATCTGACAATTTTCATCAGCCTCCTAAAGGAGAGTTTTTATCTTTTGCCCATTTCTCCTGGGTTTTTTTTTGTTTTTTGTTTTTTTTTTTTAGTGTGTTACTATATAAAAAGAGAGAGAACAAGATCTATAACCTTCAACAATGTCCTTGCAAAAGTTAGAAGTGTGACATAAATGTGATCTTTCACTCACCTTAACGACCACTCAGCATTTCTCAGCAGGTGATTTAAATATCCACTGGCCCTACTCTCCTCTTTGTCTAAATCATGGTAATCTCCAGGCAACCGCTGTGAGTCTGGCCTAAGAATCACAGGCACTAGACTATCAGGACCAAATGGCATGAATTTAGGCAGCCAGATCCTAACTAGTCTAATCTCAACCGATTTTGAGTCCACATTTGTGAATGTGGGTTATGAGGGATATGGGAAGAAAACTCTGATTCTGTCTGTTTACAAACTTTGTGTGATATGAGTGAAATCTACTATCCAACTTTTATCCAAAAACATCTTTTGAAACCACTTTTCAAAAAAAAGATACTGAAAAAACTAAAAAGGAAAAAGAAAATGAAAAGAAAAAAGAAAGAAATTGAAATATGATTGAAATGTTTTACAGTAAAAATTAAAACAGTAAAATTCAGGGATGTCTGAGTGGCTTGGTTAGCTGAGCATCTGACTCTTTTTTTTTTTTTTTAAAGATTTTATTTATTTATTTGAGAGAGAACATGAGCGAGGAGAAGGTCAGAGGGAGAAGCAGACTCCCTGTGGAACTGGGAGCTGGATGTGGGACTCAATCCTGGGACTCTAGGATTATGAGCTGAGCTGAAAGCGTCGTCCAACCAACTGAGCCACCCAGGCATCCCAGCATCTGACTCTTGATCTCAGCTTGGGTCTTAATCTCCAAATAGTGAGTTGGTGCCCTGCATTGGACTCCGCATAAAAAAAGAAAAGGAAAAAATAAAACAGTAAAATTCAGCACAAAATCAATGCTTAATTATTCTTCATTAGCAATAGTAAGACTACCAATAAGATGATGGTAATCATTAGCATCGTCAATCACAATGGGTTTAATAAGGATTTAAATTAAAAAGCCATATAAATTTCAGGGCAACAACGTGGCTCAGTCACTTAAGAGTCTGCCTTTGGTGGGGCACCTGGGTGGCTCAGTGGGTTAAGCCTCTGCCTTTAGCTCAGGTCATGGTCTCAGGGTCCTGGGATGGAGCCCCACGTCAGGCTCTCTGCTCAGCAGGGAGACCGCTTTCCCCTCTCTCTCTCTCTGCCTGCCTCTCTGCCTACTTATGATTGATCTCTCTCTGTCAAATAAATAAATAAAATCTTAAAAAAAAAAAAAAAAAAGAGTCTGCCTGTGGCTCAGGTCATGATCCTGGGGTCCTGGGATCCAGCCCCAAGTAGGGCTCTATGCTCAGCAGGGAGTCTGCTTCTCTCTCTCCCTCTGCCCCTCACCCTGATTGTGCTCTCTCTCTCTCAAATAAATTAAAAAAAATTTTTTTAAGGCCATATAAATAAGAATGAAGATTTGAGAATTCAACACAATTTTTTAAATGTCACATGACTTTCAGGTTTATCTTTAATGTTGATAGACTGTACATTTCAGCTTCAAAATAAAGAAAAATATTCTGTTTTCCAGCCCTTCAAAAGCTATTGCTATTCTTCCTCCCTACTCTGACCCAACTTCTCTGTAATCATTCTTTAGTAATCTTCTGAATTCCTTCCCATTCTATTAAAGGCTTCAAGGAACTATTTCTTTCTCACATCCCCCCACACACACTCTGCCTCCATGTCAACAAGCTCTATTATCTTTCCCAGGGAGGAAAACTTTAGCATCAACAATCCAAAAAGAGATAAAATGCCAAACCATTGACTTCTAGTATTAGAATATACTATATAGATCTTGGGGGTATCGGAGCCTTCCTAATAATAGTTTCAAGGAGAAGGTTTAAATGTACTTTGTCAATTTTCTAGATACACACCATGTTACAGGAGGAGAAGCCCACACATTAAAACATGAGCTGGTAAGAATTTGAGATTTTAAATTTGCTACAGTGGGTACACATAGAGTTGATCTGACAGGAGACCAAAAAAAAAAAAAAAAGAAGAAGAAGAAGAAGAGAAGAAGAAAAGAAAAAAAGCATGAGTAGCCCCAGGGTCTTCCCCAAACCACTCCCTACTTCCGTGTAAGGAGGAAGTTACCGTAACTTCCAGATCCATTCTTAGACATTTATTGCAGAAAACCATAATAGTAATAGGGGGAGAAAGAAAATTAAAGTGCCCAAAAGGCTATGTTGACCTACATAATGAAGAGCTGAGCAAAGACAGGAGAAGGAAAAGTGACTTTATGTAGGTTCAACTGGGGAGTAGCTTTTACTGGGAGAGAAGAGAGACTTTAGAGCAGCTACAATCTTGGGAAGATACTTTGAGAGGGAAAAAAATAGTATTTTTAAGAAGTCCTGCATTTTCAGGAAAGACAGCAAGAATTCTTCAATTTGTTTATAATTATTATTTGCTGGTCTGAATGGGATTCCATGATGGACTGGACCTTGAGATGATTATCCCCTTATCTGCATAATATCAAGTGTCAACAAAGATTCAGATGACTAGATTAGGTGGCAACCATTGATATGGATGTGTGTGTATACGTGTATGCTGTTCTTCTAACATGGCTTGCTCTCCTATTAGAAATACTCTGCCTTTGTAAAATAAGAATTAAAAAATACAGAGCTCTACACAGTGTGGCAAGATATACTCATTAAAGTTTACTTCTTGAAGCAGATATAGGATTGAGACCATTGATCTACAATGCCCTCTATGTAGAATGTACTACATGCCCTTTTCCCTTCACTGAGGCTGAGAGGCAAAGGGGCCCCTGATGCCAATTCTCCATCTCCAATGCAACAGTCCCAGATTACTTTAACTTTCATTAATTACAGTGACATCACACTCATTACCCTAGACCAGGGCATCTTAATAGCATGGCCAAGAACCACAGAAAAAAACCTATTCGCATCAGGCAACCAAAGAATCCATTTGAAAACCAGAAATTTCCAATGAATTTTGGAATACTGAATAAATAAATAAATTAATTAATTAATTAATTAAATAAAATAAAATAGAAAGAAAGAAAGGAAAGAAGGAAGAAAGAAAGAAAGAAAACCAGAAATTTCTCTCTTTTTAAAATAACTTTTATTATTTTTTTATAAAAATTTAATGTATTATTAGCCCTAGGGGTACAGGTCTGTGAATCGCCAGGTTTACACACTTCACAGCACTCACCATAGCACATACCCTCCCCAATAGCCACACCCCCACCACCCTCTCCCTACCTGCCTACACCCCCACCTAGAGAACTCTCAGTTTGTTTTATGGGATTAAGAGTCTCTTATGGTTTGTCTCCCTCCTGATCCCATCTTGGAAAACCAGAAATTTCTATAGAGACTGACTCCATCTGCCAAAAAAACAATCCCCAAGAAGCAGGGCCAGACAAGGCTAATCAAGCTCAGTGCAGACCTTTCCGAATCCCAAGCCTAGTCTTGCACATCTCTCCAGCCCAAGGGGAATTTAAGGCCCAATACTGTCTTCTCTAAGGTATGGTAGAGGACTAGACTCACAGAGAACTGGATTCAATCCAAGCTCTGTCATCCTCTTAAGAGTCAGTCAACACAGTGTGGGAGGTTGTACAAAGAGATGATCTAGACAGTCTGGGTTCAAACCCCGGCTTCCTCACTTACTTTTCTTGTGACTTCGGGCAAAGCAATTCGCCCTTTTGTGCCTCATTTTCCTCAACTATAAAAAAAAGGATAATAATATTTACTTATCAGTCTTTGCAGTGAGAATTAAATAAGACATATGTAGAAGCTCAATAAGGGTTAGTTGCTGGTGTGTGGCCTTGGACAAGTCACTTAACATATCTGTATCTCAGTTTCCTCTTTTGTAAAGTTATGGAGATGGATTACATAATTTCAAAGTCTCTTGACAATACCAAACTCTAAGAAGATGTCAGATCCCCACAGGGAATAATAGACATAAGGAACAAATAACCAGGGAAAATTTGGCATGAGATGTTAGTTGATTCTTACAGAAGGGCCACAGAAGAGGCAGTAGAAACCAAGCAGATTGGAAGGTTAATCATCACCCAGGCATCTACAGGAAGCTGGACATTTCCCACAGTCAGCTGGGCACATGGAGCAGCTCTCACTCGCCTCACAAAGGCCATCATTCCTACAGACTGAACCAATGGAAAGAAAGACAATGCTAAACAAAAAAAAATTTAAGACCAAAAGAAGTAAATTCGATAAAAAAATAATTTTTAAATGAAACAAAAAACAAACCAGTCTAAGGTGAGGTTCTTATATTGGTTCTGTCACTAGCTTGGTTTTTCATTTTACTTTGGCTAGCCAAGAAACTCATAGACAATTTGCTGTCAATTTCTAATAACTCTATAGAAGTTATATATTGCCACCATAACTCTACTCTCCCTTTCACTTGGTCATTATACTTTATCTTATTTTCCATGATTGCAGCATTGGTTGTATTTTAGATGTGCCTATTTCATTGTACCTATTTTTTTTTTTTTTTTTAATTTTTTATTTTTTATAAACATATATTTTTATCCCCAGGGGTACAGGTCTGTGAATCACCAGGTTTACACACTTCACAGCACTCACCAAATCACATACCCTCCCCAATGTCCATAATCCCACCCCCTCA